>NW_016690222.1:3825932-3953883 GCF_001604755.1 Lepidothrix coronata
TTTTTCTTTTTCTTTTTCTTTTTCTTTTTCTTTTTCTTTTTCTTTTTTCTTTTCTCTCTTTTTTTTTTTTTTTCCTAGTGGCAGTAAAATATTCCTTTGACTGATAGCAGAACTCAGAATCCATCAAGTTTCAGGCCATAAATTCTCTGTGGCAGCCAAAACCACTGAGCAAGGGAGCACATCTTCGAAGGATTTAGGGGAGAGCGGTTCTGGGAACTCAGATGTGGGATGTCTGGAAGGTGCTGGGAATGTGATGCAACTCAGCTTAGGGCTTTCAAGATGTCATAAATTATGCTTAAGAGGAGGCAAGCTGGAGAATCATTGATTGTGATAGGCAGGTGGATAAAAGCAGTCTGAGATGCAATCCTAAAGCTAAGAAATCCTGTCCTAAGATCAGTTCAGAAAGTCTTTCATATCATTAAAGTCCATCAGGTGGCTACTTTCCTCCAAGAACCGAGAACATTTCCATGGCAGTTCCACATGGTTCTGCCGGCCGCCAGACCATTCCTTGCCAATTTGCTCTGAAATTATATAGTGTCAGGCAGTGTGAACAGAGAGCAGAGAGCAGAGAAGCCCCCATCTCTATACTGAGTGAACAGGTAGGTCAGGTCTGAAAGGAACAGGATGCAACACCTGTCTTTTAAGAGCAATTGACATAGTCAGAAGCAAAATGGATCAAAACAGGACTGTTGAAGACCATAAGTACCTCTATCTGTTGCTGCAGACACACAGTTGCTGGAAGGAAGACAAGCTCATATGGTTTTAGGACAAAACCTCACTCACACATACCTTCTGCATGGAGTGGGAGGCCACTCAGGTGGTGGGTGTGGGTCCTTTTGGGGCTGGCCTTTGTGGGAGCAACCAGCACCAGCCTGGCCACCAGAGCCATGCCATGGGCAAACCCTGCCTCTAGCCATCCCCATATCTAGACATGGAGCTGGCACTGTGCAAAGTTCTCACACCTCTCTATGGCCCAGTGCAAAGAGACAAGTTTGGGAATAGTTGGAATATTTGGAATATTTGTACACTATGACATCCCAAGGATTTTCTTTCTAACATTTGAAATGGCATTTTCTTTTGAAAGATTTGATAAGTTATTTGAGAAACATTTGGAAACATTTTTAAAAGGTCAGAATGAAAATAAACATTTGGAAAATAGAGAATCCACTCAGTCTGAAATGTTCATTTCCTTTGGATATGCCACACATAATTTTTTATTTTCTTACAGGGCTTCAACATTTCTTCTTTTCTGGTCAGAAAAGAATGTCAGATCTTGAGAATCTCTGTGGGGCTGGAGGAACCTTTCCCACTTGGCCCTTCTATGCACACATCATTCATATGAGGAACAGGCTCTTGGACCATAAAACAGTTGAACAATTTGCTTCCAAAAGGAAACCACCACCACAGTAGAAAAAGATGCTGTGAACAAAAGTTATTGTTTAATGTGATAAAGAAAATCAGTGTTGAGAACACCTTCCATTGTATCCCATTTCCTACAGCTTGGCTATTTGAAAACAAAGATTCTACTCTCTCTCTCTTCCACAGGTTTGACCTAAAGCTTATCTTTCTCCCAGTTATGTGTCACTTGAATTCTACCAATTTTACACTCCCTCCAGTTTCTCTGACTTTGCTTGTCAGGACCATGGGGCAGGGATACATTTGTTAGCCACTTTCCAAAGCACAGTGGGCTACTGCTTCCTGATGCAGGCACTATACTAGTACAGACAATAAACAAAGAGGAACATGCCAAGCCACACAAGAGTTAAAATTCTGAAGTTTTCTTTCTGTTTTTCTCATTGCAATTTTAATGTAGTCATTTAGAATTCAATATATTTCACCCTTACTGCTCACTAAATACTCTCAGACCCACAGAGATGTAGAGCTGCCGAACACGTTCAAAGCAAGGAGAAATTGATGGCCAAACAGATGCACAACATTATTACTAATTTCTTGTTTTTCATCATTCCTCTCCAGTCAAGAAAAAAGATCAAATAATTGAACTCTGAAACTGGTGACAAAACTTATGGCATTTGGATTCTGAAATAAAAGAGAAAGCCTGTGTCTGCAATCATCTAGCAATTTGTCCTTCAGCCTTAATGTTTGTTGTCCTTGGCATTATTTTTAAGACATCTCAATTTCAAAAGTTATCCTCTGACAAGTGGGGATTTCTAAGGTATTGGCGGTGTCCTCTCTCTGACCCTGTGAAGGGAACAGCTTGAGATGGTTGGGATGTGTCTGGGTTTCACTTACCAGGCCATCAATAAGTACTGACATACTTACCCTACATTTATTCTCACTGTGCATCTGATATACTAAAAGTGATAAAGCCACGACAAATGCTTTGCTCCTACTATAGTGCAGGTTTCAAAATTCCCAGTGATGCTCCCTGTGTGTTAGTGGTGCTGCCAGGAAGAACTTTGGCTTCTCAGATGCCACGTGGTTCACCTTCATTTGCTTGCCTAAATATAGGTGTCTAAGGATAGGCATCCTTTGGAGCTGGCAGGTACAACATCAGACCTATGGGTGACACATGATAACTTTCCACAGTCATGTCTAGGGACCACACAAGATATGCTACTGCATTCTCAGGGAACTGAATCCACCTCTAGAAAGCATCCAGGCACCTACACTCAGGTGTTTGCCTAAAGCTACATCCTTCCCCCACTTCAGGATGAGCTGAGTCTTTCCATAAAACCTGTCAATTTCTCTTCTTTGACTGTACAGCTGGGCAGGTGTCAGCATCTGTGCTGCAGGTGCTGAAGACACCCTGCCTAGCAGAATGTCGTGACCACCATCACTACATCAGGTGAACATTGAGAGATTCTTCATGTTTGTGTGAAAAAAATCCTTTGGAAGCACTGACTTCTTTCCAATGAAAAGTTTTAGCCATTTAAGGTGGGGAGAACAGAGGGAAATGGTTTTATTTGTTCTAAAATAAATACCAGGTTGACAGATTTCTTCAACGCTGACTACAGATTTCTTTAACACTGACTAGCATGCATTTCTTTCCCATTTCAGTTTTGAAGTCTACTAAAAATTTTGTGACTGCACGTTCATTCCTCACAGTGATGCTAAAGGCAAGCAGTGCTCCACGATGAAACCTTGTCCAGCCAAAAATGATGGAAAGTCTACTATGAACTTCAGTAAGGGCAAGATTTTACCCCTAATTTTTGTGGTCAAAGGATATCCATGGGCTTTAGTTCTCCAACATATGATCCTTAGCTGGAGTAGAGCAGGCACGACAGGGAGATTTGTGACAAATCACTCTGAGATCTTAAAATGGGGCAGAAATACCCTCAAATATCATGCACTTGCACAGGGATGCTACAAGGGGATTTGAAAATAGTAGAGAGATGAAAAGCTGCAGGATGCTGTCAGGAGTAGAAATGGTTCTGGAGGAGGTCAGAGGAGGGCAAGATAAGACATTTCTCTGAATGCATGAAAGTGCAGCTTGAAACTTGGTAAAAGTTCAGGGCTGTGCTGCCTTTATCCAAACCAGATTTCCTAGCTTCACTCTCTGTGGGCAGGATTATCTTTCAGCTGTTATTTCTTAGCTTTCCTGTTGCTGTATGCAATTGTTTCAAGGAATGTTCAGCTATCTTCATAAGTCTGTGATTAATAACCAAGGTGGATTTTAGAGGAGGCCATGACATTGTCTGTACCAACAAGCAGTGTAGCACAGTTGGAACAGGACTGTGGAATGGGTCAGTGCTAAGGACCCACCTCACACTCCTCAGCACTGTGGGGTTTTCAGCCCAGCTCCAGCCTGGTTCAGGTGCCCATGAGGAGGCAGCACAGGCTACAAGCACTCCTAGGGACCACTCTCACCCTGGTTTCATCTGTCAGCTCAGTTTGAGCTCCCTGAGGCCAGTCTGCAGTATAAATCTTTGCAGGTCATGCATGGGGAAGGCAGATACATCAAAAACATGCTCCTTGCACACTCATGCAACTGAATGCTGGTGTCAGCACAGCCCCAGTGTAGAGGCAGTAGAATAATTCCCCTCTTTGCCCTCATTACAGGAGATGGAATCCTGGTGCTCCTTGCTATAGCAATTCTGTTCAGGAAGAGACAGTGTAGCAGCAGAAGGGAGATGAGTCTGCAAAGCTGGATGTGACTGCTTAGGATGTTAGACATTAAGACATTAACTATAGGCAGCTCCAACTATTTTTCCTACAAGCCATAGAACACCATGCTGATCCAACCCATCCAGAGCACCTGGGAGTACAGAAATGAGTGTGTAGGAAGTGGTTAACAATTAGTGAAACACTAACTAGCACATGGTTAAGAAAGGGAGAGGAGGAAGGCTCCTTTCCAGACACTCTCCTCAATCAGTGTTAACACGCTGGGCTAAAATGCAACAGCTCAGCTTGCACTCAGGTGCTGACAGCTACCTGTTGGGATGTGAGTAACCCCTGCTGGGCTGCCTGCAGTTCATCCAGTCTGTAAAAACATAAATCACTTAATCTTTACTCTGAGCTTGAAGGGAGTCAGTAGTTCAGACTCATTTTAATTGCAACTTACATGACTATTCCTGGTTGGAGGAGCAGGCATCAAAAAGGGAAAGAACTAAAACCCTGTCCTCTCTGTGATCACTGACCCATCTCTAGCCCTTTAGGGATGACAGATGCAGTCAGTTCAGTGGAACACAGAGCTGTTCTGCAGGAGCACAGTGCTGCCCAGATGCAGCACTGTCAGCTCTCAGGGACAAATTTGCCATCTTTGAGGGAAGTTCTTGCAGTGCTTGGTGTTCTGCTTGCTCTCTAACTTCTGAAATCAAGGTAGCAGAACTGTAACAGAGGTATTCTATTTCTTGAGCCCAGCTTTTGCAATCTCACAGAAAACCTAATGAGAGCAAAATGCTCCAACTCAAGAATGGAAATAAAGAGAACTCTAAATTTGCAATTTAAAAAATGCTTAATCAGTACGACTATCGTTGAGATGAGTACTGTTGCACTCGGTGATTTTGTGGAAGTTGCAACATTTAAACAGCACACTCTAAGGTTAAGGCCTAGCTAAGCTCTTCTGTCTTTCCAATCTCTCTTCTAAATTATCATCTCCAATGTGCTTGTTGTCTCCTTGTCCAGGAATGGATTCTCATTCCCTGACAAGAGTTCAAAATACTCATCTTGAATGACACAAAACCTTTCCCTGGCTCTGTAAGGACACAGCTCCTGCGTTTAAGTGGGAAATTTCTTGAATATAAATATTTCATTATTTGATCCTGCAAAGGCCCATGAATCAATAAATCATTGAATATGCTGAGTTGGAAGGAACCCATCAGGATCATCCAGTCCAACTCCTGGCCCTGCGTAGGACACCCCAAGAATCACACCATGGGCCTGAGAGCCTTGTCCAAATGCTTCTTGAGCTCAGACAGGCTTGGTGCTGTGACCACTTCCCTAGGGAGCCTGTTTCAGTGCCCAACCACTCCATGGGTGAAAATCCTTTTTTTGATATCTAACCTAAACCTCCCCTGATTCAGCTTCAAGCTGAAGTTTTCTCAAGTCCTGTCACTGGTCACCAGAGAGGGAAGAGATCAGTACTTGTCCATCTCCTTCCCCTCATGAGGATGCTGAAGATCACAATGAAGTCTCCCCCCAGCCTCCTATTCTCCAGATTGAGCAAACCAAGTGATCTCAGCCACTCCTTAAAAGGCTTCCTGTCCAGACCCTTCACCATCCTTGTAGCCTCCTTTGGATGCTCTCTAGGAGCTTAATATCTTTCTTATACTGTGGCACCCAAAACTGCACACAATATTCCAGGTGAGGCTGCTCCAGTGCAGAGCAGAGCGGGAACAATCCCCTCCCTCGACTGGCTGGCGATGCTTTGCCTGATGCCCCTCGGGACACGGTTGGCCCTCCTGGCTGCCAGGGCACTGCTGTCTCATATTCAACTTGCCATTGACCAGGACCCCCAGGTCCCTTTCCACAGTGCTGCTCTCCAGCCTCCTGTTCCCTAGTCTATACATACAACAAGGGTTGCCCCATCCCAGGTGCAGAATCTGGCATTTACCCTTGTTAAACTTCATATAGTTGGTGATTGTCCATCTCTCTAATTTGTGAAGGTCTCTCTGCAGGGCCTCTCTGCCCTCGAGGGGGAGTCAACAGCTCCTACCAGTTTAGAGTCGTCAGCAAACTTACTTAGTATCCCTTCAAGCCTTGCATCCAAGTAGTTAATGAAGATGTTGAAGAGAACTGGGCAGAGGATGGAGCCCTGCAGAACCCCACTAGTGACTGGATGCCAGCCCGATGTCACGCCATTTACTATAATTCTTTGGACCTGATCTGTGAGGCAGTTCTCACCCACCGTGTAACATGGGTTACACATTTTGTCCAGAAGACTACTCTGAGAGACAGTATCAAAAGCTTTGCTGAAGTCCTAAAAGAGTGTATCTGCTGGCTTTGCTTGATGAATTAGGTGGGTTACCCTGTAGTAGAAAGAAATCAAGTTCGACAAGCAGGACTTTCCTCTCATGAAGTCATGCTGGCTGTGACCAATGACTGCGTTGTCCTCCAGGTGTAGTTCAATATCTCCCAGAATAATCTTTTCCATGATTTTACCGGTCACTGAAGTGAGACTGACTGGCCTGTAGTTTCTGGGGTCCTCCTTCCTGCCCTCCTTGAAAATCGGGACAACATTCATCAGCTTCCAGTCAGTCGGTGCCTCTCTTGATTCCCAAGACAGCTAAAAAATCACCTGTGAAAGCTGCTCATGTGCATAAGTGTTTCCGAAGTGCGTTCCAAAAAAGGATCTTTTTAGTGATGATCAGCAAAATCCTAATGGTTAGGGGTCCAGTGCAGAGATTTGGATGCTTGTTATACTTATGTAAACCTTCTGGATCTACGAGGTTGGCTAAAAATATAAGTAGTAAGAAAGTGGAAAGAATTGTAACACTTCTAGTATTAGTCAGACCCCCGAAGAGCAAAGAGCATCATGGGGAAGAAAAAAACACTGGAAATGAAATTAACCAAACTTCGCTGAAATGGCAATAAAAGCTTGTTGCAGATGGAAAGAATATGATACATTACCAGAAATGGCCAACCTTTCCAGGTCCATTTCAGTCTGCGGCTTTGTAACTCGAATCTTCTTGTTTTCTGAAATGCAACCTGGTACTGCTCCAGGCCCCTGATCAAAGTAATGCCAGCGTCAGTGTCCTGCTGGCTGGTGGTATCAGTCCTCCCAGGCCTCCAGGATGCTGTAGGCAGCTGACCTTGGGCCCATGCATTTGTTTCACCATGACCATAAGTGCAAAGTATGTGAAGAAAAAATGACAGATCTAAACAGGCAGCTCAGCTTGATGAAGGAATACACATATTTTCCTTTGGCTCTCACTAACTTCATAAAGGCAGCATTTCACTGCATCTCTGACTTTCTTTATCAGTTTTGAGTCTTGCAGTGACTGGAGCTGGATACAGCTCCATTATAAGCAGGGGCTCTGTACAGTCATGCAGCTTGGCACATGACCCACTTGTGAGGAAGCCACTTCAGGGGTGGTGCAGGTCCATTAACTCCCAGAAAACTCATGGCTAATGTTTTGTGCATTAGTCTCGTGGGTGTAGGAAAATGCTGGCCAGGGAGGAGGTGCCTGCCCAGCAAGGTCTTGGTGTATGGCTGGGACCTGGATTTAGCTGTGTGGATCAGATAAACAGCAGTTTCCTCTAGTTTCATCCCTTGAAGTTTTAGTAGTTGTCAGTTTAAAAATTAATTGGATTTTGTGGTTCAATGTATTTTACCTATTTTTGTTTTATTTTGTTTCTGCATTCCCCTATTGCCCTCCTCCTCAGCTCAGGCTGAGGCTGAAAGCTATTTACTCTGGTCCAAATTCTGCTCTCAGGTCCACCAGGATAAAATCAGTGACTAGTTTAAGCATGAGCAAAATCAGGACTGTTCTCTTGCCCTTTCTGTGCAAATGCAGCAGAGAAGGCCAGCAGATTCCTGGGATGCATGAGCAGGAGCACAACCAGCAGATCATGGGAAATGATTGCTCCTTCTACTCAGCACTCAATAGACCATATGCACAATACTGTGTCAATTTTTTGTCCCAGTACTATGAACACATCAATAAACTGGAGAAATTTCAGCGGAGGGCCACCAGTATAGTCAGGGCTAAAGCACTTGCCTTGTGAGGAGAGGCTGAGGGCACTAGGTCTGCTCAGCCTGCAGAAGAGAGTTTTAGTGAGACCTGAGAGCAGCCCATTGTCCCTGTGGGGAGGCACCCTCCATCAGGGATGAAGCCAAGCTCTTCACAGCAGTGTGGACTGGGAGTATAAGAGGCAATAGACATAAGCTGAAATAAAAGAGGTTCAGTTTGGATAAAGGAGAAGCTCTTTTATCCTGAGGAGAGTCTGGGAGACAAACAGGATGCCCAGAGATGCTGTCCAAAGCAGGCTGAGCAGGGAGTGCATTCCACCAGTGGACCAACAAGCCAACATATGCTGAAAGACGCGCATATTGCTAAAGGCTTGGACACAGGTGGGGTCCTTCACTCCACTCTGTACACTGAAGCAATGCCTATCTCAGGTCCAGCAGCCTTTATTAGCACTGCTTTTGTTACTACTATTGTTTGAGGGGTTGTTCTGAATTAGGCTTGACAGCTAATTAATTATCATAAAAACGCAGCTGCTTCCACTGTTCCTCTAATGATCTGGGTAAATAAGCAAGCACTATCCAGCTCTGTGTCTATACCAGTATCATGTCTGTGCAACTTCACTTAAGCTTCAATGGAAGGGGAAAATAAGGACCCATGAGCCATTTGCATTTGATCATGTGTCCACAGTTGACATATGGCACATACATACAACACATAGATGAGTGGTTTTGCTTCTCCTTTTGCAGACATTTTTCATCTGACACTTCCATGATACTTAACTGCTCTCTCCCATGGGAGCAAAGTTTCCTCACACAGACCTGAGCGAAGAGTAGCACAAGCTCTGGGCCAGCAAGTATTTACAGCATAAGTAGAAGGATGGCGTTGTCTTTGTTAAATAATAGTTTATTTCCCTATTAACTTAATATAATTACATAGCAGAAAATACTTTAGACTTAGCTCTCAAAATTAGCCTGGTCCATAGGATGCTGGGAAGCAGGGATAGGATTGATCACTAGGGGAGCAACTACAGCAGAGTCTTCTGGTTTAATTTGTGAAGCAGGATGTGGGTGATCAGGTTGGCCAGGGAACAGCTATTACCTGTGACATCATTCTTATGATCCCCAGCCATCTGACTCCCCTCCATGCCCATGCTATTACATTACTGGACATCATTAAGGGACCTGGCCTGCCAGAGTGCTTGGGCTTATTTGACTCTCAGCAAGGAACATGTTCCTCACCCCTGCTCTGAAGAAAACATCAAAAGTGTTCATATAGCTCAGCATTTCCTCATCAGAAGCTGCTGAATTCAGACCATGTCTTTGGTGTAGTGAGACTTAATAGAGATGGGTATGTTGGGGCTCTCCTGGTGGTTGCTGCACTCCAAAAAGTTCTAAAGGGTTTGTTATAGCACCTCACAGTGCCAAACAGGGTATTGAATGTGGATCTGCCTTTCAGTGGCATTCTAGTTTCAGCATTGTATTTATAAAGTGGAAAATGAACTACAGTTATAGAAACTGCTTACTACAGTGAACCTATCTGTTACTTCCAGGAGGCAAGGGAGTCCTGGACCTGGAATAGGATGTCTCAATCACAAAGGAAAGTGATCTGGCTCAAAATGCACAGGGTTAGAGATGCCCCATACCACTCTGTGTTGTACTGGCAGCACAGAGCAGACACAAACTCACCCTGGCCAGGCTGGTCTGGATGTAACATGTAGGTACCCACCTCAGAATGTTCTGGCTCTGCTAGGGCTTTGCACTTTCCACTCTCGGTCCGTTTTCCTACTTCATATATTTGAGAGGACTGTTTAAAACATGGGTAAGGGATCAGTGTTCTGGCAGTGGCATTAGCAGAAGCTGTATATTTTGGAATGCCTTTTCAGCACGGGCTAAACAGTGAAACCACTGAAACCCCAAACCAAGCTTATGACTCTTCTTTTCTTGAGGGATTTTTGTTCCTGTCCCCAATATCCTGGAAATGGCAAGGCTTAGGAATGTAACATTTTTTTTTCAGTTTCAGATATTAAGAACCTTTGCAGTGTTCTTTACAAAAAAGTATTCTGACACTTCACTGCTTTGAAGGTTTTATTGGTGGAGGAGAAAGAGCAAATATTGGCATACGAATAATGTGTGGATTACAAAAAGAATAAATATAAATTGGGTTAAGTATTTTTTCTTATCTCCAGCTCACTGCACTTTCCAGCTCAACCGAAATTTTAGCTGGCTCAGATGTTTCCTCAGAGACCCATAAAAGCTCTACAGCCTAAAAAAAGCCCCACAAAATAACTAAAACCTCCCAGTGTGAAGTTCTGCCTCCCTCCCACTCAGCAATTAACTCTTCTTCCTCCCACTTACATAGAAGTTGGCTTCCCACACAATGGATGCCAAGTTTTCTGCTATTTTTTTTTTCACATCAACCTCAAGAGAAGGTCAAGAGATTTGTAACCATCCTGTCCTTGGACTGTCCTGGGTTCTTCTCATCTCCAGATCTCTCCTGGGACGGCTGCAGTCTGCTATGGGCCTCTATCAATTTTATTGGCCATCAAAGGACTCTCAAATCTCCTTGATTTCAACCATTTCTCCTATGGAAACATGTCCTACCCATACTTTATGTCTTCATCTCTCTAACCTCTATGCTACTTACTTAGAAAGAAACACTTTGGATACTGAAAGCCAAGTTCTGGTGAAGGTCTTGGCACTTGGCGACTCTTTTACTTTGTGCCAGGCACATAGAGAGGTTACAGTAAAACAGAGCCCATTGTTCTCAGGTGACTCCCACATATCCCTGTGACACAACCCCAGCATTGTCCTAGCTCACATCCCTCCTTCTTTGTTGATGGCAGACCTGCAAAAGGTCTCTTTTAACACCCACATTCACCTTTTTAATTTGTTTTTTGCCCCTTTTATTTTCTGGAGGATGAGAAATCACTTCTCTACCCTCATTTCCTTTTCCTGCAGCTCTAGATTATAGTTACTTACTGTCTGAGCATGTTTGCTCAGAAACTCTGGAATCACGGTGCAGTTTGTTTTAAAGACCATTTGTAAGAGGGAAATATCAAATGTTGGTAAGTGTACCAACATTTATTATATGGAGTTCCCCCTGTAGCTAGTTCATATGAAGTATTCATTGTACAACATTGCAAAAAGCATGTGACTGACTGACTGTTTACAGAAACAGTAAAGTCTGTTCTGTAGCAGGCTCCCAGCCCCTCAACAGCTGGCTAGCTTCTGCTAGTTTCATAGGGACAAACTGGATAAGCAAATACATGTGTCTGAATGAGGCCTATTTAACCTCCATAGAAAAGCTGAAAGCTCTGCAAGACAAGTCTAAGCAAGCAAGACATGCTTAGATGTGGATGCACAATTCCCTGAGATGCTTTCTGGAATTCAAGAGGAAGTTAAGCTATCCATGTCAACACAGCCAACAACTGGACCATCTGTGGGTATTCTCACAGAGAATTTAAGAGATTAAGATCCCCATTTCCTACCTAAGTGCAAGAACTGCAATTCATCTGAGGTTTAACTGTCTTTGTCAAGCCACTTCTGCATGTTCTGGCATTTATTATTTCCCATCAGATCTACTCAGATCTTGAAGGAGAACCACCTTCCAGTTCAACATCATAAAACACAAAACAACATTACAGTAGACAAACAAACATTTCTCATAAAATAGGGAAACACAGCAACAATTTGCATGTAGAGAAAGCCACATTTGCTGTGCAACTAGAACAGACACCTAAAATCACTCAGGAATGGGGGAAATGGCAAATGGGCCCTTATGTGGCACTGTTCACTCTTTCTAAAATATTAATTTCTCTATAGTCACTTCCAGCCTTAAAGTAATGAGCCTCTTAGGTGAAGCACAACAGAGACATCTCTGCTGACCCACCATGTGAATTCGTGGTCACAGCTGCTCTGCCCTCCTGCGTGAGGGCAGAAACTGCAATGTGAGCCCAATCATAAGCATTTAGTTTATTGCATCTGTAAACAGTTAGTTGTCCAGTTCTATATACCAATTCAAATTCAACATCACTAGATGTTTTTCTGCAGAGGCTGAAAACTGAAGCGAAACCATAACTTGTCCCTAATCCAGTGCAGAGGTAACTACTGTTCAGTAATGCCTTTTTTTAATAAGAAATCTGTTTTCAGAAGGCAGATATTGCATTTTCAAGAAGTGGTTTTCTACTGCAATCTAAGGAAGGAGGTGGGGATTAATCAGCTTATTTGAAGCTTCCAGCTCCAGACTGTTTCCTTGCAGCTGTTGGCAGCTGGCTAACCCACACTCTGGGTACCCAAATGATGGAGGAACTTGCATTTCCAGCTCTTGAGACACTGAAAAAGGACTACAGACCCATGTGTGTGAAATATGTGGATTCTGTACCAAAGTGCCTTTTTGTGGTTTTTTTTTATGCTCAGTGACAAACAAAAGCTAGTGGAAAAGATGCAAGATTGAAAATAAGACCCCATACTGAGGGGTTTTTCCTATAACTGGGTTTCCTAAACAATAAACAAGTATTCCTGGAGCAGTGGAACTTGGAGAAACCCATGGCCAGATTTTTACCCATGCCGAGAGATCCCCAAGATATCTGAGTCCAGTCCTGTGAAGCATCAGGCGTTGGTGGGGATTCCAAAAGGTCCCTTTCATACTTCTGTAATCGCATAAAACAATATTAAGACAGGGATAATATTTATCAGGGGATATTCTCGTAGAGGAAAACCCTCAGCGATGGGTCCATTGACAATTGCAATCTTCTTTTCTGTTATTCTTTGGCAGGGTGAGATTCAAAAGGACCAAAGCAGCATTCATTTGGTGTACTGCTATTGAATGAAATGCTAGGTGTTGAATCTAAGACCACTTCAGGTTTAGTTGCATGCAAGGGAAAAACAAGGGAGACATGGCAAAGTCAGCAAAACCCCAGAGGGCAACTCACTATCATGCTGGTTCTTGCCTTTTTTTTCTGTTTGGAAAACAAATGAGTTATGTTTCATGTGGATGGTAGCAGCTAAGAGACTAGAAAAGTGAACGCATATCGTGCAAAGGCACGCTCTCCCTCCATAATAATGGAGCCAACAAATAGAGCTTTGAATGGAGAAAGACAAGTTAGGCAATGTCACTTGTTTTACACAACAGTTATAAAAATCTCAACATTCTATATGCTGCAGAAATTAACTCACACCATAATATTTTTACCTCCCAACTGACACACTACATGATTATTTCAAGAAAATGTTTTTCACGAGCCTGAAGGTCTTCTTTGGAGCTGTGACCCCTCAGATGAACAGAATGTTTGTAAAAATGAAAAGCTGTATGACAAGAATGGGAAACTGCAGTTGGGCACCAAGATGACAGGACACTCGTCAGCATGGAGAAACTAGACACCTGTCTTCAGCATCTTGCTTTTGCTCATGAGAGAGCAAAGATCCATGAACTATGCATGTTTCCATTGGCAAACTGTGGTTGAACTCTTTTTGCAAAGGAAGCCAAGGCCTGTGAATCCCAGAAGTCTGAAAGATCACAAAAAGTGCATCACATTTTGATCACAAGCTGTTTGGAGTAACTGGCAGTACCAAGGGACATTCGACCTCTTCAGAGTGCCACGTAAGGTGGACCAGTGAAAGATTTCCAAATATTTTCAGAATTTTCCAAGTTCTTGCAAATTATATGCAGGTTTCACATGCACTAAGTCAGTTTTCCACTGTTGATATTTAGTGCATCTTTCCCTTGTCAAAGGAGGATGTTTTTCCTCCTGCTGCTGAGATCCTAAAGCAGGTCCAATAACCTTGCAGTGTGCAGAAGTGTGGTGCAGTAGAGCTTTAGCATGACAGGAAGCCCTCACTCTGTCCTGGGAGAAAAACTCAGTCTCGATCAAAATGTATAAGCATCGGAACTCTTCCAATACCTACTTAATCCACTTGTTAGAAGCATTAGCATATTGCTAAAACTCACTGATAATTTGCTATATGTTTTTCATCTGTTATATCCTTCAGTGCCATACATTTTTCTCCTCAGATGCAACTCAAACAATCCCTATAAAGCTTTTTGTCTCTATATCTTATATGATGGCTCTTAAAAGCAATCCTGTTTTCAGTACAGGTTTCTCAAATGTGACATAATATACTGATTGATGTATATAATATTATAAAAATGTGACATGATATATCGATTGATGTACACAATATTATAATGTACTCCATAATATACACAAGAATTCATTAATGAATAATTCACTGTATGAATAAATGGCATTTCATTTACTCTAAGCAACATGTTTTTTTCTTGTTTCTGGACCTTTGAGCTTTTAAAGAAAAACAGCCCAAGCAGATTTCTCAGCACACGATTCCAGAATAATTTTCAAAAGAAAATTTCAAAAGGAAGAAACCAAAGCAGAGTTTTCTTTGTAACAAAGGATCTCAAAGCATATTTCTAGTAGGGGAGCTGAAAATCCAGAAAAATATTATAACCTTAAAGTGTAAAATAAGAGCTACAGCAGCAGCAAAGGTAACAGGAAATGGCCAGTCAGCTCTGATCTAACCTAAAATAGTCCTGTGCAAAAAGCCAGCAGTAAATCTGGGAATCACCAGCCTTCCCATCAGAGGAAGATTCCCATCACCTTGAAAGTCATGCCTTGTTTGTCAGCAAGACCAGTTTTGAGTCTTTGCAGACTGAGGACTAGCAGAGTACCTGGCAGGAGAGCAAATGGGCTGCAGCACGACCGTGGTCACTCTGTGCAGGAGCCCAGGGCAATGCAGTACAGTGGACGAGCCTATCAGTGTGCGGCTTTGCAAGGTAAACATTCAGAGTCGGACAGTAGCCAAAAATGAACAGTAGAGGTAATAATAGCAGTACTTGAAATTAATGGATGAGTCCTCATTCTGGTTAGTTACTTCTCTGTTTTGTTTAGGTTCCACTGGCTAAAGCTGGTGTGGACAATATTATTCATTTTGTAGGTCTTGTTTTTTCTCACATTCAAGGAAAGGAAATGATAATATACTCACAGCTTGGAACTGTTTTCTCTTGTTTATTCACTGCTGATTAGCAGTATAAACTAAACAGAACCTCAGCTGACTTCTATTTACATTCTCTGCTGTTTCAGTAGAGAACATAGTGTATCTGCTCTGGGCAGCCTCTCCTCTGTATGCTCTTGCCTTTAGGCAGTTTTGTCTATATGGGTCACCATGTCACACAGGTTTGGCCTCTAACCCTGCCCTCCCCTGAGGGATAGGACTCCCAGCACCTGCCCAAGGATGTCGGCGGGATGAGGGATGCAGATCTGCAGATGGCCTTTGCCTTTCTCAAGGCTGTCCCAAGCAAAAGGCAGGGCAGCTAAAACACTCTGAGGAGCCATTTCAAGCTCCTTCCCTCTTCTCCACAGTTGATCCTTGAACACTGATATTACAATGCTGGCCAAAATGATCGTCAATCCAGTGTGATGGCACATGTAGTCTGGGAGAAGGAGGTGACTCACTAGTAACTGAGTCCCACTCATGAGCTTGCCACAAGCAAGAGCTGCCATGCCAGAATTCCTGCTCAGTAGGGACACACATGGGCAGCACAAGAAGGGCTCACATAGGAGAAGTTTTGCAGCCAGGCAGGACAGGGACCAGCATGAAAAGAGATGCTGGTCAGCTGGAGGATGATGCTACTGACCAGAGAGAAGGGGGAAATGCTGCTATTGGGTTTTTGTGAGGGACTTAAAGTTGTGGCATTAACATCTGCTATGTTTATGCAGGAGAGAAATGTGTGTGCAAGGCAGGTTAAACATCTGTTTGAAGACATTGAGTGGGACAATACAGATCATGCACATGGGTGCCAGGGAGGAAACCAACCTCTGAGTGATACACTGTGAAATATTTTTGGATATACCTTAGATTGTACTTTCAAGACATAGCCAGTGCTTCACTCAGCTCCAAGAAAAAATATCCAATTACCAAAGGAAGAAGGTCAATGAAAGGGAAAAACAGAGGTTAATGGTGGAGAATCAACAAAAGCTCATGGGTATTTTATTAGCAGTTTAAATAAACACAGCCCACATTTTTAATGAAGAGGATCTGCAGCTCACATAGCAAAGACTGTCAGAAGGATGAAGTGTGGAAAGCAATAGGGCAGGCAGAAACACTGTTGCTATTACATTTGAGTTTGAAAGCCTCCTGGAAATAGTCTGTAATGCTTTTACTCCTATTGCAAGATAAACTGGTTCTTGTTGCCCACAGTACTCTAGGGGAAATCACAATTTTAGGAGAAGTATCTCCCGTGAAAGCCCAGCAGGAGCACATTGTGTATTCGCATCTGTTTCTAATTATAACCTTCCAAAGCTTTAGACAGAAGCTTGCAAGTTTTGCCTTGTGAGGGACGGACTTCTTAGAGATTCTCTCTTAAGACCTGAAATTGGATTTTGCTGCTCCTGAACCAAAACTGTGCTCTCATTAAAAGAATTTTTACACAGTGTGTGTGAAATGATGAGTGCACATAGAATAGAATCACAGTATCATAGAATATACTGAGTTGGAAGGGACCCATCAGGATTGAGTCCAAGTCCTGGTCCTATGCAGGACACCCCAAGAATCACACCATGTGCCTGAGAGTGTTGTCCAAATGCTTCTTGAACTCAGGCTTGGTGCTGTGACCACTTCCCTGGGGAGCCTGTTCCAGTTCTCAATCACCCTCCAGGTGAAAAACTTCTTCCTAAAACTTCTAACCTAAATCTCCACTCCTGCCACTCATCCCCTGCAGCAGAGACCTGCTACAAGACCTGGCCAAACAGTATCTCCTGCCTTCTAGAGGCTTTCTGCATAACCATGAGGGAGGGTATCACCCACATTCACATGTGACCTGATCCTCAGGCTCAGCTGAGAGCTTCCACAACTCCCATCTGGAAAGCACATGCAGAACTACTCACAATGAGAAACCAAGGTCAGAAATTCTTCATGGGAGTCTAGGAGACTACATGTCTTCCCTTCTCTTGCCTTCAGAGCCTCCCTCGCTTCCTCACAAATGATCACATTTTATTTGGGAGCCAGCTTGCAACTTCCATTTAGAAAAAAAAAAGGCTTTTTTTTTTTTTTTTTTTTTAATAATTGAAGATGTTTCTTTCCAAAAAGGTGATCCTCCCCCTTTATTCAGTATT
Organism: Lepidothrix coronata; assembly: GCF_001604755.1. NCBI lineage: Eukaryota > Metazoa > Chordata > Aves > Passeriformes > Pipridae > Lepidothrix > Lepidothrix coronata. The sequence continues at coordinate 3,843,147 of NW_016690222.1, forward strand.
CCACACCTGGAGTCCACTGTGTTCAGTTCTGCACTCTCCAGTACAAGAGATATGGACATAATGGAGAGAGTCTAATGAAGTGCCATGAAGGCAATGAAGGAACAGGAGCACTTCTGGCATGATGAAAGGCTGAGAGACCTAAGACTTTTCAGACTGGAGGAGAGAACACTCAATGGAATCATACCCCTGATGCAGGAAGTAATTAATATGGAGCCAGGCTCTTCTCAGTGGTGTCCAGTGACAGACAGAAGTCAGTGGGCACAAACTTAAATACAGGAAAACCCATTTAAACCAAAGAAAAATATTCTTTTATTGTGGGATGATGGTTAAACACTGACCCAGGTTGCCGAGAGAAACTGTGGAGTTTCCGTCATCAGAGATTTTTAAAATGCAAGAGGACAAGGTCTTGCTGTAGCTGACCCTGCTTTCAGCAGAAGCAATCCGACTAGATGATCCTCAGTGGTCCCTTCCCGCCTCAGTCATTCTGTGAGTCTATGACCATTTTTATCCAAAAAATAAATCCACTGTGGAAAATGCTGGAGATTGCACTTTGTTTTTGTAAAATTTTGGTTCTGTTTTTGTCTGGCTGCATAACGCAGTAGTTGGTATCATTCATAGACTTGTACACTTCTTCAGGTTAGAGGGAACCTTTGGAAGTCAGGACCAAGACACTTCTCAAAGCAAGGCCAACATCAAAGCTAGATCAGGTTACTCATAGCCCTCTCCAGGCCAGTTATGAGCACCTCAGGGATGGAGTTTTCCCTGCCTCTCTAGGCAGTCCCTGTACTTGATCAGCTCCATGCTATAAACATTTTCTTAATACTTCCTTGGAATTACTCGTGTTGCAGTAATTGTGTCCATTGCCCTTCAACCTTTCACTGTGTGTATCTCTCAGAAAAGTGTGGGTTCATCTTTATGATCCCATTAGGCCACTGAAGATATCAACTAGATCCATCACTGCCAGCCAAGCCTTCCTTCCCCAAGGCTGAACAAACCCAGTGCTTGACCTTTCCTTGTATGTCCTGTGCACCAGTACCCTAACCATTGTGGTCACCCTCTTGTTGATCCACTCGTTTGCCTTGTACAGGAGGGCAGGTGGTACTCCACGTATAGGCTCACCTGTGCTAAAGAGAGAAGTGTCTCACTGAGCCCACTGACTGTGTCATTGCTAATGCAGCTTGGCCTGTCGGTGAGCTTCATTGCCACAAGTATGTGCTTCCTTGGCATGTGCCATGTGGAGGTTCCCCAGCTCTTTTTCTGCTGATCAGGTCATGTTTGGAGTTGGGTGACACTGGCACTGAGGAGTTATGGCAACTGCTGGCACCTGAGGACCTGGTCCCTGTGAATTTTCTTGACACTGTGATTATTGCACTCAGCTACAATCCTGGTGCTGTTCTCCTTCAGGTGCTACTTCTCACCAGGGTCATATGTTTCACTGACTGTTGTGCTGCAGTTGGCAGAGTCCTGTGGGAGTGCTTCCTGCTTTATGGGACACACAAGCATGACGAGAAAAGGAGCAGCAGTACAAGACATGGCTTTGTTTTCAAATGTTACCAGCTGAGGGCCCTCAGGCAGGCTGGTAGGGCTTCATGGGTGGGACTTTTTCAACATTCATGGATGCCAGTTTTGCCTTAGGAAGCAGAGCTGGGCTGCTGCAGCATTGACCTTATTCCCTTCTGCGTGTACCTTATTCTCTTCTGCCAGAGGAATACAGCTCTTCACACGAATAACATCTATCTGCCTGGTGAGAAAATAGGACATGGGTTTTGTGGAGAGAAAACTGTAGGGAGGAACCACAAGCATCATTTCACATTGTTCAGAGGGTTGGGTTACCTCCCACGAAGGCCTTCTATTATCTTTCCAAGTGACACCCAGTGCCTCCTTCATCACCAAAGAGCTCTTCTGTTCACATGCCGGGTCCACATGCTGGGCTTTGGCTGCCCCCAAGAACCCTTGGCATCTGTCACATGTTGGCAATTGTTCCTGATGCCTTTGAGGCAGAAATCCCAATTCTCACAAAAATATGGTACAGTGATCAGAGATTAGCATCTGGAGCTGACCAGGGCCAGACAATGCTTTGAGCAGCTTCTTTGCTTGTCTTTTCCTCCCCACCCCTTCCTCCGTTGTGTTTTTCTCCTTTTTTTTTAAACTCTGTACAATTCCCCACCAGGCAGGGCCCTGGCATCTCTCCACCCTTGAGAGACTTGGATCAGAGGCAATGCAGGCCAAGCTGTATGAATTTTCCCTCTGTGGGGATCCTCCCTCTCCTCCATCCTGTTCCCTCAAGAATCATTTCGACAAGAAGGCAGGGGTAGTGCAACACCCCTCAGAGTCTCTGAAGGGACATGGCATTCTCTAAGCTGGCGCCAAGAGGTTGAAGACCAGATGTAGATGTGGCTTTGCCAGTAAGAGGGGCATGGGAGGAGAGCTGACAGAGGAAAAGACCCATCCCTCTCCCATTAGCACCATCTGGAGCTGTACAACATTCCCTGATACACAGGGCAGTCACAAAGCTGTACAGCTATTTCAATTGAGATGAGATTTACCTCCAAGCGGGTGTGCTGCTTCTCCTATGGTGGCAGAGTAGGACCAGTGTGTCATGGGGACAGCAGGGAAGTAGGGAAGGAAAGGGGAGGGCAGCTCACAGCTCAGGACACTGACAGGGCCTTGGAGAGAGGATCTGGATGGGACATGGCCTTCCTGACCCATACGGTCTTTAGACACCTCTGTAATCCCACCACCTCTTAGGTGAACACTGACCAAGACAAGTACCATCTCTTCAAGAAACTAGCTAGTATCACAATAATATGTTTACCCTACACAAGGGGGAAAGGATGCAAATGTGTCAATCAGATCACCTCATATTGCACAGAGAATTTACCTAGACCTCAAAGTGAAGGGAACAGACTGCATACCATTGCACTTCATGTGTTTCCTTGCTGTGCCCCACTGCTGACTCTGCCCCGGCTGGTTTAGTCCCATAGAAGATTTACACCGGAAGGGAAGAGTGCCCTTCCATCCCTGCCCCAGCACCCTCCAGTTCCTCCCCCGCTGAGGCTGCAGAAAAAACAACAATCTCAGCTCTTCACCCATAATGACATACCTGAATGGGACTGTCCCACCCCAAGAGTATTTCCAGAAGGGAATGAAGGAGCCGTGTCTTTGCAGATGAACGAAACAAAATCTACTTGCGGTCTCTGAAGGTGAAATGCAGCTCTTCTGCAAAGCTGCTCTCTGGACAGTCACCCCAGCCTGTATTGCTGCAAGGACCAACATGTGGGACTTTTCACGTTCCTTTGCTGAACTGCATCAGTTTCCTGACAACTCATTTCTCAAGCGCATAAAAGTCCCTCTGATGAGCAGCTCTGCCCTCTAGCACATAAACCACTCCCCAGCCTCACTTTAGTATCAGCAGCAAGCTTGCTGATGGTGCACTCCACCTATTCACTCCATCCTATTGTCCAGGTCATTAGACTGTACTGGATCCAGCACTGGCCCCGGCAGTGGCACTTGCAACCAGCGCTCATTTGGACATTGCACTTTGAGCCTCAAAACGCAGCTAATTTCATATCCACCCTAAAGTCTAACTATCCAAGCCATATTCCACCAATTTCGCTACAGACAGTGGGAGACCATGCCAAGCACCTTACACAAGCCAAAGTCTATGACATTCACTGTTCTCCCCTCTGCACAGAGGCACTCATCTCAACAAAGAATATGATCAGGCAGGTCAGGCATGATTTTCCACTGGTAACTCCATGATAACTGCTAACCATCTTCAAAACAGAACAACACATTCACATGCTTCCACTCCCTTAGAAAAAGTTGACACTTACTCCTCTCCCAAGGAGGACTCTTCAAAAGCTAACAATTTGTCACTTTGTCAGATTACATGACACAGATGACCAGAAAGGATGAAACAGAAGTGGAACCATGTATCATAGGTTTATTAGGGAAAAAAGTTATACTCCAAGACCATATATTTTGCACTGTACTGAAGAAAAAGTATGTGAGAATAATTAAAATGTTAAAACCCAAATCACCATAAAAAGGAGAATGCTCTTTTAATCACTTTAGTACCTTTTTTGTCCCCATACAATTTAAAATAACTACAGGAAGAAACTCAAAAGCTGTTAGAACTACACTACATCTAAGCTGGAAAAAGAGTGAGAGATGAAGCAGAGAATGGATCAGTCCCCCAGGTATACCTTTTATTCATGTCAGCTTTTGCTTTACGGTTTGGTTGGAAGAAATTTCAGTAGTATTGCAAAGGAAGTGTATCCCAATTGTCCTTAGGCTGGACCACAGTCAAATGAGCTTCCTGCTAGTTGACTCCTGTGTTGGTGACTTGGGCTTCTTTTTGGAGGGCAAATAAGTTAAAAGCAGTTTCTAATTTGCAACTTACTCATCCTATGCCTCTGCACAGTAACGTGAAAGATACTGACAAGGAATAAATAACATACAAAATAAGATGAGAATGGATTGAAGAAAAGTTGCACTACAACTTTTAAATAGCAAAGGATAGAAAGTTTAACTGATGCTGATAAACTGCTGTGTATGTGTTTTTGCTGGACTAACAGTGCCACTCTAACATGGATAGAGGGGTAGATTCCCATTGAATGTCCAGTCCAAAGGCTGCCAAGGAAGTGAGACACACGTCTTTGATCAGTAATTCAAATGTTACATCAACAGTACTCACAAGAAGAATATAGCTCTTTCCTTGGTTAATATATTGTGCATAGCAATATCTCAAAGAATTAACAGCACCTTTTACATAAAAATTCCAAATATATTTATCTAGTGAACAAGAAAATCTCAGCATCTCTAAACAGTACTTTTGCAGATGTACAGTACTGTATTTATATAGATATAGATACACATATATCTCACAGTGAATTTACACTGTGAATGACCTGGTGATTAGTCCAGCAGTGGGTGAACCCACAGGGTAAGTCTTCAGGAGAATAAATTGCCTTTGGTGGGTGGCCAGTTACATGGCATGATTGCATAGGGGAGCCCCGCTGGGAGGAAAGGACAGTTTAGCATCCCATTAAGCAAGCACAGCATGCTTAGGTCGTTCCCGTAAGATATAAGAAACTTTCAAATTTTCATGGCTAATACAGTTCTGGTTTTCACAGGCTGCACATATTGCAAACTTCTCTCTGTGCCTTAAAGACACAGAAGGAAGGTAGGACACCAAACTTATATCCTATCCCTGCTTCCAAGCAGAAGTCAAGCAGCACCACAGATATAGGCTGGTAAAGGATGTTCATGTTTGGCTTCACGAGGGTTTCTTGAGCAGCTGGTTTTCACTGGTTTGCCTCATTTACTTTTCTTTTTTTTTTTTCTTTTCCAAATCAGTTGCTCACAGTCCTCTGGTAGAAATAATTTGAAAAGCATGGTCTGCCTAAGACAGGAAAACAGACTGCTACCATTTTCCTGGGATGGGCACGCCACACTCATACCAGCCCACATAGTAGTAGGGTGTTGTGTATCCAATGCGTCCAAATGATACAGGTTCCTGGCGGTACTGGCGGTAGTACCCTGTCAGGAGAAAAACACCAATTTGTATTCCACAACAAAGACACAGTAATTTAACAAGAGTAACAGATGCAGTGAGAGTCAATCTCACAACTCAAATGAAAACTTAAAAATGGTCTGGTAGGCAATTATGTCAACAGGGTATTGGCTAGCCCTGGTATTTGGTCTAGATCTTTCTTGAATGATCTAATTCTGGTCCTTCATATTTCTTGCAGCTTTGACTGGTTTTACTGTTCAAAATCTCTTTAACTATTGTGTAATGCTATGGTCTGCCAAAGAGCTTCTGCCTTTAACCCCAAAAGGTGGGCATATTTCAGTTGTGTTTATGAAGTTTCTAAGTCGGTTTAAATACATAAAGGACTCTGGGGCAAAAAAATACCATCAAATCATATTATCTCACAGGGCTTCAGGAAGTGTCAGCTTTTCAAAAAACAAAAAGGTATCATTTCATGCAGTAAATATTGAGTTAAGCCCTCCCTTCCCCTTTTTCTTCATCTGCAGAAAGAATGTGACTGCTTAAAGCATTAGAAGAGGTGCAGCATTCTTGTTAACATAGCTCGTGCATTGGAACATCTGAAATATTCATAGCTTGTGCCAATAATATAACTTTTGCGTGCTCTCTATCTCTGTCTCCTAGACCTAGTTATACACATCTGGATTAATCATCCTTCTTCTGAACTGAGAAATACACTACTTCCCAGTGATATATTAGTATCAGTGACTTTTTCAGTTTCTTCCTGGTAACGCCACCATCAAAAGAATATCAACAAATAATTTAACATAGAAACCATTAATGCTAACTGAATAACTTAAACCAACAGACTTACTGAAAAGATTGGCTGACTGTCATGATTGGTTTCATTTTGTGAAGCAAGTTGTCACCTTCCTGGCTACATGAGCTAAGCAGTTTACTCAGAAGAACTCCTTCAAGGTAAAAATTTTCACTCAGAGAGAGTTATCTACCAGGCCAGAATAAAACTACTGACCTTAAGTCACTAGACATACTCATTCGTGCTTTGCATTGAGCGAACTGGTTAGAAACCATTCACAAAAGCTATATTTGCAAAGATGTTGCTGGTTCTCCTTGGCACATGGAAGAGTTTTTGTACCCTAATTCAATGAGGCAGGTCTTATCATTAAGAGAAACATTTCACAGACCTATACGATTGTTTCCTTCTGTCTTTGCATTTTGTTCCTGTAACGTATTTGCCTTATACGCCCCTCTCTTTCTGTCTGTCTCTCTTTCTCCACCCTCAAGCTGTCTGGGACTTTTATAACCTGTTTTCACCTACTGCATCAGCTGGACTATTCAAGAGAGCTGCCAGCAGCTGTGAGCAGCGCTCCACTCTGTGCTCTGTTCCTTACCCCTTAATCCTACAGATGGGATGACAGGCACCTGGCCAGCATCCCACTCCCCCATTGCTGTACCTCGGATGGTGGGCAGGGCTTCAATGTACGACTGAGGTCCTGTTCTTCCATCCAGGTGTGAATCCACAAATTGGCAGTGGTCCTCGCCCCTTCCCCAGCTATCCCCAATGCTGTAGAAGGTGTCTGAAGGGTGATACAAAGAGATTACTTAACTCAGCAATACTTTTGTTTGGGATGCTCTTTGCCACCAGGAAAATAGACGTGGAAGAAAGCAGGAGGAATGTTACAGTGAAAAACACAGTATTACCAATAAGCAAACAGTGGCTGGAAAGAGAGAGAATGCTACCTTCAGAGTATTGAAGAAGAAATTATGGAAAATAAATGGATTACAGCTCCATAAGGAGTAGACCCTATTTTGCAAGTCCATGGACCCTGCACCATAGGTGATGGGTGGAGAGAATTTCAACTATACTAGTCATTTGAATATATCATGTGAAAGTAAATACACCCATATAAGCATTAGCATTAATTCTTCTCAAGAGAAGGACTCCCACAGAGCCGTCATGCAATTCTTTTACATATAGAATGAAGAAAGTGAGAAGACAGAGATGGCAAGTAATCATATATCAAGAAATTAATCTTGGTGCCTACCTTTCAGATCATCACTGAGGTAAATTTTATACCTTAAGGAGTTGCAAAGAACCACTCCTACAAACTTGCGGTACCAAGTTCGTTTCACATACTGCTTGCCAGTGCAGTCTGAGTAGGTGGGGTCATATTTAAAAGTGAATGGGATCCAGATAGGCTCACCGCCTGGGGGAAAATAATAAATTCCACATTAGAGACAGACTTCAGCACTTCAATCTGAGTTTTGCTGAGGTTAACATTTAATAATATGTTTTACAAGACACACTGCAGCAGATTAATGCATAACTTTTCTATATCCAGAAATACTACTTCAAGAATAAATACTGTTAAAAAAAGAGAAAAGAGGGACTTGATTAAATCCCTTCTAAGCAGTAGACAACTGTTAAATTGATTAAAAAACATGATTTCATGTACTGAACCACAGCTTTAAGCAAACAGTCTCATTCGTTTTAATAAGAATTCTTCTTTACCTAGTATTACAGTTTCTTTCCTCAGCATGGCCTGATCTCAGGTCTGACAGTGACTTGCATTTTACGACTAAGTACAAAACTTAACCCTATTACTGAAGAACAGATGTTAAGAATTCTGTGGTAACAGCCTGAGATGTGATTCTTGCTATCTGGTTAAAAAGATCATATCGCAAATGTACTTTTCTGTTTTGTTTCTCAAATTACATCAAAATAGATGAGTTTTCAAAACAAACAAGCGAGATCTTTCCTGGGGAACTCTGTTCAGAGCACTGCTGCAGAGGAGAATGCTTAATTGTATTGCAAAAGACTAAATATTCCTACTGCCTCACCTAAATGTTTGTTTTATACTAGACAAGACAATATAATTTATTTTGAAATTGCTGTTGTAGTAATGTATACAGAATGATACAAAAAGTTTCCAATGTGATAATTGGTATTTTTGTCTCTAGCTACAGCACAAAGCCCTGATTTTACTGTGCTATTTTGAGGTGGTTTATAAATGAGATTGAAAGTTTTTTTCTGTTAGTCATTCTTCCTCCCTCTCACTAGGCACATAGTCCAAATCCTGCAAACACTATCATGTGATCAGCAATCCTTAAAACTCCACTGGTGTGAATAGAAACGTTAACTGTACCAATTTTACTCAGCCACACAGTGAAGGGATTACAGGATTTTAGCCACAGATATATCTTTAGAATAAAACAGTAAACTATTTCTTGAACGCAATTTTGTTGCTGTGAATAATCTGCTTTTGTCCATCACTTTGGCCCACCTCCAAAAATCCTGAAGGATAAACTTAACACGACCTGTAAGAGCTGCATTGAATGTTCAGAATCTCTTAATTTCCACAAGTTCCCAGAGCTCTGCCATCTCTTTTTGGTCTGTCTTTACTACTGCAGCCACACGAAGTATTTTCTCTTTGTCCAGTTGGAGAAGAAACTACAAGTGCAAAAACCATCACCTTCCAAAGCCTCCATTCTTTGAACAGACCAACAAAGTAATGGATAGCAAAAAAGCTGAAGGTGTCTGGAAAGGTCACCACTCTCAGAGGCCTCTCACACTGACTGCCAGAGACATAGAGTGCTCTGCAATACCTGTGCATCATCAGAGACTTCTGAGAGTACACAGAAAAAAACCCCCAAGTAAAATAAAACAGAGAAGGAAGGGAAATGCTGGACACTATTTTCATAAACACTGTAGAAAAAAAGCCCCAGAACCAAGCATTTTAATTGCTTAGGAAAGCTGACAGAGTATAGTGTATAATAACTATGAGGGTTTCTTTTCCTGCATCTCTTCTGAGGGCATGTACTGCCTGGGGTTACCTTACCAATGTTCACATCAGCAAGGTTAGTCCCAGCACCAGGAAATCAGATCTTCTGATTAGGGGCTGAACTAGCTTACTGCAAATTTGGAAACAGCTCAACAATCTGGAAAGCTCATCAGCTTTGTAGCATATCATTTGGGTCAGTAGCAAATCCAAGTTTTTTAGCATTTATAAGGGCATGATGATTTGTATAGATGAGCATAAGAACTAGAGAGACAAACACCTGATGCTACTATTCAAGCTATGCTTAGGCAACTGAAGGACACAGATACAGAAGCAATAGAGTTTAATGTTTAATACTAAGCAATTTAAGCCTTTGTGCCAGGCAGAAAGATGGTCTAAAATCAAACGCTTATTCAAACATAGCTTTACAAGATTTCTTTTCAGAAAACAGAATAAGGGGTCCTGAGACAAAAAATGTTTTGTGAATTAGTCCCATGAATTACTACCTGCTTAAAACTGTAACTAAAACTGCATGTTTAAATGTTTCTAACTTCTATATTCTAACTGTTTTGCAGAAATTTTATGCACTTCATGAAAGAAACAACAGAGTAAGACTTACCAGGTGGTCTGACAATGAGAAGAGGATTGTCTAGAAGAATAAAACAAATAAAAAATTTAGTATTTTTTTTCCAATTCTGGTTTTATAATATGAAATATACAGTCACTCAAGAGGATGACAGTACAGCACACATAACTACATTATGAATGTGGGACTTACATTGTCTTTTCAATTTGCAGACCTAATGTGTGTTTGTTATTCTGCTGTTTCCTCAGTTAATGAAATTTGCCACAGGATTGTATATTTATTTTGATACTGTAAAAACTCTATTGAGATTAGTATCAAAGTCCAAAGCCAGCTTTGAAACATTTCCTCTTCTCAGAAGGTCCTCAGAGCAGGAAGACATTTTCACTGTACACTTCTGAACTAATACTGGGCCTGTCCTCCAACAGGAAATATAACCTAACTCTTGCATGCAAACTTCGGTGTCAGACATCCATCATGTTCAGCACAGTTCTTCAGTGCTATTCATAAATACGTGAAATTTATAATTTTAATCCTTTTTATCATAGTGGCAGAAATTTTTGAGGAGCTCCCTGGGCAGTGCAATGTGCAGTGTCCACTCCCTCAGGAGCTTCTTGCTTGAAATACTCTTTAAATAAAGAAAGATGGAGTAAGGATAACAAAATAACATGATCGAATGCATTAGCTTCTCTGTATTCATTACACTGCAGTTTCTATCATCTCTTACTGTACACAAAATACCCAAAGAAAAAGCATGGTGGTTGTCTACTAATGGGGAGGAAAAATTCTAGGAAGTTTTAAAAGTTTGATAAAAGAGAACAATGGGTTTCTGCTCTCTTCAATGTGTTACTAGGGGTGAGATTGAACATTTTCAAAAAGCTGCTTGATCCTATGATGGCATTCTTTATTGAATATTCCCATCAGCTCAAACCTTATAGTTGCATTAGAAGAGGACTCTGAATTAGCAATTACTTTCTCTTATGACCTATTTCATCACTGTAACTATACCACTTGGCTTTGCGTTTAGCAACTGTTTTTGTACTTATGCCACCTTATGGAGAGCCACCTTTGGCTACATGACAAACAAAAGATCAGTGCTGCAAACAAAACTTTAAATTTGGTGTACTTAACATGTTAAAGCTCATTGATTTTGGATGGGAAAACTAGGCATTCAGACCCATAGACTGGTAGCCAGCTAATCAGGAAAACAATCTGCAAGATACAGCACAGAATCAAAGAATCATAGAATCATTTATGTTTGAAAAGACCTTTAAGGATCACTGAGTCCAACTGTTAACTCAGCAGTGCCAAGTACTCCACTAAACCATATCCCTAAGTGCCATATCTACACGTCTTTTAAATACCTCCAGGGATGGGCATTCCACCACTTCCCTGGGCAGCCTGTTCTAGGTTCCAGCCTGTTGACAGCCCTTCTCTGGACATGATTCAGTACCTCAAAGTCTTCCTTGCAGTGAGGGGCCCAGAACTGGACACAGAACTTGAGGTGCAGCCTCACCAGTGCCGAATAAGGGGGCACAATCATCTCCCTGGTCCTGCTGGCCACACTATTGCTGATACAAGCCAGCATGCCATTGACCTTCTTGGCCACCCAGGCAATATTAAATATTATGCTTGGGTTTATACTTGAGATTCTTACTCTTTTAATGAAAATCTGAACATGTTACCCAGGACCATTTTCTTATCTTGCATTTTTGTCTCCCTTCTGTGATGACTTACTTGCACAGTTCTTAGTGGACCTTCTGAAGTGAACACTACAGAGTGAAGTCAAATGAGCAAAGGCAGAGACTGCAGAAGCCCCATGTCGTTAAAAGGGCAAAATTTGCAAGAAACAACAGACCTTTCACTGAAGTAAAGACTGAAAAATTTGTCCTTTATTATTTAGTGAAGTCATTGGCCTCGGGCTTGATGGAAGTAGAAGAAGAAGAAATGGGCAAAAATAGCTCATTTAACATACTATTTTTAGAAGAGGGTGTTGCTCTTGAATGTACTATTAGCCCTGTGAAAGAGCAGCATGCCTTGTCAAAAAAAAGAGCAGAGAATTTTGTCTGTCTGATGGAATTGTTGCCTTCTATATTTCTTCCAGAGACAACTGCTTCCAACTGTTTAGCTGTCCACAATTAGGAAACTACTTTACTAAATGTTGGTCAATCTATCAAAGATATTAAGCTTCCCATTGCTTCTGTATTGTTAAACATTAGTATTGCTAAACATTCAGCCTCCTGTTTGTCCAGAGTTCACTTTATTGTCATCTACATTTTAATAGTGGCATTAGGAGTGCATATTATTTTCCTGGCTTAACTGAAAACAAATAATTAAAGTAAAAAAATATTCAAAGCAGCAAGATCAGGATAATCACCATTATTAGCATGCTGGTTTCAGTCATTGCCTTGCTACATCTCTTATTAAAAATTCAATTTTGAGATGAAAATAAAAAGCAAACCATACCAGATTCTGTGATAAATGAGACAGAAGAGCTAACAGGTCCATAACCAAAGGGATTCTTTGCCTGGACTTTAAAATAATACCTGAAACAAAAAGAGAAGGGAAATAAGATGAAAACAGATCCCAGTGCAATGGCTAAATTATAAGTAATTTAAAACAGAGTAAGAATCAAAACAGTAGAACAGCACCGAGTGTCCTTTTCGTTAAATGGAGTTGGATACTGAGCCAGGGTAGGAGCTGGCTGTTACAGACAAATGTCTTGTTTTTGCAATTGCTCCCATGCATATTTTTGGATCATTTATTTATATATCATCCCCCTTCCAAAAACCACATACAGCTATATCCACTTTCTATGAAACAACTGGTAGTAAAAGACGAAAAGAAAAAGTTGCAAGGAAATCAAATTCTGATCTCAGGAATAGTTTTAAACCAGACCAACTCCTAGGGAAGCAGTGATGTAAACTGCAAACTGAAACTGGATCAGATTTATATGCAATCAGAAACTAAGCTTTTGACCTTTGTGTCAAAGGTCCAGCAGCATTAAGATCACAATACTTGAATAATACAAGGCAGCATCACATGTTGCCTTATTGATTCTCCCAAAGTTTTTAAATCACATGCTTAAGTCAAAGCACATGACTCACCACTAGAACTCCATTCTTTGCTTGACAGAAGCAAAATTATCCTCATCCTTAGAGAAGAATATGTGTAAGCACATTTTAGTTCATTTCCAAATACAATGATTTTTAGTTGATGCCTGCCCTGTCATTTTTTCCCCAGATTAATGTTTTCTTCTTTTCCTTTTATATTTGTACCAGTCCAGCAGAAACCAGTTAGAATGAAAGATTACTGTAAAAACTTCCAGGACAGCATTTTTTAAATTCCTGAGTTTAGGTTTTCCTTTCTTTCCCCCTTGCTCAAGTTCATTCTTGTAAAGAAATTAATAAAACATAAAAAATTACTGTGCCTCTGTAATATCCACATCTCATTCGGATCTTAATTTAGACTCTCACCCAAAAGCAGACATCTTCAAAAGATCTATATATGACCCACATAACAGGTCAAGTGATTACTTGCATGGATGGTTGCCACCAATGGCTGGATTACCTTACATGAAGATATCCCGAGTGGCTGGCCTGACGCACCTCAGTTTGGGAAAGGGAGCCTGCTTCATTAAATATATCAGGCTGCTCTTGGTGGGGAAGCTCTCCCCATCCTGCACAAAAAACTGCCAGTGCTGGTTCTCTTGCATGGGCCACACTGGGCTGAGACATGATGCTTATACTTTACAATCTCCCATGCATTAGGAAGATCCAATACAATTCTGTTGCAAGAACTTTGCTGGTTTTAGTCTGCCACTCAATTTTTACGATGTGCACTTTCCTGTACCATCAGTTGTATCTTAGCCACAGAACAGAGCCTGGAGGTCACTCCTGAAAGGGCCCTCTCTGGTCTAAGCACCAGCTAAGCACATAGGAAATTATTCATAACAATAAACTGGAGGTGACATGGTTGAACCAGCCCTTTGGCAAAGGTGACTGCCTTTTTTTTTCACAGAATCACAGAATCAGCCAGGTTGGAAAAGACCTCTGAGATCATCAAGTCCAACCTATGACCTAACACCACCCTGTCAACTGGACCATGGCACTGAGTGCCACATCCAGTCTCTTGAATACCTCCATGGACAGTGACTCCACCACCTCCCTGGGCAGCCCATTCCAATGTCTGATCACTCTCTCTGTAAAAAATTTCTTCCTAATATCCAACCTAAACCTCCCCTGGGACAGCTTAAGCCCATGCCTCTTGTCCTACTGCTGGTTGCCTGGGAAAAGAGACTGACCCCCATCTCACTCCAGCCTCCTTTCAGGTAGTTGTGGAGAGTGATGAGGTCTCCCCTGAGCCTCCTCTTCTCCAGGCTAAACAGCCCCAGCTCCCTCAGCCTCTCTTCATAGGGCCTGTGTTCCACTCCCTTCGCCAGCCTCGCTGTCCTCTGGGGACTCTCCAGCACGTCAGTGCCCTTCCTAAACTGAGGGGCCCAGAACTGGACACAGTACTCAAGGTGCAGCCTAACTAGTGCTGAGTACAGGGGCAGAATCACTGCCCTGGTCCTGCTGGCCACACTATTCCTGATACATTAAAAGAAATATTTTTTATCAAGTAAGGTGAACTGCTTTGCCTCAAAATCAAACTGATCTTTATGAAAAGGCTGAAAAGATGTGCAAGTAACACCATTCTGTCTTCATCAGAAGGGTGGTAGTCACATGAACACTGGGTTTTGCCATGAAGCAAGATGGTTATCTCCAGGATATGGGCCAGGACATCTTGTTTACTCCTTAAAAATTACAGGTGGCTTCTCTAGGTGAAATCAATGCAGGAATTGAAATATTCTCGACTTCATCCATGGCACCAGATTTACCTTGCAGACCTGGAGCACAGGCATGGTCAGACCCTGTGGGACAAGTTCCCATGTCTGCATGGGGGACGTGTCCCCTGTCCCTACTGTGTCCTGCAGCTGATACCAGAAAACTACTCCATTTCTGCTTTCTTCAGACAGTTCTGCCTTTAATGAATGACTATATGATGTTCACAAACAACTCACAGCTTTCTTTAAAAGAGAACGTATGATGAGGCAAAAAGAAAACAACAGAATTGAGCAGAATAGATAGCAGAATTTAGCAGTTAAATAGCAAAATTTAGTAAGGCTGTGCTTTTTGCTCATGCCTAGCACAATCCTCTTGCTGGCAGAAAAATTTCCCCCTGGTTTTAACTACTGACCTTGCTTTTTGTATAAAAGAGTGTTTAGCATGGCTCGGGAAAGAGGACAGGGAAGGCAAAAAACCTCCCATGTGCTCCCCCATTTCTGGACACCTAAGCAGAGCATGGCAGCCTGAGCTCTGCTTTAATCCAACATTGCCAGTGTTCTCATGGGGCACCTGCACCCATCCATACCTCCTTCACCCACTAGCACTTTTTCCACCCGGACTGGGACAGGGGTGAGCAGCACAAGCAAGACCACGGGAATGGGACACAGCGCAGTGATTCCTCATGCTGGCTCACGAAACAGCCACAACACAGCACCAAGCTTAACTGACTTAACTCAGTACCTGCTCTAAATACTTCAGAAGAGCAGGAGAAAAATGTTTTCCAGCTTACACCTCTTCCATGATGCTTCAAAACATAGTGGAAACATCTATATGTATGTCTGATGTCCCACTGCTTCCAAAGTAGTATAATTACATACCACCTTTGCAACACTGTGGCACCTTCTGAGCAACCCTTTCAATGCACTTAATTTATGTGTATTAATGGCAGCTTCAAACCATTCCCATCAGATATATGAGTGTGATGATCCACCTCTGAAAACTGGAGAGAGAGCAGCCCAAGAACCTTGTGCTCCTAGTTAAGTAGAGAAAAACATGCGGTTTTGTATCCAATGTGTAATGCAGGAACTGATTACCTATGGAGTTGGGACAACTGTGCATTCAGTTGTCCTGTTACATACAGAGAAGCCCATCTGGGACACAGAATTGTTCAAGCTCCTGCCTGACTGTCTAAAAAAAAAATTGGCGATGAAGTTATGAGCACATTTTTCTTCACAAATTGGAAAATTGGTTTCTAAGCCTTTATATACACAAGAAGCCTCTAGTCGTGCCAGAAAGAGAGCCAGGTCCCATGACTTACTGACCTGTGATTTAGACATAGACATTGCTATGATTGCTGTATTAAGAACATCAATAAAATAATGCAGTCAGGATACATTTCTTTCTCAGACATGACAAATAATAAAGAAATTGCCAAAGCCTTTCTAGGTCCAGGAATCTGACATTTGCATTAGTCAGAATCCTTCAGCTGATGACTTTGCCAGGAAATCTCAAATCAGTATAACTCCACTGGTTTTCATCACATAAATACACGAACAAAATTTATAATATATAATTTGATTGAGCTTTGTTTACACTTTGCTTAGGCAGAACTGCAATTAATTGTTACCAATAGGCACAGAATAATCACAACTGCCACAGATGGAGTACCATTTCTTGTTCATTTTCAAAACAGACCAGAAAAAAGCTTTTCCTCCTAAGAGTAAAGTTCCTTTGAGATTTTATTTACCAGTTCTACTGATATGTCAAGAAAGGACACAGTAAACTGTAACGGGGCAATGAATTTGTAATATTTTTATTCATTTAGACTATATGATTAATTGTTCACCAAACCTGTCACTTGGAGCAAAATTATTTTATGACAATTCAAGATGTCTCCCTTCTCTGGGAATTAAACAGTTGGCACTCGCAGAACAAAGTGAGATAATCACTTAGCATGATAATTAGAGAAGTAGCTTTTAAAAAAAAATTAGTTAGCTGTAAATTCCTTTTTCCAGAGGCATGCCTGCATGGATCGCCAGCCCTGCACTCCATCCAGCGGCAGGCTGAGATGCCAGCCAGGGATGTCAGCCAGCCGTGGTGTGCACAGTGGCACTGTCCACACATGCTGCAGGTGGCAGGGCAGGAGCCACAGCACCATGACCATGTGCCAGCCACGAGGATGGTGGAATGGCTGCTGCTGGACCTCCAGCAGTGCTGGGTGATAGCCAGGGTGGATGCACAGAGGGCATGCAGGCAGAGCACGTGGCTTCTACCTGCATGAGGGAAACTGGCATGCCCAACCCAGTGACTGGGAGGGACAGATATGTGCTGCTACCCAGGAAGGGTAGGGGACAAGCCAATGTGACAGCACCCCATAGATCCACTGTCCAGCAGGAGCAGTAGATGAGGGGAAAAAGAGGCTGGGAGGGAATCAGGAAGGACAGCTTTCTCCCCATGGCAGAGGCTAAAATCCTCCTTCTACAACTGCACCATCCCTTTCAGATGAAAGACACTTAAATCAGCTGCCTGCAGGTTCACAGGATAGTGCAAAGTGTCTCCCTACATAAAAAATGGCCCAGCATTACATCTCTCATGAATAGTTACAACAAATATTATAATAAGACTGTAGAGTCGAGGTGGAACAGGACCTTCCAACACAGCAGGTGTGACGCATGTATGTGCCACACAGGTCTACCACTTGCACAGGACAAGGGTTTCATTGACATCTTAGCTCTTCTGTGCTGCCCTGGTGGCACACAGCAGCCAGCTGTGGTTGGTGATGCTTGTTGGTTGATGAAGCTGGTGGCTTTGCTTTAACAGAGATACAGAAAGGAAACAGAAATTTCTGGTGCGTCTGGACAGAAGATCCAGGCTCTGTTTGCAGTTGTGAGCCCTGAGTAAATGCTTGAGAACCTCCTATGTACAACACTGGAATTGGTAGCAGGCACTATGGGATCAAAGTGTTCCCAGATGAAACACAACCCAAGTGGACAGGGGAAAAGATTTCATGAGACATGGAGATATGGTGGTAAACGACAGTGTTTTAAATCATGACACTCCCATCAGGCAGTGACACAGGTTTTCTGAAAAAAGGCAGGAAGAAGTCTAAACATGCTCAAGAAGGAGACTGAAATGTTCATGGCAGGGATTATAATGTTTGTGACTGTGGATTTAGTGGTTGAGCAGATGCTGTCCAGCCCTTTGCACCATCTTCTGAGACAGCTGAGAATTAAGGTTAGGGAAGAGACATTGT
Source organism: Lepidothrix coronata (assembly GCF_001604755.1). NCBI lineage: Eukaryota > Metazoa > Chordata > Aves > Passeriformes > Pipridae > Lepidothrix > Lepidothrix coronata. The sequence goes on from NW_016690222.1 coordinate 3,861,103, forward strand.
CAAAACTGCTGTTTAAAAGATTTATTAAGGTTTGAAGTAATTTTAGTGTTTACAATCACACATCACAAGGAAGCAGCTCCTGTGCCCACTGAAGCTGACCAGAGTTTCACTAATGGAAAAACTTCCACTTCTCAAATGGGGTCAGATCAGTCCTCAGAAGAAAACTTATGACACGGATTAAACAGAGATTTCCGTTTTGTTTGTAAAACCTAAACACCAGGCAGATGTTTTCCAGGATATGGTGACAGCTTCAAATCTTCTCTGGGGCTGACTTCAGCCAAGATGCCAACTCGTTTCTCATACACTGCACATGCCACAAAATTGCACCACCCAAAGGCCCTTGTGGGATGCCCAGCAGCCAATAGCATCTTACAGTAAATCTGACTGAATCTGAGATTTCTCACAAAATACACTAACAATGCAAACACAAAATTTTTAGACTAACCTCAGCTTTCATCCCATATTTTCTTAATTAGACATGGGGTCTTTTTGCAGTGGTTAGGGAGTTATTTTTAAGATAGAAAGTATTCAATCAATTCAGTCTGTGCATTTGGACAATGTAAATGAGATTGGCTGATACACACAATTTCTCTGTTATAAAGATCCCTCCTTCTCCACCACAGATCCCACATGAAGCCTTTATTGCCTTTCAAGAGTATGTAACAGGGACCAATGGATTATACCATTTTCAGGAAGGTGCTGGGGAAACAATATACCTAAATAAATAGCACTTGCTTGAACCTCCATACACTGAAACAGAACCTTAATATTCAACAGGACAGTCATTATGTTCATGGAGATGCATGAACATATAACCTTGCTGTTCCTATAAAACTCCATTCAAATACAGAAAAATTGTGAACTTCTGAAGCCTGGAGTTAATGTACATCTCATCAAATGAGTCACAGGTTGGCAGCTCAACTCCCACCAATTCCCCTGCATTGAGCGTTGCCAGGACAGAAGCTGCAGAACTCCTGTGAGCTTTCGCTGCAACCACTCCTTCTGGAGACCTGGAGCCCTTTAAGTGTTGGGTATGAGAAGCAGAGAGTTATCTCTGGCCTTCAACACTGTCCTTGGGACATCAGGAGAGGGAGATTTGACTGAGAGTCTGAAGAGGTGAGGAACTGCAGCTGGAAAGGGGGAAATGGCACAGAAGCAAGAGATGGAGGGTCCACCAAGAGAAGCTGGGGTGTCAAAGCAATGCCTCCCTGGCCTGCATGGGGGACAAGGTGAGAGTGGAGGAGTGTATACTGATGAAGGGGAAAAGGGCTGGGGATATAGAGGAGTCTGGGATGTGGAGGGAGGAACTAGCAGCAAGAGGAGAGTCGTTTAGGGAAAGGGTGTCTTCAAGTCACAAGGACATGGATGTACAAAGGCAGGAACTGCAACTGCTTCCACCACTACCTAGGAACAGTGTTTAGGAGATCTCAAACCTCTTCCATCTTGTTATAACAGGTGAAAACCACAGATAAACTGTGTCCAATACCACCTTCCATACATTTGTAGCTACAATGTTTTGTAATGAGAGCACTAGCAGATGTACAGCATATAGCTGAAGCTCTCTACTGTGAAATAATTTTGCCTTAACACACCATGAACGACTCTAAAAGGCTTTCATTAAGCTCTAGATTATTAATCTTCAGAATATGTGGTCTTTTTTTATCTCTTGGATATGTAAGAATAGGCCTCATGAAGCATATGACTGACAGTATGATAGACAAAACAGGAAAGGATAAGAGGGCACAGTTTTTCCTGAATTTCAGACTCAGAATTTGAAAGGAAAGTCTGAAAGACACCAAGCATCTCTCAAAAGAAGTAATTTTAATGCAGTCCCTTTGTGGCCATTTACTTCCCACCCAATTCCCACTAATTATTCCAATATCAGGCAAAGCATGCGTTCTTGTTCTGCCATTTCATTGAGACTTTTTGCAAGATGCAGACCTAAATCTCCTGCCAAACTGACTTCTGATCAATCACCACAGCCTCACTATATACCACCAAGCCTTCTCTTCCAGCACAACCCATGTGAACAAAAAGTGAAAACAGACCAGTGGGCAGCACTTCCTTACCAGTCCTCAGGTATCAAATCTTGACCAGACCAGTATGTGGGAAAGGCCACATCACATCACATCAAGAATATATTTTAGTATACTCTTCCCCCCCCCAACATTTGATTCAGTTATGCAAAAGACTATAAAATGCATTTTAAAATAAGATTTTCTCTTATAAAACCACACTGATATGTGGTTTTATACACACAAATACATATCCATGTACACACAGTTCGTCTGCTCCAGGGTTAATATGGTAAAGATATCATGTAAGTAGTTGTGCAGTTTATAGAGCAATTTGCTGTCAAACAGATTGATTAAAATCTAAATCACATGTAAATATTTACACTAAGACCAAGAAAAACAACTGACAATTCTCAAAATTTGTTTTACTTCCTTAATAGAGCTGAAAAGGAGTGGGTCAAATCCTTACCGTGTGTTGGGCTTCAGGTTCTCAATCGGCAAATGAGTAGACCCTGCAGTCCTGGTTGACCACTTATTTTTTAAAAAATCATCATAGGATGCACTGTATACCAGATAGCCTGTAAACAGGAAAGACAAATAGTTGTGAGGATTCTAAATAAATTTTAAGTAAATGATATCTCTAGGTGTTATGGTGAATTCTATGGGTTAAAAGGAGTAGAAACATCTTTGAATATGGAAGTGATTCAATGCCTAACTCTTCTGGAAAACTCCAGGCTGTAAGAATTTCCTGTCATTAGCTAATGATGTAGCATTACGTCAGAGGATGGCATCCAGGTGTGAATTCTGATTTAAAACACAGTGAAGGCAAAAAGATGACAGAGGCAATCCATTCACTGCTTTAAGTGATACATGGACTGTGCAGAGACTAATATAGTTAGAAATACCAGAGGATTTTCTGGGGAAAAAACCTGAAGTTATACAAACTGTGCTCATTAAGCTACTGTCTCAATAGTCTTGAATAATGAAATACTGTGGGAAAGATACCACACTGCCTGTTCAAGTGCCATCTTCTCCCTTCCCAGTCATTATCACTGCTTCAGTTCTGCCAGTTCTCATCCCTCTGCTATGGTGTCAGCTGCAGAGCTGGGCGAGGATCCTCCAAAACTGGATGTTGGCACCAAAGCAGTGGCCTTTTGAAATGCTCACTTCAAATCTTTTGGGTCCACAAAAGATTGGGTCCACAAACAGGATTAATTTCTAAAATATTTTGGTTATTTACTCTAGTGTTTTTCTAGCAACTTTTGAGATTCATTCTTGAAGTCCATCGGGATTTTCTCTGGCTTTCAGAAGGTCTAGAGACATCAAAGGAGATTTAATTTAATACATTTGTTTAATATATTCCCCATCTCTGAACTCTGTCAGACTGATATTTCAGCAAAATTCCAGCAAAACAAGCTAAGCATAGCCTGGGCCACAGACTCCAAGATAATTGACTTTTATACATTATTTTCCTAAAAAAAAAAAAAGCAAACTAGAAGATCAGCATGCCAGAAGCCCCTCTACAGGCAGACCATTCCTGCAGCCACACTCAGGACCCAGGCACGACCCAGACTGGGTTGTCTGCTTGAAATGGACTGAAGCTGAGTGTGAAAGATGCTCCAAAGGCAGGCTGTGGAGGTGCCTGTGGTGGAGCTGAGGCCACTACCTGGGGGAAGAAGTGCTCAGTTGAGCAAAGCACTATCAGAGCTACCATGCAGGTAGGACGTGATGCCTTCGGAACCACTGTCACAAAATCAGTGCCAAAATCGAGATATCTGGACCAACATGGGCTGGTCAGTCTGGCACTGAGGGTTGATGGAGAGACCCTTCTCTTCACGAAGTAGCTCACCTCCCTCAGAAAATTGCAGAGCAGTGAAACATCAGAGTCATGAGACATCGGTTCAGTTTAAAAACTGTCATTTAAGAAAACCTTTCCCCAACAGTAGGACAAGAAGGCACAGTCTTAAGCTGGGCCAGAGGAGGTTTAGGTGGGATATCAGGAAGAAATTTTTTACAGAGAGAGTAATCAGACATTGGAATGGGCTGCCCAGGGAGGTGGTGGATTCACCATCCCTGGAGGTTTTTAAGATGAGACTGGATGTGGCACTTAGTGCCACAGTTTAGTAAACATGGGGTGTTGGATCAAGGGTTGGACCTGATGATCTCGGAGGTCTTTTCCAACATGGTCGGTTCTACAATTCTCCATTACACCACTAGGAGAGCAACCTTGGGAGAGTACCTGTTACCATGTCTCCTCGAGCAGGTTTAGCCCAGTCCACAATGACAAAGGAATGACAGCCTTCAACTGCCACGACAGTGATGTTGTGAGGGGCTTTCAGGGGATGCTGATCTTTCTCTCTGAAGTCATTAGGGATGATTTCATCAAGGCTGTCCACCTGGAAGTGTTCCAGGGCCTCTGTCAAGGAACATGGGGCTGCTGGATCTTTACTGAGATAGGTCACATAAGGAGCTGGAAAAGACAAGGAAGGGTGGCATTTAGTTAACAGTTTGTTAGGTACCATAAAGTAGCACACAGGCTGTCAATTTCTTGAAAAGAAGAGAGTCAAGTTTTGTGATGCATTTTAAAATTCCTCCCCTTCCAGCCCAGAGACTGCTGCCAACAAAGCATGGCTCAAAGTCAATTTGATTGATGAGCAGGGGGAATGGGATGCCAATATTCAGGTCTACCCCACACTCACAATTGTACAAAATTACGCAAAGACAGAAGGATTGTCTTTGCTAGAAGAAGCAGAAGAGAGCAGTCTGACTGCAGGACTCTCTACACGCTACCTCCAGCTGCTCTGGAAGGTAGGATGAAAATGTCACCCAAACTCTGCTTTTCTACACATAGGAACAGACAGGGCCTTTGATTATCTAAGACTTTACAGGTGGGTTGGTTCTTACACAAACAATTTGAAGCTGGAGTGAAACAACAAAGGCAATATGAAGACTAATTCCAAGGTGAAGTCCAACCAGTTTAAATGTATTGTTGTTGTGGTCCCCTGGGTACTAAGGGACCAGGAGTCATGAGTCTCTATCTTCCAGGCATGTGCTCCCAACCTGTAACTTCTATTTTTAAAAGCTTTATTCTGACTGGAATTGCACTTCAGTTCAGGAAAAGATTAAATCATCTTTTTATTGCCTTGAAAGTCACCGTAACATTCAAAGTAAGGACTATAAAACTTACTTTGGAAATGTTTATTCAGTTGCAATAATACAATTCATTGAAATGGTAATATTATTTCCCTAGTGCCTTGAAATGTTCATAAACCAACGTTTCTTGGTTTATCTTATTGGATTTCATGCCCTAAAGGAATTTTTTCCAGATCTTGCAATGAAGTTAAATTTAGCCAAACGAATCAAGAAGCACTGTCAGTGAGAGAGAGGAATAGAAACATCATGAAATTGTTTGGATGGGGAAACTGAAGATGCACTGGAAAAAGTCTTGGCATATATAAAAACAAATTTTTACTGCAGCTCCACTCTAAGCTGCGTGAAGCTTGTGGATATTGGAAGGGAAGGCAATGCATGGATTAAAGATGATTCTCCATCCCTTGAACTCCCATCTGAAATGCCAGGTGAGTCAGCAGCTGATCTGACCTCAGTTCAAGTTCCAGAGGTATGTAAAGGGCTGGAGGGGGTGTCACCAGTCTGGGGTGTAGGCTGGAATGCAGTGCCTTACAATCTCCAGATCCCTCTGTTCTGGCCCCCAGCTGCTTCTCTGACAAAGGAGAGCAGCTCTGAAGTCAGTGTTGCAACAACAACCTACACACTTGAATAGCTCGTGTACACAGGAGACAGCCTCATGGCTCATGTAATGTATTGGGGGTTCCTTCACCAAATTCCTTCTACACAGCAAACATACAAATAGCAAAATCAAATTCATCTCTATTGGATCTATTTTTTGGAAAGTGCACATTCAAAATGCCCTTCATTACTTGACTTTGAAGCACACCTTTGACATACGTGCTTGTGCAAGGTGGATGAAATCACTGGGGTTGCATGGGTCAGTGGAAAAGAATTAAGTCCCCCAGAGGAAGACTCACACCTACATGGAGTCTTGCACTGCTTGAACTACTGATGTGAAGTTTGATGCAGTTAAGCTGAACAAAGAACTGGAATAGACACTCTTGCTCTCTTACTGACTTCATCTAGATTGAATATGATGCAAATCACAAAGCAGAGCATTCACACTGAAAGAGTACAAAGAGGTTTGAACAAAAGTGGTCCCCACACGTAGACATCCAAGCATAGAAGCAAGGAACAAGGTACTGCTCTTTGGGCTTCTGAAGTGGCAGTCCTTAAAAGGACCACACACAAGTCTGATGGATGTGCTTGCACAATGGTCTCAGCTTAAGGGCTGACCTTGCTAGAACAAGAATTCTTACAAGTAGTAAGCTACATAAACCAAAGGGCATCCTTACCAGTGAACCTCTTCTTTCCAGCGATATCATATTCCGACACAGGGCCAGTGCCAACAACACTAGTCTCCGGATAGACAGCTTCCAATTCTGTTGTCGTAGAAGCAGTAGTGGTGGTTACAGTGGTGGTGGTTGGTGGCAAAGTGCTCTCCAAAAACTCGTAGTCTTCAGAGGAAACATAAAATGAAAATGTTAGCATACTTCATCTTATTTTGGCTTAAGTATGAGAAAGGAAACAGTTCTGTCACCAGCCACAGTCTCAAAGGAGTGCAACATACACTGCTCTAGCTGCTGCACACTCCTTCTGGGCCTCCAAGTGGAGGTTGGTCGCACCTCAGCCTTGCAATGGCTTCTATCAAACTAATGGACAGAGCACAAAGTCCTTGCCTTTGAATAATAGTGTTGTTGCTGATTTAGACCTCACTAACAAATTTAAATAGAATGGCAGCAAACAAATGTATTCATACAACATCCTGAATGAGCATCTGCTACCTCCCTTCACAACCCCCCAAGAGAAGATGGCATAGTAACTGAATCCCTGGCCAAAACCCTCAGATGCCAAATGAAGGAGATAAGGGGGTGAAAAAAATGGCTCTTTAAGAAAACTCTTAACTCTGTGTCGTTATTTTAAACCACTACAGGTGGTTCATACTGCTCTTAAACCCTCCTGCAACTTGAGACGTGGAGTCTGGTACTTGTCATTTGTGGTCCCACTTAGGGCCATTAAGGAAGGCTAACTGGCCCACATGAATCCTGATATTCAGTCCCATTAAATTCAGTGCTCTTTGAAAAGCTACTGTGCTACCTGATTGACACACAAAATGAGGGGAAAGTAGCATTTGGCATCCTTGCCATGACCTCATGCAGTCTGGGGGACTTGGCTCATGGCTTTGAGTATTTTGTGCTAAACTGCTAAAGCATATGTTTTCTGCAGGTGACCTGTACCTAAGAGGAAGCCTGGCAAAAGACCTGTGCACTGAGGATATTCTGCACTCATGGGGATGTAAGGAACATGCGATGTAGGTCTTGTGCAGTTTTTAATTCTTTCTCTCTTCCTCATATTCTAAATGTCGGTCTCAGTATGAAGTGATCAGAATTAAAAGCTCAAACATCTATGGTATCTTCCGCTCAGCTGCTGCACTCCCTTTTTAAGTGCTTTTCTGTTGTTGGTTTGACTTAAGATTCAGCACTACAACCACAAAGAAAAAAACTTTCATTATTCTAGAGCCATAAACTCTATTAAAAGAGCTTTTTGTTTAAGTGAGGTCTGTACTTACATGCGGGTAGAAGCACAAGTCTGAGGACTAAAAGGGACAGAACATTAGATAGCACTGGTGACAGAAAGTGAATGCTATTTCCAGGAATTGAGAATTTGCATTCCCTGTGCAAACTTATAATTAAATGCTGGGACTTGAGGCTTCATCTTCAGCTGAGTTTTGTGTGTCCTGGATTATAATATCAAGATGGCATGAATATAACTCTGCAAAAATATTTCCTTCTTCTTCTTTCATCTAACTTCAATCTCTTTGATTGAAATTCTACATGAATTTAGCAGATTAATTATTTTATATGTAGGTGATCTTATTCAGTATGAGCATATTTAATTGTCTAAATACAGACTACACATTAAAAAAAAAAGACAAAAAAATATTCATAGTGCTGTAGAGTGCTAAAAACTCACTAAGGTATTTCAAGTTTCCAGGACTCAGAAACTATTTGGATTTTCAATTTCAGAAGAGTTCATTGACTTTGACTGGGCTGGAGTTACAAGTTGTACCAGAGGAAGTGAATTCAGGATTGAAGCAGTGTCTGTATGACCCAGCTCTGAATTTAATTTATTTCCTCAACAGGTTCCTGTTAGATTGCAGGACCGATAGAAAGGGACTTTCATGTCCAGAAACAGGTGTCTTTGCACCCTTTCTCTTCACATGTGATGCAGGACTCTTCCAGCTCACCACCCCTTGCTTAAGCTCCCAATCACCAATCTGACCCCTTGAACCCAATTCCAGAGAAAGAAGACAGAAAAACCCCCAGCCCCAAACATGCCACTTGCAGTAGACTTTTACAGTCTATTTACAGTTAAACAGTACCATCATCATATATCACATATGCCTCTGGAGTTGCTGTCATATCTGAATCCAGTCCCGAGAACGTATCTACTGAAGGAGAAAGAAAAAAACGCTTTAAGAATTCAATAAAATACTTCTGGAATAAAGTTTAATATAAAAATATTTAGCCAGTTAATTTGTAAAGAAATAAGATAACTGCCTAGTTTCCAAATGACACAGTGACAGTCTGCTCTGCATATTTAGAATAACAGATGAGCAGCTAAATGCAGTAGCCAGGAGTTTTGCTGGGGGAAAATGGGTTCAAGGCTGCTACTCAAAATCAAGAGTAATGCACCTGCCAGGAGCTCTGCCCCAGGCCGCAGTGGCTCTGGACCAAAGGTATGCTGCCAACAAATACGTAACACTCATGTCAGGATTTGAAAATATTTTATAGTCTCAAGAACAGCAAATGTGAAAACATTATATAACAAGAAAACAACCAAGCAATTAAAATACTTCTGTCCAAATATTTTTGTGGAGGTGTAAAAAACGAACAACCCACAGGGCCCTGACATTTACAGACTGTGTCAATGCTTGCAAGTAATGAAGCCCAAAAGAAATGAACATGTAGAATGAAGTACTTGGTGCTGGATTTTCTGGGGTTTTACTTCGCACTAGCTCTAGTCTGATCCTGCGGAATGAAGGCCCATTACAGGCTGGGCCACATACATATAATCCTGAAGCACTGCTTCTGCTTTAGTTTTATCCAACAGTAATTCAGTTTGTGCACACAAAGATTGCTCCATGATGCAAATGAAAGCATAGCAAGAATGGATGATTATGAGGTGCACATCAATAACACACTCCTAATCCACCCCAAAAATAATGCAAATGCACAAAAAGACTTCTCAGACGCCTATTCCTTCATATTATCTCAGTATCTCTTCAGGTCATAAATCCAGCACCAGATATATCAACCATCAAGTACCTCATCTGTTGAATCCTGGAGGCTTTCCTGCACACTGTGAGAGACACATTTCTCCACATATTATTCAGGGAAGCCAAAGAATACACAAAGCTCAGAATAGTCATAAAAAGCCACGCAAACAAAGCAAAAGCACTGTGGTGGAACCCACTGCAGGCACCATCAGAAGTCTTCAACGAAATGCTGGGAGTGGCCAGTGTGTGAACAAAGACAAGTGAGAGACAGCTTTGACCTCAGGACACTTCACATAAATTGGTAATGTAACACTCAATATGAAAGTAATAGTGTTATTTTCACCAAGCCAGTAATACACACAGTGCAAAATTTCAACTGCCAATGTTAAATATTTCACAAATATAATCTGAATTACACATTTTCATTTTGCAGATTTTTTTTTTGTTTAGAATAAACAATAATTGTATAAGACTGGTTTTTTTCTCCTACAATAATTTTCTTTTAAATCTGTAGTGTGATTTCAATGCCAAAATAAGCTTTGAAAACACAGGAAATGGGTTAATCCTTGTCAGACTTTCATATATCAGAAACTGACATTTTCTTATGGTAGACTTCTGCAGCCACTCTTCAGGAGATGATCTCCTTGGAAGTCACTTGACTTCTCTGAGGGTAGTCAGTCACAAAGTAGTTCTGCAGATCTCATCATAATTGACCAGCATCAACCAACAGCTATAATGTATGTGCTCAGCTTTGTCTGACTAAATCCAAGTAAACAAGAGGATCAGATATGCAGAAATTTGAAATCTTTCATGGGCAGATTTCAGCTCATTCACACGTATTAGCTAGTCAGTCTTTCACCTACCTACAATCCAGCAAAGCCAAATATGATTTTCTATTTTTGTACTCAACCTCACTGTCTGTGCTTGTTTAGCATTAGCTGTGCAATGGTGACAATAGAAGTACTTCCCAAAAGACCTCTCATTTTATTATTTTCTGTACATACACCAGCTGCAGTTCTGCAGCTCGCTCCATCACCCTTCACTGAAGCTCTTGAGTGAACCCTGCCTGTAACAAACGAGGCTAAGTCTTCCCATGGCCACTTGCCATAGCCTTTTGACATCTATAAGGACAGCAGACTGTGCATTCATCCCTTGATTTTATCACATGTAGCACGTGGTAAAGTTTCCATCAGTTTTTTTCTTTGTGAGTTTATGAATAAAGTTTAGCTGATTGATTTCACTGGCAAATCGTGCTTGTGTGGCCAAACTCCTCCTTGAAAGCTAGAGACTGCTGAATCTAGTGAAACGTTAACAATAAATTCTGCTGGGTTGAGCAGAAGAGTAAGAGAGTAAGAGCATTTGCCAAAGCTTGAATAGACTATTTGGCGGTGAGTTTTGGCACTTGCAGCCCCTGGCTGTTTGTGAGTAAAGCACTTAGCAACAAATATCAAGCTTCGGCAGAAAGAGTATTTCACTAAATGATCTGGAATAATTTCTAGACTCAGATTAAAGGGAAAGACAAGATAAAAACATAATTTGGAAATGGTCAAGTAAAAACCGCAATAATTGTTTTGATAATTCAAGTAGTAGTTGTTTATCGCTCATGAAATAACTTCACTTGTTAAACAAAAACAGCCATCATTAAATAAATATGACAACAACGATTTCTTTTCAAGCAAGTTCCTCTGTTTATCAAATCTTGAGGCAGGTCACTAGGATTAAAAAAAACCTAAAAAGATTAGACTCTTCAGAAAAGCTTTCAAAATTGCCAGGTAAAGACTAACACTGCTCTAACTATCTACCAGGCGAGAAGTAGAAATCCAGTACCATCTTGTCCTTTTAGTCTTCCACTGTGAGGCATTTGCAGACATACTGTCGAAATGCCAGGCAGTTTATAAGTGACTTAAGGACCATTCTCACTGAACACACAGCCTGAGTAAAAACTTAGTTTTTATTCATGCCTCTACAAAGTTTAAGGATTCAGCAAGCTCATCTGGTAGAAGGCAAAAAACCCAAGTAGAATGTTTTTAAATGTTCATAAAATCACATGAAAGTTCCCCAGACCACAGCCCACAATTCTGCTAAAAGTAATACTGCAAAGCTTTTTGTTCAGCTTCTGGAGCCTACATTCAGCTTTACCCCAGCCATATTTCACGAATTCTTACTGTTCTTATAATTTGTATTCTCAGAAGAGGTCCTCCAGGTAACAAACAGCACAGACCAAAGAGAGGAAACATTACATGAAATAACCAATATTTAAGATAAGCTAAAGGAGCTGGGGGTGTGGGAGGGACTTTACCAAAAATCAAGGCTCCCTTTAGGCAAATATGAAATTACGAGAGTGACCATATATACTTGTAACCCTTTTGTAAATACAATTAAGAACTATGAAAGCACCAAAGGGAAGAGCAAAAATCTTCACAGAAATCTATAACGATGGTAATTTTTATATACATACATTTGTGTGCTTACACATCCATGCATATGTGCACATGCAAGTAGACTTCTGTAAATACATACTGTCAAATATGGGGCTAATGCTTACATAAATATTAACACCATAACTTATTGTAATTCCACATGCACAAGGCATTGACATCTCTGACTCGTTACCCAGGGCAGCTGGTAAGGGAATTTTGTTTTCTGCTTCTGAGATCCTCTCCAAAGATTCCATCCTTAGACCCTCTGTGAGTTGCTGAAACCACATCTTTCCATATTGCTGCACTCTTCAAAGTGATCATTCAGCTTCCAAGGCCATGGTTACAGGACCTACTTGTAAATCTACTTTGGCTTAAGAGATACAGGTGTATGGGGGAAAGGTAAAGGGAGCTCACTACACATTACAACTGGCTACTGCCGTTGGCAGATGCCTGATGGTCAACATGCTGTTTAAATTATGGCTGTGCTGCTACTTCTGCCCATTAGTAGACTGAGTTGGGGATTACCTACAAACAGGAAGGGTAAGGGTATGAGGCTCCCTGATCTGGTTTTGCAAAATAAGCATCTAACTGGTTTGCAGTGCAACATTCAGGTGGGGAAATCATAAAACATAGTGGGGAACAGGCTCAACACCCAAAGACTAGTGCATTTATATGTGTTTACTCTGGATTTCAGTTTGGCACCACATCCTAAGCTTGTATAACTGCAACAGGGAAAAAGTGACATGCACTGACACTGGTTTGTATTTTCATATTCTAAAGAAATTAGTGTACAACTCTCTGCCTTATCCGTGCAGAGCCAAGGTTGACTTTCACCAGCTTCATTTGTGCTGTGCTGCATTCCTGCTAGACAATCTTTATCTCCAAGGGTTGGCAAGAGAACAAGAATCTCATTTTGCAAATGCTGGTTCCACCACAGCTCAAAAGAGAGACTTTTCAGAATTCATTGTGATAAATGAACACAAAATAGACAAAATGTATGGTGCCTCCAGGTCCTTCCCTGGCCTGAAATGGACTGAGAAAACCTCATATGTGACTGCTTTGTCCACAAAACTACTGTCTACATTTGTGCTCCTGTGAGTGAATACATGCGTTAGGAGTGGATCTAACACAAGGTAAGAAATCTGCTGAAAACAATATATTTCTACAGAAAAATTCAGCTTTAGGGAAAGTTGGAATTTTCCAATGAAAAAACATTTAACACCCAAACCCTTCTTTATATCCTCTAATCTCAGCTCCTACGTTATCAAATGGACCAAAGTCTTCAGAGACAGATTCTTTCCCGTTTTACATCTGTGTAACTCCACTGTACAAATAGCACAGACAAGGAAATTAAAACAGCACAAAAGGAAATTACCTTCTGCATTGCACTCTGGCAGGCCATTGAACCCCAACAGCAAGTTGCCTTCATCATCATACTGTCCATAGGTGCCTGGAGGACAGGTTGGGATTGGTTTCTCAGTGGGTGGGTCAGTGGTGGTTGGTTTGGGAGTGGTGGTGGTTGTTGTAGCAACAGTTGTTGTAGTGGTTGTAGTAGTTGTTGTGGTAGTTGTTGTAGGTATTGTTGTAGTAGTAGTTGAGGGAGTGGTTGTTTTCTTAACCATTTCAAGACCAATCAGAGGCTTTCCTCCAAGGCTTATTATTGGTTTATCTTGTGCACTCGCTAGAGGTTTACTGAATCTGCCATGTCCAAACAAAGGTAACCCATCAGGACTCACCATTGGGGCCCCGTTTTCATCTAGGAGAAAAGAACAAAGCTGAAAAATCTCATCATTAATCCATTTTGGTCTTATAGCAGGGTGTTTTATCACAGTAGATACCACAAGAGTACTGACAGTGTGAATACAGCTTCCTGCAAGTAAACTGACAGAGAAGAAGGGTGTTATCTAGGAAACAGCCATGGCTAAGGAAGCTGGAAAATGATTCAGAAGAACCTCAGATAAACCACAGTGGTGTTCACTTTTTTTCCCGCTGTTTGATAAACATTCTAGGGAGGTTTCACTTCAAATCACAATGTGCAGACAGTGAATTTAATCTAAGTCACTCTCATAACTGTTGATGAAAGGTATAATGAATTCATATTCTGCTCCCTAATGTCAAACGCGCAAGGAAAAACTGGGATGAGCTGGTGAGATGCTGTCACTGCAGATAAACTTGTGTGCCAGATTCTGGATACTGCAAATATTCGTGATAAGCAGTTTAAGAATAGCCACTGAATTTGTATTCAAGAGATCTATACAGATGGACTGACACGCAAACAGCAGTGTTTTCAGAGATCACACACAGGGTGTGTGGTCAGTTTCAGAGGAAAAAATGAAATAAACACATACATATGGCTGGTACAGTGCTAGCAGTGGGAAATAATTATTTTTATATATACAAAGATATAAACAATCATCAATCCTTATTCTGGCTAAGTTCTGCATTTCTTTATAATGCTGATACAAGTAAGATGGACTCGAGAGATTCTTTCTGCCTCATACTCTGAAACCCCACAGAACGCCCCAAAGCCTTCCCAGGTCCTGCAATGTGCTGACTGTGTGATGGAGATCTGAGTACAAGCAACTCCAAATGGTTTGCATGAGACTTGAACAGTTTAAAGACTTGTACTATGGGTACAGAAACTGTAAATGTTTTTTCTGTAAGAAGGAAGTTGTAACTTACCAACAATCGTACGTCCATCTCCTCCTAATTTCACTCGGAGAGGGTTGCCTTGGGAATCTTGAAGGTATTTTCCTTCACCATTTAACACGAGCCCTCGGTCAAGATCTACAATCTAAAAGCAATAGATGGACTCAATTTTAGCTAGCACAAGAGGAGGTGAAATGAAATGTCACAGCAACAGAAATCCTGGGGAAATTTATACACTAAGTGTGAAGTTCAGGAATAGCTACAACACACAGGGTCTTTTGAGGGCCTAATTGATAGCAATCACTGAAAAATCATGGCTGAAGAAAGTAAATCCCCAGAAAATCTCTGGGCTCCAGAGCTGCGCAATCATATTAATATCATCTAATGTAGCTCTCATGTGCAAAAGAGCAATTCCCTTGATTTTCTTGGGCTGCATGACTCCTAAGGTGGATTCCTGTAATATTTATTTCAGTATGACCCTGAATCCTTTTGAAGATGGGATTTAAAAGTATGTCTACTAACCAAAGAAAATGGAAAAATTAAACTAGTAAATTTATATTGAAATGGAAGTGAAAACAAAGTAGCTCAGGTTTTAATTTGGTCAGCAGACTGAAGAAAAGCCTCTGTCTCATAAAACAAATGTGTCTGAGAGATTGGATTGAATTCAAGAGCTAGCTGCAGTTAAAATCCAGTCTGTGTTGCTATTTCAATCCAAAAGAGCTTAATTGTATGCTATTTTAACCTGAGGTAACAGATGCTGAGCCACAAAACACAAAAATGCAAAAGGTGTTAAGTGTTGAAAGGAAAATGGGAAGAGGACATGACAAACAGTTCCAGGCTGGCAAGCCAGACTTACATCTGGTGTTGAGGAAAAGACTGCAGCAGGAAGGACAGCAGATCATGAGCTCAGTCTCTGAAGCCCTCTAGGTCCTAGATTTGGCATAGATCCTCTTGCTTTACAAGGTGTTTGCCCTGCTTGCAGCAATGCCTTCCTCTCAAGAAGCATAGAGAGATGCCCCATGGCCACTCAAGGACCTTTCTTGCCCACTTTCTGGAGTCTATTTAAAGGGTTTTGGGCATGTTTTTCAAAATGCCTCCTCTTGAATGTGACAAAGCTGATGCATTTTTATGTTCCTCTATGCAAACGGTGAGATTGAAGTGGCCATAAAATAAATGTCTTTATGTGTCATGCCGTGTGTGAGCAGCTCTGCTAATGCCAGGAAGGTTGACCACAGTCTCCTACTGCTCAGCATGTGGGCTAACATGCAGGAAGCACCAGTTTCTTCCCTGCTTTCCTTGGTTATAAATTCATTGGAAAGGATTTTAAAAGACAAGGTCTGAGCATGTAGGCAGCTCGTGGGGCTTTCCTATCAATGGCATCTGAGCTCTTCTGCAAATATCTCTGGGAAGAGGTATTTGAATGCCTGTAAGAATGGCAAAATACTTAAAAGATATCTACATATGTGCATTTAAAGCATCATGACACTTATGGAGTAACTTTATATTTCAATACTCTTGCTCACAAGCTTCCACCTGAGGCACGAGTCTGGGAGAAGCATTGCTGAACACATCTTTCACAGTAGTTATCCTGGACAGTCCTCACTCACACTGTACAGCAGACAAGCCCTGAGTCACTGGGGAGTGTAAGTCCCACTGACTTCGAAGAAAAAATGTTTCACTAAATCAGTAAATTTATGGGAGTAATGTTATAGTTGAAAATTTGAGCCATTATGCTTTAAATCAGACATTTAAAATGTTAAAATAACAAAATCCAGAATTTGTCATTAGACTTCAGTGGAACACTGGAAACTAGACCAGTAAGTATAACTTCACTTTACAGCTTCATTGACTGATGGCACTGTTCGCCTGTCTTTTCTTAATGAAAATGTAAATACTATAAAAGGCCAAAGCATCTTGAATTTGGAGAGAAGGTCACCCTACCCACTTTGTTCCTTGAGGGCCATTGATTACTTTCTGTCCACTTGGTTTTCCACTATTACCAGGGATTATTTTTCCATTTCCATTTTTCGTTGTAAGATTTGGTCTGCCATTGTAACCTGAAACATAGAAGAAAACACACTATTCTGAAGAAAGCTGTGCCACTTACAAACCGCATTTTAAATTGCAAGTAAAGGCATTTTCTGACTGACCTGAACATAAACGAGAGCAGAAAGAGCCCTCACCACACTCTGCACACCAGGCACTCCATTTGTGCTTGGAGCAACTGTTGTGACACCGTCAGATCCCTGTAGCTGACACAAGCATCTGGAATTATTTCTTCTTAAAGAGTTTAAACAGCCATGGTTTGTTTCTACCACGTTTATTTGGTCTCATTATTCCCTCTTTTCTTTTTTTTTTTTAAATAAGCAGGTCAATATTTCTCAATGACACTACAGTCATTAAAATGTTTGAGATATTTGTAAATATTTGAAGTGGGATGAGGGAAGAAATCATTATTAAATGCAAACACTTGTTCAATTCTATCCTTATACTATATCCTGTAGCGACAAGCTGAAAGGAGAGGGGATGGCAATTTTCTCTACACCTATTTTTTTTAACCTGTAAAAGGAAGGACTCTCCTCTAGCTGAAAAACCACTGCTAAACAGAAGCACACTCAGGTCAGAGGTGGAGAAGCAGTGGCACTGAGCTGCAGGTCCCCCAGCTCTGAAACAGCAGCAATTTTCACAGCCTAGCTCAGAGACTTGCCTCCAGAAAAATACAATGAAAATACATACATATATTGACTGGAAAAAGATATATTAACAAATATATTAACTGAACACTTGTTGGCTATAACTCCGCAACTGCATTGCTAGTAGTAACTTTATACAACCTCCAAATAGAAATGTGTTATTTTTTCGTGCTATACATTTTATCTTCCTCAGCATTATTTCAGGTCTACTTCCATGTTAAAGCTCTTTAAGCTGGTGAACCTCTACACAATACTGAGTCTGATTAAAGCATATCAAATACAATAGCCCAGCTGCATGGTCCTCATTGTGTAACAGTGAGGCCACATTGAACAAGATGTTGTTACTAAAACACTCAGGTCACTCAATATTACTTTAGATGTCTAAACATGGGAGGAAGAAAAACTATTTCTACTTAGCAAAGTCACTGAAACTGTCTGGGATTCTCCATATGTGACATAAGGAATCAACAGGTGACACACCTTGATGTGTAGCGGACCCTCTGTTCTACTACCCTGGGTCATCAGATATTCTGCCAGAAAGCAAGTCCCTAATTTGGGGTAAATCACAGTCATAAAGGTGTTAGATGGCCTGACTGTGATGTGCAGAGTCCTCAACAGATATGGGCAACCCTGAGCTGTCATTTAGAAAAAAGAGGAAAGTGGTTTAAAAATTAATTAAAGAAAACATAGAATGCCAGGACATCATGAAGAAACACCTCACTGTGTAGACATGGGCAAGGTAGTACTACAGAACTACAGAACAGGCCTTTTAGCAATCCCCGTCATGAAGAACTATGCACCTGAGGGGTTGTCATACTCTGAGTACAAATATTCTTTCCATAAGCATTCAGTGATTCATTGCTCAATAAGGAACACAGCCCTTTTTCCAATTTAGTACCTAACTCTGTCATCTCCTCTGTGGATCATGGGATCCTGTGCAGATCAGACCACAGGACAAAAGGTCTGGGGCACCACATTACACCAATCAGACAATGTTCTCAAGAACTGAGCTCCCTGAGAACCATGAAAATAAAAAGCAATATGTTATACTAAATAACTGAACCTGCATTCTGATGGAGGAGTTTTCAGCTAACTGCTGACCTTAGGAAAAACACAATTAGTGAGACTAGTACAACAAAGACAAGATACCTGGTCTATAAGGAGGTCTGACAACTTGCCGTTGGGAAGGGCTCCGTAGCCTGGAGTTCAGTAGTCGCTGACGAGGAGACAAAGTGGAAGAAGAAACTTTTGGAGAAACAGTGTGTGTAGTGGTAGTACCAGGAGAATGCGGCCAGACAAAGCTTGGTTTAGATGGGGTATGCTTGTTAGAGGACTGAGTAATATGTGATGCTATGGCAGAGCTTCCTGGTGATTCAGGAGAAGCCGGTTTTAATGCTGAAGCTTTTTCCATTTCTTCCTCTTCAGAACTTACTTTGTGAGGTAGAAGAGTGTCCATAGATTTTCTTTTATTGCTAGTAGTGTCATCGTATGTGTTTTTGTTACCTCTAGAAACAGCAGGGGACCGTTTTGCTGCCAAAGATGTGGGTTTCTCTTCCACTTCTTTCTGATCATATTCACTGTAATAATCACTCTCTTCATTAGAAACTGACTGATGAGATTTAGATGAAGAAGGTGAAGGAACTTTTTGAGGAAGTTCAGTGTTGGATATTTTTGAGGGCAATAGACCATATTTTTTCTCTGTTTGGGATGCTGTTCTCATAGCAACCCTTGAGCGAGTAGGTAATGAAGGACGAGCTTGTCTCGAAGTGGATGACAACCTTGGATTATACTGGTTGTCTTTTGCTGTATCACTGGCAGAACTGGAGTCTGGCTGAATATGCTTTGGTTTGTAAGAAGGTACCTGAGAACCTGGCTGCTGCTGCTTTGATTGAGATGAACTTGAACTTCCCTGAGAGAAAGATGAAGGTAATTCCCTAGAAGAGGACACCTCTTTAGGAAACACAGAGTGGCTGCTTGCTCTGTCACTGCCCTCTGTTACATCCTCATCATCATCTTCCTGCAACTCTTCATTACTCTGGGAATAGATGTGAGATGGGAGGCGCCGGCCCCTTGAATGCAGTAACGAAGGACTGGTTTGTGCCCTCTGTGAAGGCTCTGAGTGGGAGGTCTTCTCCACTGGAAGATGAGAGGAGAATATCTTTCTAGACAATGACACACTTGGTTTTGGTCGAACAAGAGTTTCTTTTACCTCTTGACTGTCCTGCTCTTCAGGCCTGTGTTTGGAAAGAGAAGACTGCAAAAGAGAATGCTTTTCTGGAGCAGCTGTTCGACTTTGCTGTTCTTCTGAGTCAAAGTGGGGTGATTTTTCACCATGTGTCTCTCTGAGCTGAGAATCAGAATCAACCTGAGGATTTCTTCTCTTTGAATAGCTTGCTGAAGAAGACTGTCTGGAAGAGGGTAGAGAAGGAAATAAGGGATTTTGATCTTGTGAGTCCTCCCTATGATTCTTATCAACATCTTTTCCATTGGATTTGGAACGGGTAGAGGAATGAGAGTGAGTTGAAGTGTGATCAGAAACAGCAGATCTAGATGAGACTGCCACTGCAGCCAATTTTGAATCCTTCCGCATGCGAGAACTGAAGCCTGAGGATAGCCTTATTTGCTGTGACCTGGAACTGGGTTGTCCTGCTCTGTCCTCTGCTTCTTCACTGTCAAACTCGTTATGGTTATCATGAGCGTGGGAACTTGCTGATTTGGACAGACCTAGAGAGTCAGACCCACTGCGACGACCTAAGACAACCTCATGAGAGACAGCAGATTGCCGACTCAGTGGCAAAGCCAGGCGACTAGGCTCTGAAGTTTTAGAAGACAGTTTCACCAGCATGGGGTCTGGCTTCTCTTCCTCATTACCCACAAGATCATAATTTTTGGCAGGCAGAGGATGGGAAGAGGTTTTAGAAGGCACATTATTGTTGCTTTGCCTCTGTTGCTTTGTTTCGTTATCTGTGTATTTGGGAACAGATGAGGCAGAAGAATGTTGTGCTGAGGATGGCAACACCGCTGGTGGCTCATGTTTCTCTGTGCTCGTCTGGCGTGACACTTCTGATGTGTGGGTTCGAACAGAGGTCCTCCCTGAGGAAAGGACAGGGTGAACTGGACGACCAGGGGACAAGGGTCTAACATTCCGCCTCTGGTCCTGCACTTTTGGTGGTGATGTTGGAGCTTCTTGGGAAGAATCGTGATCATCTGTCACCTCAGTGGACTGGAGATCAGGTTCCGGCTCTTCTGTCTTTCTAGAAGGTAACTGAGATTTACTCAAGACCCCTCGAGTCAAGATTTTATTCTTATATTCAGAAAGAAGATTCTTTTTATCACTAACATTAGGTGAATGAACAGACAATTGCTTGGAAGAAGGTGATGGCTGGGCTTTTGAAGAAACAGAAGAAGACTGAGAAGATGAGCCAGCATTCCCAGTTTTTTTAGCCTCTGAATTATCGTGAATATTTGTCTTTTGCTGAGCAACTGAATCCTCATGAGCATCTAGGGGATGAAAAAAAGTGTTTATTCACAATAGAAGATGCACAAAAAACTGACCAAGAGAAGAAACCACTCAGGAAGCAAGAACAAAACAACTTACGAGAATATGAGACAACAATTGTTTCTGTATTAACCAGGTTGTGCAGTACGGCTAAGTTAAATTCTGGATTGTAGAAAGGTACCTATATGGAATTATTGTATCTTGGGTAAAACTTCTTTCAGTGAAACCAAATCTTCAGCAGAGTTTAGTCATGTTGATGGCATGGTGCTGCATTATCCCATGTAAGGCGGTAGACCCCATTTTTAGTTAACCCAGCAAATATTCTGAGTAAAACACTCTAACTGACTTTCGAGACTTTCAAGCAGGTGTTCTCAGGAATAGGGCAGCCAAAGACCCAAAGCATTGCAAAGACCCAAAGCCTTTGGATAGCGAGAGTACATAGTGTTGCCATGCAGGAAATGGAATATGGCATGCATTTATTTAAGATGTTAAAATGTTCATAAGATGTCCTTTTACCTGCTGCAGAGTGACAAACACTTATTTGGACAATATAGTAATAAAAAGAACTAATAGAAACAGTATTAAGGAAGTAAAATCCCACAAGTTAGATAGAGTGTAGAGGAGTTAAGTCAGTAAGAATTAACACAGCCGGGACCAAGGCAAGAATGGGTGAACACGCAACTGGTTCCTGGCTTGGTGCTCACCTGCTGGGATGGCGACACTGAAGGCTTTAGACTGAGGACCTGGTCCCCTCCTGTTTGCTGCACGAATTTTGAAAATATAGCGCTCCCCGGCCTGAAGACCATCTATTATGGCTGATGTTGTAGCTCCAGAGTAGGTGATGGACTTTGCTCCAAATGGCTTGAGAGCCGGGGCGTATGAAAGAATGTATTCTGAAATGATTTGGCAGACGGTTGGAAGGAGGAAACTGAAAACAGTCCTGTTTCCAGCGGACAGACTGTATGGGTAGGATGAATTAGAACGTGCATTACTAAAATTAATACACTAGCAATGCACGCCGAGTCAACAGCTGGAGTATAAAGACATGAGAGAGAGATATATACATATATATGTAGGTAAGTTGAACATTTGTTCATCTTAATAGACAAAACCAAATCACATCAATGACCTAATCACTGAGACAATATGTGAGCTATACCTTTGTAAAAATACATAAGCAACAATGCCCATCAGGGTGAACTGTCATCAAGAGGAGCTGGATGACATCCGTGCGCACTTCCAGAGAAGGTGTAGGGGACATGAGAAAATTATAGCAACAACTCCTGCGCCGTTTGGTGTGCTGCACCAGGAGACCTTGTTTTTTGGTTTTGGACACCAACTAATAAAGGAAAAAAAAATGAGTTCTGAAAAATATAAGTGCTCTAAATCAGAAATAGCAGAGGAAATCTATGAAGAGAAAATGCACTGGAGGCAAAAAACATGTATGAACATTGCCGTGAAAATATGCACTGTCCTACTACTTGTGGAAATCTAGTCTGAAAGACTGTGCGAACGCTAGGTAGTGCAGATCGCTATGATCAGAATACCTGTTTTGTTATGGCTCACTGACTATGAGCACATTGTATACTTCCCAAAAAATAGAGAAATTTTGAACTTACTGACTAGCTACTAAGGTATTTGCAATGAATAACACGTGATCCAGAGAATATTCTTCTAAAACATAACTCGCTCACAATGTGGACAACACACAACTGCATTGCTGATGGTAGCTATATTCACCACCAAATAAGAATGTTAAAATTTTTTCTTTTCCACAGAAATTATTTGGGAGAAGAATAAAACTGTGTATTCACATAACTATCATTCAAAACATCAGTATTAAAATCAGATTACATCATTCATTGCTATTAATTACTTTCTGATCCTAATTTCCAACACCGTCTTGACACAGCTATAATTGCACTCTATTGTAAGACCCTAGTCATGCAAAAGTAGTTCTTCCAGTCCACTGTGGTGAAATTCTACCAGTTCCAAAGGCCATATACTCATTTCTCAGCAGTGCTGGAGCCTGAGGGACATCCCCATTAAAACACTGAAGAACTTACTTTAATCTTGGAAACAATATTACTGCAGTCAAATATAGATATTTCCGGCAGAGTCTTTGCTTAAAGGAGTTTTAGTTGTAACCTACAGGTAAAAGTCATGCCTGGATGATTGAGGTTCTTATTCAGAAAAGAAACTTCTACCAGAAAATAACAGCACTGTGGATTTATTTGCCAAATGGGAGCAATATCATATCTGTCCAACAAAATCAAAATCTGATATACCGTGCTTAACTATAGCGAGGGCCAAACACCATGGCAGAGAGAGCAAAGCAAGGTTTTGTTGCTACTTAAGAAACTCGCCCTGCTCTCACCTTTGTTTCGGATTACTGTGATACCTGTGCCCTTTCTTAGCTTTCTGTATTGAAAGAAATTTCACCCCTATAGGAATAATTGTGGGCATGAAGAGGAATCTTCCCATTATACCCCCAAAAACTGCAGGTAAGATCTCAGACATCTGCAGGCTTCATTTTCTTTTCAAATCCTCTGTAAGATGTATTGGACAAAACCAGGGTTTTGATAATAAATTTCAAGGGCTGCCAACTTGAAACACAAAAACTTCACACAAAAAACCCCAACAACACATGAGCAATCACAGTACCATGAGGAAAAAACTCTGGAACATAATGGCATCTTTAAAAAGAAGAAATGTATTTTTTCTGAAAATG
Source organism: Lepidothrix coronata (assembly GCF_001604755.1). Classification (NCBI taxonomy): domain Eukaryota; kingdom Metazoa; phylum Chordata; class Aves; order Passeriformes; family Pipridae; genus Lepidothrix; species Lepidothrix coronata. The sequence goes on from NW_016690222.1 coordinate 3,884,518, forward strand.
AGCCCATATTCCTTGTGTTAAGAAATAAGCCAGGCATAGATCATCAAAATAAAGAAAAAAAATTCATCAGTATTTTATATGCAAATACATTTAATGCTCTCAGTTAAAAAATATATCAATGTATTAGAAGACATGGTAAGCTTTGAATCTTTTTTCTTTTCTTCTAGGATACAGGCGTTACTTTAATTGCAGAGACACTTGTGTAGCTTCTGATAACTCTCAGATAGCTACTGAAGGACATTTTCTCCCACAATTTTAATATGTGGCATAAATATACAAGGACAGGGTTGAAAACCAAAAGACTTAAAAGACAAAAATTCCTGATTACTACGTGCCATCAAATGACCATGAAGTGCTAATTCAGTGATTTTATTTAGCCAGTAAAAATATCTTGTCATTTATTTAGTTTAAAAATTGGGCCTTTCCTGTAACACTTCATACTCAAGAAAAACCACAATGTATTAAACACATACAAGCATTCAGCCCTTGAATATTAGGTATCTTTAAAATTATTGTCTTGAATGAATCATCTAATGATTAGCAGACAAAAATGCACAAAGGCCTACAGACTGCTCAAAATTAGGAGCAGATCTCAAATTTGAGATAATGTCCCTGCATGACCCTACTTTCAGAAATAATAATTCTTGGACACTATTGCAGGTCCATTGAAGTAACTGGCAAGACTTCTACTGACTTTAAAAAGGAATGAATTCCATCACCGCCTTGGAAAACACATGGAGTAGGTCTTATATGCAGACATAGTATATTTCCCTCCAGGCCAATGGTTTTTAAATCCTAAGATGCTACGGTGCTGATAAGGCACCTCCAAAAACTTGTGTAATTTGAGAACACAGTCCTGTCAACCACTGAAGAACAGGAGAGGCCAAAAAATCAGCCTGTTCATGTTCAGAGGGAAACAGGAAAAAAAATCCCAGAAAGCTTTTTTTTTAATACTATGCAAAAACATAACCACTGACAAATTATCATTACGACTATGTACAATAATGCTGCAGTACACAAAATTTATGCACGATATCTGCTGAAAATACAATTTGTGCTTGCTTCTAAAGCTGAGGCTTTCCTTCCATGATAAACTAGAAATAAATCACAACATAAGCCCACCCACTTTCTTGGCAACTACCCAACTTTTCCTTCTTCACCTAATTCTTACAAATCCTTCCAGAAACTTCCTTCTTGAGCTCCATTTCAACTTGTTTATTAATGGAAGAAGAGGTAAAATGTGCATGCATGATACCCCAGAAAGCTCTCTGACATCCCAGGCACAATGGGAGGTCACAGAGTGACAATGGCTTCTCAGTGGTGCTGTGGAGACTCAGGGCTAGAAGCATGAAAATCTTACTTGGGTATAAGCCATTAACAAGTGAAAAAATCCTGGCACACCAAATGTTCCAGCTTACTGTGGGGCAGCAGTCTGGCTTTGAGCAGATCAGCTCCTTGAGGGAGTTAGAAACCAATACTGATAACTCACCTTTGACTTTTCCTTCACTCTCTGGGAGAGCATCCCAGGATGCTGCTACAGAGGTTGGTTTCCCCTTTAGTGGCCAAACATCCAAATTTTCAGGTGCACTGGCAGGAGCTGTGAAACAGCCAAACGCAGAAGAGGCAATTAAGAAAGGTAAACGAACACAGCACACATCGTTTGCTCCATCTTCTCATAGCAGAGATTACTATATGGCCATTTCAAAGATAAATGTGAAGCACACACATGACTCAGGCCCATGCATGCCTCTGTTTACATCTCTCTCTCAGACTACCACAGTGAAATTTTATTCCATATTTTTAGGAACAGGATGTCTGCACAAGACTGCTACTGCGGCTTAGCTGGAATGACATGGTAATTTGGTTGTTAGGGACCACTTCCCTGTACCAAAGGGGCCTGACAGCTTCTCCGTGGTGGACAGAGGATTTAAATTTGCTGCCCACAGAGTGGGACGGAAGACATGTTGCTCTTCCCACTGAAGGGGCTCATCCAGCTTCAGGGGTGCAAAGTGCTGACTCATTCCACAGAAATACCCCCTGTTCTTGTCATACCGCAAGAGCAGTCTGGTGTGCTCTCCAGGGCACTACTGCAGGGATTCAGGCAGCAGCACTGAGGTTTTTCCCATATTCCCAACCCTCTGCTGCCCCTGGCAACCACTTATTCTGACTTTCCCTCAAGTCAGCCCTATTCCACAGCTCAAATCCTAAGACCTGTGTTACCCCACAGACCTTTTGAATACATACCCGCCTCTGGGGTCCGTTGGTAAACAGACACACTCCATTTGCCTTCCTTTTCTCCTTCCAAGATTTGAATGGCAAACTCGTACATAGTGTCTGGCGCTAGATTTTCCACCAGTGCCCGCCGGTTGGACACCTGCTTGTAATCCCACCTTGCCGATTCCCCCTTTTCCCGATAGCGAACATTATATTGCCTGGGATCAGAAACACAGGAAAATAAAAATTCACCCGTGGAAACCTAGCATTAGCAGAACCACAGAGGGATGGCAATGCTTTGCCCTCAGCTAGTCGGCTGGGGCTTACTGAGGAACCTACCAAATTGCAAAAAATAAAGTAGCACCACCATGAAAACCTAACATCTTTTAAATAAACACATTTGTCTTCTTCTAATGGAGTGTGATCCCTTCCACCCCAAAGGACGGACCACTCTTTCAAGACTCTTACTCAAAATACCCTCTTCCCCCCAGGGAAATCACAGACGGCTCCACACCACCATCTCACGGCCGTGAGCACAGCTGGATGGCTGGGAGCCCTTTGCTCCCAGAGCAGCACCGGCTTGGTTCCCACATGTCTGCCTAGACGGCTGCTTCCACAAGGAAACAGAGAATATCTGAAATTATCAGTTTTCCTGCTGTGACCCTCAGGGTATTTCCACACCAGGTTGCACAGCTCTTTGGCGTTCCCAAGCTGAGCAACACAATCCAGTGCTTTCAGACCTTTGGCAGTTTCCAGCCCATTTCCCTGTTTGTTGTGGTCTCCATCTGCTGTGGGATGCTGTTGTGAGTCAAGCTCTCTCACCCACAGGAGCCCCTGACCTGCTCAGCCTCAGCGGCATAGGCCTTCTGGAAGGTTAGAGGATGCAGGGTGCCATGATGGGTGTCTTTCCCATTGCAGTGATGTTTCCTTCATCCACAGTATGATTGTCTCAAAGCTGCAGTCTGTTTTGCCAATCCAACTCAAGACCTCACCTCTGTGGGCTATGCCCTGTCCCCCACTTCTTCTTTCCCCATGGACACGCGGGGATTTGCTGACCATGGTGACATACCAGCATTTGAACTGCAAAATACCCACAGCTGGGGCTGGCAACATTTCAGCACTTACTCAGATTTCTAAATACTAACAGTGCTGGGAGGCAAGCTAAATTATTCTCATAACCAACAGTAATTAAAGAAATGCAAAAGCATTCAGTAGTGTGTTAGCAGCAGTTCCCCTTCAGTATTCATTTAAAAAACACAGGGCTAACTACCTATTTGCTGCAACCTTCTGTTTTTCATACAGTGGGTCTGTCCAAGCAACGAGCACAGATTGAGAGGACATAACTCGAACAGTTATGTCATGTGCCACCTCCACCTCTTCCTCCTCTGAAATGGCAAAACAGAATAGCATATCAATAACAACATTAGATTTCTCGTAAAAATCAGTAAATGTCTTCAACTGACACTATAATACTCACACAGCACAGCTGAATTACAAGTACGAGTGGGAAACCAAGTAGATTGATTACTGATGGTATCCCACGGAAACATCATTTCTTTTGTTAGTTGTCTGCCTAAAAGACCAGACTACTAATATATTCTACAGTCTTTCAATATTCTATCGGCGCCCAAACTATCACTTACAGCAAAAGTTTTATTAACATACTGATATTCATCATCTCTGGCAAACTCACTGCCAGAGCTGCCTGGAGAGCAGAAATTTTGACTTATGAAAAATTTCGAGATTTTAAAATTTGGTTTCGTTTTGAAGAGCAATAAAACCTTCTCCAAAAAATTCTTCACAAGGGAGAATTCCTGCATCTTTTATGCTTCAAACAGGTTATTTGAATTCAACATTTAATTTTTTATGGTATGCAAGGAAAAAAAAAAGTGAATGAAAAAATCATTACTTTATCAATCCTACTTGAATCAAAGAAGCAACTGGAGACATCCATAAAGCTCTGTAGCACGTAGAGAAAAACCTAGCAGCTCCAGCACCAAAAGACTTGCAGTCTAAAAATCACAAAGTTATATCTTTGTATCCAATTGTCTTCATTCATGGACAGCAGATGTGAAAGAAACATACCTGTGACTTTTCTTTTAGTTAAAGATGACCTATAGACAGGTTGGCTCCGTCCCTGGGAGCTCCTTGATGGCAGCGAAACCACATGAACTGACTCAGAGGCTGTACATGCAGGGGAAAAACAGAGGCTTTCCTGTCACCCTTTTCATTGAAAAGAAATAATGGATTTTAGAGTGGTCCCACCACATGCAAGGAGAATCTGGGATATGGCTCTTCTCTCCACCCTTTCCCTCTGCTGTTAATGAGTAACTAACACTCATGTCTCTTTAACACAGCATCAAGTTCTTCTACAATTTCTACCCTATTCTTTAGGTAATACCCTACTCTCTGTTAAAAACACATTATAGAATACAATCATAGGAAGCATTTTCATTTATAGAAAGAAAGCTGTTTGATGGCTAGAACAACATGTGATCTGTGATTACCTAGCAGCCACAGAGGACTACAGAAGTGTGCTAGCTAAACTGGGTGCTATCAGGGAACTCTAACTCACCTAGTTTTCTTGCTTCCTGGTTTTGTCGCTCTTGTGGCATTGGAGCATAGCTCATCCTTCGGTTGCTCTCTCCATACCCACGGGGATAACCTTGGGATCTGCTGCGTGCACCTCTGAAGCCTGCTCCATAAGGTGGCTTCCACCGAAAAGGTAACTTGCTATCTGGAGACTGGGCACGCACTCTCAGAGGTCTGCTTGGCATGTCCTTCTCTTTAAAAAATAAGCAAACACACACACAAACCCCACTATAGTTATTATGAAGCACACGACATGTATAGCAGTCCATGCATGTCTGTCACAAGCACATCTATTAACATCAGAATAAAGAGCATAATTTTATAGCTTTTTATTTTCTTCTATACAACTAAATTTCAGTAACAGCAAGTTTCCAAGCTGGATATACAATACTCAGTGTCTTTTGCCAGGCCCTTCAGACAAACTCCGGCAAGACACCAAAACTGAAAACATACCGTAACACAAGGACTCCTTCCAAAAATTGGGGATGTCTTGTAGCTTTCCTGTCTAATCTTTTCTTTTTCCTTTTTTTTAATCCTCTTTCCCTAGTTCAAGTACACCAGTACCTTATTTTTTTGGCAAACGCTAAAGTGTAAAATGAAGCACAGAACTGTTTCACTATTTTTAAACTTTCTTTTAGAAAGTAATCCACATTAAAAGCAGGTTCCTTTCCCCTAAACGCGTCACTAATGGTTCTGCTTCCCAACAGACTCATATTTAAAGGTCTGTTCTGCATGTGCTTCAACTCCTGACTTCCTAAACTCTCAATATAGGATCCTTTGAGCATCCAGCACTTTAACAGGTACCTTATGCAAGTCAAGTGTTTTTTTTACATTTGCTGGCAAGTTGGCAGCATTCTTTTAAGTGACACTGATGCAAGGATTACTCAAGTATCCAGTTTGGCTCTCTGAACAGCATCTCCAGTCTTCACGGCATTCTCCATTGCATATGACCTGCACTATGTTACTCTGCAGGCTGAAAGCAGATCTGATAGCAGGAAGAAAAGGGCTGATAGCACCACCCAGGACTGAGATCTTTCATACTTGGAGCGATTTTTGCCTCTTATCTTTACATTTTGCACTCAGAGCAGGTTTTTCTGTCTTTTCTAGCAATGCCGTTCCACTAAGCACAGAGGTTACACACTGTATTCACACCCCCTCACTCACTGGTTATATCAACCATTGATAACACAGCAACGTCAAGAGAATAAGGCACTGGGGCAGAGACCTGCCAGAGACATGGACAGACAATGAAAGACAATGCACCAAAGTACCTGTTCAGGAGCTCATATTTATTCATTACATCACTTAAACATTTTACTTTAAGTATGTATTGATGGCTGCATGTCCCTATATATGCCAGAAGTAGGTATTTTTCCAATATTTCTGCTCAGTAACACCTTCTATAACCAAAATGCTCACTGATCTTGATCTGTTGACAAGTTTGCATCTTCTTAGACACTCCTAACACACATTCTTCTATTAAATTACCATATGGAAAGAATCATAGCAACTCTCAGAGCTATTTGCAGAGCTTCTCTTGAAACCCTGTGAGAAATACAAGGCTTCAGTGTTGATGAGGTGTGTAACATATGCAGGGAACCGCACAGTTGCAGGGAACTCTGCTTTTCTACTGAAATACTGGGCAGCAGCTCAGCATGGTAAACCATGCCTTTTTATTTTGCCTACAAAGACATGGATCATCAGTTTAAACACATGGACAGACTTCAGCAGCTTGTCTCTTTTGGTAGTGCTCCTCACCACCTCAGCAAAATGAAGCAGCTATAAAAGCAGATTAATCAGCCAATTAAGCTGATTTTACAGACCTTATTTTGTTGCCAGAGCAGGGTATATTAGCTGGATCACAGCAGTGGAACTGGTCCCAGGTGTTTAACAAATAATAAATGCCTTTTGCTTGACAATAAATATAGTTGCTTTCATGAGGGTCCCTGACCACTTTCCAAGGAACATTCTCAGTCATGTACTCTATTAAAAGAAAACACCTGCTCCTAAGTGGTTTCTTGTTTTGGCTTTCCTGAGTAGTTGCACAACACGGATTTCAAAAGCCCGTGAGTCAGTGATTATACAGTCACAGATCCTTCATTCAAGTACCACCATGGTGAACTGAAAGAGGGCAAAATCCAAGTTGGAATGGACACCTAGACATCTCTTCTCAACCTCCTGTTCAAAGACAAACTATCTCCAACACTGTGTGAGGCCAGACCTGGCTTTCCCTAGCTCAGTCTTCAAAATCTCTCAGGATGAATATGTCACAGCCTCCCTGTGGACCTGCTCCAGTGCTGCACCACCTGCCTATGATGAAAGTTTTTATCATAGAATTGTTTAGGCTGAAAAACCTGTTTAGGTTAGTTAACCTGTAATCCAGCACTGCCAAGTCCTATGCCATGCCATATCTACATGTCTTTTAAATACCTCTGGGGGTGGTAACTCACCCATTTCCCTAGGCAGTCTGTTCCACTGCTTGCCCACCCTCTCAGTGAAAAAAATTTCCTAGTATCCGATTTAAGCCTCCCCTGGCACAACTTGAGACCATTTCCTCTTGCCCTGTCACTTGCCACTTGGGAGAAGAGTCCGACCCCCCACCTTGCTATAGTCTCCTTTCAGGTAGTTGCAGAGAGCAATAAGGTCTCCCCTTCTCCAGGCTAAACCACCCCACCACCCTCAGCTGTTCCTCACAAGACTTGGGCTCCAGACCCTTCACCATCTCTGTTACTCTCCTCTTCCAGCACCTCAATGTCTTTCTTGTAGTGAGGGGCCCGAAACTGTATACAGTATTTGACATGTGGCCTCACAAGTGCCAAGTACAGGGGCTGATCCCTTCCCTGGTCCTGCTGGCCACACTACTTTTGATACATTTCCCTAATGTCCAACCCAAACCTCCCAAACTGCTACTTGCAGCTGCTGCCCAGCATCAGAATAATACATGGGCCCTGCCACCAAGAAGAAGTGGCTCTCTTGCATCCTCCTGTTAAGTAGTGGCTGCTGAGGCATGCTGCTCTGTCCTCCTGTTTGTCAGATTACCTGCCCCACTCCATCATCCTCTCGTTGTAGCCCATGTGCCATAGGCAGCCACCACCTCCATAGACCTCAACATCTCTCCTGAGTGTGCCAGCCTTGGCCAGAGGGAAGGAACATATCCTCTCGACCAGCCACACTTTCCCAGGTGCCTGTAGTTTTTGCCAGGCTGCAGTGCAAGCACACCATGTTGGTTTACTCTCAGCAGCCCCATAGGCTCACTGGCCCAGGGTAGCTGGAAGGAACACTGCAGACCATCAGCTCTGCTTCCACAGTGAAAGCTGCAGCTTTCATCTGGAACTAAAATATAGAGTTGTAAGGGACAAAGGTACAAAAGGAATCAGCCCAGCCAGGGAGCCATATGGAAAGCAGTCCATCTAAAACAAATGTGGTTTTAGGCAAAGGGAAGTTTATCTGCTCTAAAGCTGAATGCAGGGGATCAGCTGAGATTTTAAAACCAGGGCTTTCCAAGGCTTCCATTACTTTCCTCATGGTAGCACCACACTCTACTGCTCATTTCTGTTCCCATTTCACTAGTTAGTTCCAGCTTCTTATCTTTCCTCGTCACAGTTTGACCAGCAGGAATCTGAAGGCATCCAGAATGGAACTATCAGAAATGGTTTAAATGGCTTTGCTGATAACTGCTGATCCATCAAAACCAGCATTTTTGTGTGAAGTCTGTGTCAGACTTCACAAGAAAGGGATTTCTCATTAAAAATTAAGAGCTGCCACAAGACCTCGCCACAGCCATCAGTCTGGTCTGGGATAAGGGCCTGAAAGTCAGGACCTTCAGCCACACAGATGAAGATGCAGCTGGGCTCACACCTCCTCCTATGAGCACCTGCTGGGCTTCTGTTCTGCCAGGCTTAGCCATGCCAAAAAGACAGTGCTTCCCAGTCAGGACATTTCCCACTCCTTAAGTTCCCCACAGGACATAAAGTCACTGTCTTCTGCAGTCACAGCCCTCGCACATCAGCATTCTCTTGCCCTGGTCTCCTGCTCTTGTCTTGGCTCCGGAAAAGAGTCTGGATTTCCACAAAGAGGATAACCCTGGGACTGTAGAGACTAAGCAACGAAAAAAACTCACTGTGTACTAAAGACCAGAGTTTGGTCCTCCTGGCCAGGCTCATTTGTCTTCAAAAAAACCCAAACCAAACCAACAACAATAACAACAACAAAAAAACACCCACCCACATACACAGAATTGTCCTAAACAAGCTACACTCATCAAGGAAGGGATGGGAAGGGGAAGAAATAAATCCCATGCATCATTTAAGTCATTCGATTTCCAAAGTAGCCCCTTCCTGTGAGGATACTGAACTCACCAGGAACAACAGCCTTGAACAGTCTTAGAAGAATTAGAAGAGGCTGCCACCACAGGTCAAGCACTATGAGGACACATCCCATCACCTTCCTGCATCACTAGGATACCATTCACTGTACATCTAGGTGCTGGATGTGAACCTGGAGATGGCATGATCTGAACCCGCTCAAAAGACTATGCAGTGGATTTTTGTCACACTGGGCTAAAGAAAGCAAACCTCTTGAAAAATCAAAGCATCATTTCAATCCTAGACCAAGGGAGACAAGAACAGGTCCAAGAAAAGGAAAAGCAAAATGTCATTTTACCATAACTGACAGATGGGGGAAAGAAAACATCCCATCTTTCTCATTCAGCAATCCACAGAGGAGCGGCTGTTCTCCTCACCTTTACATACTCTCACTGTTAACTATTGCCATACAGCTATCTGCAAGCCACATCAGCAGAAAAGAAGAAAGAGGACAGATATAATATCACAGGAAAATACTTGCTTTCCACCCAAAAATTAATGCACTGTGTCACTTTGGCAAAGCATTACAGGATTTTTTTTTTAAGTTGATGGTTTGATGCAAGTTCTGCTGAGAAAATGTGAACAATTCTACCAGCTTCAATGAGGACTGGACTGGGGCCATCCCAAGAAGTGTTCACTCTCCAGAGATATTTCCTGCAGTCAGTGAGCCAGTTCAAACAGTGCTGATGTGGCCCTCTGAACTGAGATGTGCTAACTGCTCTAATTCCACAAGACCCTGGGCTCATTAATTTACTTCAGACCTGCCATGGCACAGAGCAGAGCACTAGCTCTAGTGGGGATCTTAACTAACATGTATAAATGCCTAAGTATATGACCAGAGAAAGTAGGACAGAAATGGGACAACAAATACACCATCAGGCTTACTGCATCAGTAGGTCCCCTAGTATTTTAAAACACACTGTTAGCCTTGTCCTTATGTGGGCTGATCAACTTTTTTAATGCCTCTAATTTATACTCTCAGTATCATATCTCCACCTGGAAATAAGCTAATCAGTTAAAGCAGTGGAAGTGACATAAATACTTTGTTTCTTGTAGGAAAAAAAAATTGATCAGCACATTTTCACACACTTCTGCTTGGTGCAGAAACTGGAGACTGGAATGCTTTAGTTCTTGCAAAGCACAATGGAATGTGCGCCATAATTCATCAGGCTCCATTCAGGAGTTTTGGGCAGAGGATCAGTATCCAATGGTAATGTCTGATTCAAGGAAACCAATTTATTATACATCTGTAGAGGAGTCACCTGGCATCCGGAGGACATTCTTTAAATTGACAGCGTCAACAGAAATTTCCAGTGCTCCCTTTGAAGAACCCTCTGAATGCTAAGCACAGTGGACCAGGGCATTTTCCAAACTCAGCAATGCATTTCTGCACAATTAATACACGCATTACGACTTAAGAACAACCAACAGTGAGTTATTGAAGGCTTCACATTCTCCCACTGATGCCCATGCACAGGTTTGCTTCTGCACTTCAACCTTTGAAGGGAGCCCTCTAAGGCTGTAGCTCAGCCTCTCTAGCACACCCACTGACTTTGGATACCTCATGTCTGGACTTCTCCAGACCAAACTACTACGGTGGCAAAAGCCCCCAGAAACACCAAAGGGGCTGTCAGAGCCCACTGCAGCCATGGCCCTGGTCTGCAAACACCCATTCAGCATGTTGTGGAGCATCTGCCTCCGCAGAGAGTTGGAGAAAAGGCGGTATCGGACTGACAACAGCTTTGGGGGCTCCTTGTGGAGACAGAGCATGTGAAAACAGCTGGCAAAGGGATGGGGTTGCCCTGACCATTTCTGACCACCCCCAGGCTGAGCTGAGTGACTAAGAAGCACTTCTGCTATGAGAGCAGCAGGATAAAGAAGTCATAACAAGTGTAATTCAAAATACTTTCCCATTCAGATCCCCTTCTCCTATCCTGACCCTGGACATTACCTCCATTCATTCCACACATGGCAGAGCAATCATGTTCAAAGTCATAACTAGTCTGTGTCCTCCTCTGCAAGCATCATGTCTCCATTATCAAACACATGCCCTAAACCAAGATGTTTTTCTAACAGCTCAACATCATTAAGCTTGGAGGGCAGCTCGTGGCTTGACCAGGGGTTTTACAAGGCAGAACACCCATGAGCAGTACGGCTCTGTGGGATGCCACAGCATCTGTACCAACAACAGCTTCATCTCTGCCTTTCCTGACACATCCAAAATGATATATGTACATACTTTTACTATGACAGTATCTGGTAGCAAAAAGCATTCCAAATACTATTCCAGACCATGAAAAAGAGCCTGATAGCTGGTCCATAAATCATAACAACAATTTAACATTTACCCTCAACTGACTTTTTGCTTAACTTACCAACCATATGAACAGCCTTCCATGAGCTCTGCTCCAGAAAAAGTATGTATTGCTCCCTCTAATGCAGGCAGAGGATTCAGCATTCCCAGTTCCTCTGGGGCATACTCCAGCACTGTCACAGGGACAAAACTGCAACTTTAATCTGGACTTTATTGATTTTCTATTGTTTAAGGCTTTTTAACACTAAAATTTGTGAAAAATGAGATATATATATATAATAATAAAGATATTTTAGTAATACGCATGCACATGGAGCCTTCACAATGAGAAAAAGACAAAAAACTCCAATAGTCCAGAAGAATTAAGAAGGTGGTTTGTTAGCTCTCCTGGCTGCACAGCTCAGCCCTTGGGGCTCCTTGTTGCCACCCACATAACATGCATGGTCCAGGCTGCAAAACACATGGTTTACATCAAGCCACTGTTTTAGTTCCTGGAGAACTAAAGCCCGCTGCTCAGCTCAGCAGCTACTTCTGGGAGAGTAAAACGTGAAACCCATTCCAGTAGCAGGGCTCCTGAAAGCTTCCAAACATAAGGCAGTGAGATGGATATGGATGGATATAGCATAGACTGTAAAATCAGGTATGGTATGTAGGGCTATAACCCCTCTAAAATAAAATCTTCAGTTGCTAAGAGAAAAGGAAGCAACGTTTAATGAGGAATGTACTTTGTATGTCATAAAAACTTCAACTACTCCCCACTCCCTAATAAGCAAAAAAATGGAAAAAGCTGAACATCTGGCAGACCCAGTTCGGAAGTGTTTTTAAAACCAGCTACTCCAAAAGCAGCATTGGAAAAGTCCTTTTAAATCTGCTACTCAAACTATCCCTTTGTCTAGATACGTCTCCACCTGGCTGTCTAATACTAACTCACATTGATATTACTCTGTTTCTCTTTGGGATTCTCTTTGATGCATCTTTCAAGGTCCTGATAGTATTAGCTTGCTTACATTTGAAGTATTTGAAGTTCTTCATCTGGTGGAAATAATTTTGTTTCTGGGGGATTGTTCTCTTTGACATGGCTCAACTGTGTCAGCCAGAGGTACTGTGAAAATGACTGACAACATAATGATTTTTCTTTCTATGCAGGACAGAGCCACAATTCTGACTCTAGCTGTTCCTTCAGAGTCCAGAAAATAGAGGACAAGAGCACAGCTGGATTAGGTGGTATCATCAGCAGAATAAGGCTTACAGCCTTTAGGTTTTTCGTAACAAATGAAAGTCAAATCTATAATATTTGAGTAAGTTTCAAGTGTATATACAGGTAGCCTCTTAATCTTCGTTTACTGACTTCAAGCCTAACCTTTTCCAAGCTTAAAAATGGAAGGGTGTAAGGAGGGACTCAACCTCTGTGGTACTTCAATTTGACCCAAAGCTTCCTGGCTTCAGTGGGAAACTTGACTTTATCATGCCTGTCACTGGAAATTTGGTTTGCAAGAATGGGAACTTACTGATTTTACAGAAAATCAAGTTTATAGTAAAGCTCATCTATTTCTTTTACATCAACAAAGAGGCATGGTGTGAGGTGTCAATGGACCTAATAAAGCCACTGATTCCAAACAATTCTGTGCATATGCCTTCAACCCCTCATCCTCAGGATAGAGGGGATATTAGTGCTTTTCCCCTGCTGACACTGTACTACCTCACAGGACTCCTGGTTGTCTCAGCTGGTAGCTCCTGTGACACTCAGACTCTTCCTAGTGCACAAGAAACCCACATTTCTTGGCTTCAGTGGATATTCAATTGCAGAAATAGCACAAATATCAATTTACAACATCTTAAGCCCTGTTTCAGAGATAAATCAGAGCCTAAGGGTGCTTTAAGTTGTGTCCTCTGAATTTAATCTGACTGCAATCACAAACACAACAAAAATACAGGATAAAGTTAAAACTGAGATTGTTTTCCTCTACATAATCCTTGTACGGACTGCTCTCTAGCTTTAGTCAGAAGTTCAGTAAGTGGAAAGAAACCTGCCTGAGAAAATCAGAACATGAACCCATAGCAAGCAGCTCATGCCATGGCAAGACACTGTATGGAATACAACACACCCCTTCAAAGAATGTGTCTTTCCACACTGTGTTCATGACTGTAGCCATCACATCCTTTTCACCTCCAATTTGTTCTTGCATCCATATTCATGTTCTTTTTTTACTCTAAATTGAGGTAACTTTTGTCTTTCTGACAGTGTAAGATGAAGCACATATATTACCTCAAAACCACGTTAGGAAAGTAAAGAGCAAACATAGCATTGCCACAAAGCTAAGAGTCCTACAATTTTGGTTAGTCTCCTCTTTAAAGTAAGGGACACCTGACTCATACTGCTTTTTTACGTATATTTTTGCTGTCAAAACAGGTATGGAAAATACACTGTCCATTGAAGAGAAGAGGTGGACAGAACAGAAGAGAAACCTACCACATAGTTCTGAATATTTGAAAGTCACATTTTCCCTGGGACATCCCTGACTTCCAGCTGCATGCATGTGCCATCCTCACACTCTCCTCACAGCCACCACTACAAAGCCTGGGGCCTTTAACAGCACTGGTCCTGAATGCACTCTTTAATCAACGTCAAATCAGCTTGTTGGTGTCACAAGAGGTAACACTCTCCCTACCGTAGAGAACTATGCTTTAAGCCCAGTTCACATTGCTTTCTCTAAGTGCAGGAGAAAGTAGGAGAAGAAATATCCCCTGAGAGATTCACAAGGCAGCAGGATCCCCCTGAGCAACTCCCTGGCTCTTCAGGGCAGACCTAAGGGCACCCATGCATCCATGTGTCACAGGTGCCCAGGGCAAACTCATGGGTTTCAACAGGCCCTTCCACTGCAAGGTCCTGGAAAGCAGGGCTCCCTTTTGCTCTCCACTACCCCAGTCTGCTTGTCCCTCAAACATTTTGAAGACTGTCAGGGGTGTGGAGAGATACTGTAAGTGCCCCTTGGAACTCAGGCAGGATTTTGGCTGCATGAGCCATATGGATTTTGGCTGCACAAGCCACATGAGCAGCAACAGTCTCATTCTCCTCTTAAAACTTGGCAATTTTATCTACAACAACAGCAGTCATGAAGATAATACAAAGCTTGCACCAGGATGGATATTATCCCTCTCATAAAGTACACCGACTTCCACACTGCGAGCAGACACTTCTGAGATATAATGTGTTTCTATATAATGTGTTTCTATATAATGTGTTTCTATATAGCGTGTTTCTAAAATACATGTGTTTCTACAGGAAAGAATTGACCCCTGGTACAAATACATATGGTAAAATCCACCATGGCAATAGGAAGAAATTACATCAGCTGCTAGCACTGCTCCATTTAACTGAAATTTCTGATGGTTTCATGAAAACGTGGAATAAGACAAAATATTTGCTCAGACTGACTTAATCTCAGTGGCTCGCTCATATACCGTTTTCTTTAGAGATTTCCACAAGAGGCATGATATGCAGAGCTTTTTTTAAGTTGAACATGAAACTAATACTTCTCCACCCACAGCTGATGTCCACACAGGTACAGCTAGGTGGGAAAAATGACCCAGCTGTACAGGATTACAGGCCCACAAATGTCCTTCTCTCCAGCACTGACACCAGCATGGAACTTGCACAGTGCCACTCTGCCCAGACTGGACATGGATCCTGGTTCTGCAGCCTACCTTCACTTATTCTCACCTCCATGTAGGCTTGCAGATGAGCCAGCTTATTCCCTCCTAGTTGAACTTCAAAGGATGCCCACAGGTGAAGTAGTAAAAAAAGAGTGAGTATTGTTTCAAGGCTGTCATGCATCCCCTCCATCATTGCTCCCCTCCCACAGCCTGAGCGAGCTTTGAAGTGGGTTGGCAGGGGACACAAGACAGAGCCAGAGCATGCGCTTCTGTGCGCCAACCTCTGTCCTGCTTCCCACAGGTATGGCCATAGGTCTCCGGTAAGGAAAACACACCTACTAAAATTGCACTGCTCATTAGGAGGCTAACTAAACCGTGGCGGCATCTTTATTCTGCGCACCTGGATTACTTCTTGTGAACCTAAATCTTCACTCCATTGCTTGCCTTTTACATCAGTGGAATCTTATGAAAGTCAGTGGCATGTTACAGAAGCAGTCAAGTGAAGAGCGAGGCCCTGCTCACTCAAAGGCTGAAGAAAATGTTTGTGTATCATTTTCCTGATGGGAGATATGGTCTAAGCCTATGGAAAGTCACAGCAGGCAGCATAGCTCTCTTTCCGCACTAGCTTTCACTCCAACCTCACCACACAGTGGTTACTCACATCCATAAGGCACAAAGCTTCACATGCTTAGTTCATATTATTCACTTTATATGAGAATTTTATTTTTAATTAAATACTCCTATTCAAACACCCAATTTCCATCCAAACTTCTCTCAACTATTGGCTGCTGGACCTTCATCCTCAAAGCTGGAGAGAAATGATAGCTTACTCTGTATTGGTTTGTGATGGGTTGTGGGAGGAAACTGACAACTCTCAGACACCTTCACCTTTACATCCCTGCTCTGAAAAACCTGTCTTGGGTGCTTTAACAGTCAGCAAATGGATTACATCAGTCATTTGTGGACACAGCAACAAGTGATAACCAAGCCACAACTAGTAAAAAACTCACGGCTTCAAATGTTATTTAGATACCTAGGATTTTGAAAATTCAAAAAAAATGGTGATTTTCCCACACACAGACACCCAAGCAAAAAAAAAAAGAGGGGGGAAAAGATATCAGTAAGGTATTTCTGAAATGAAGATTGGGTTTGAATTCAGAGTGTTGGCAGTCTGAATGTTGTGGCTCTGCTTTTAGTTCATTGTTTTATGCATATCACAGACTTCATCAAAATCATCCTCAAGCATCATACTTGCCTGAGGGGAGGTTGGTTAACACCTCTTTTCAAAACCAGCTCAATATATCTAAATTTTCTCCCTTAGCTGGTAAAGTAGCACAGATTTTTTAATCTACTGGAGATTCACATGTTTATGTAAAGTCTTTCCATTCCATCTCTAGTTGAAGTGCACGTTCAAATTTCCACTAGAAACTGCCAAAAATGCCTCAGACGCACAAAGTCAGAGAGTAGGAATTCAGGCTTCATCGTGAATTGAAGGAGAAAAAAAGTTAAAACACTTAATTTTTATTTCACATTGCAAACCTTTCATAAATCAGAAAAGTTAGTTTCCCAAGGTAAAGGTTTGCTGAGAACAAAACACAGGCTCAATATTAACCTCTGCTCTTTCATTAATAACTCTCAAAGATTAAGTTTCTTCACAGAGATGTACATTGGAAAATGTACATCCTAAAATAACAGTGTCTTTGTTTCTTCCTCTCCATGGAAAATGCAAATAAAACCACTAAAATGTTATATATCTACCTGTAATATAAAACTGTTCACAATTCATGTCTTGAAATAATACCAGTCCTGATTCTTCTAAATAACTTTATTCCACATTATTTATTGTAAAATATCTTTCAAAAAGTATATACGTAGCTTTGTACCCTAAAAGGGAAGCTGGTGGCACACACTCCAAGGCTCCTGAAGTGCAAAACTCATACATACTAGGTAAAGTGCATGCTAAGGAAATGGCCAGAATAGTACTATTGCTATTCTTAGGAGCTCTGCATTAGGTTGGGCTCAGATAGGCACGGATCTTCATTACTGATAAATGACTTTCTTTTTTCATTTCACTTCTAAAAAGTAACCTTCTGCAGTCATATTCAGAGCAATGTCTTCATACAAAGCCCTAGGCTGTTTTACACATTATAGATAGTTCTTTCATAGCTGAGCAGACATGACTGAGACACATGGCAGCAGCCACTTGAATTCACCACACTGCGGTTTGTCGACTACTAGCTGGGATAGTTGGCAAAGATTTTACCCAATTAGTACCCTTGAAAAGCATCTGAACATAAGCACTCACACTGAAGATGCACTCACAGCTCTGCAGGTTTGTAAAAGAGAATCTATGTCATCTTCCTTGGTTTAGCCCAGGGATATCTAGAACTGAAAATATACATATCTACAAAGCAACTGATGTTTTGGTCTCCAATGCTGAGGTGCAAAACTTTTGGCTTCTCCCCACACAGCACAGAATATCCCTGACCAGCAGGATATACAGCAAGAAGAACCTCTGGGGAAAAAAATCAACTCTTCATGTCAACAAAGCCTCTGCAAAAATCAGGAGAGTAAGTCTCAGGAAGGACTTCCAGAATCTTTAACATGCCACAGCTAGCAGACTGCTAGAGCCATACATTACCAATGTACATGGACTCCTATTTTATGTTATTCATGTATCACTGTTTGAACATCCAAATTGGGAGATTTGGAAGGAGGGATGGAGTGAAAAGGTGTACTCTCTCTGACTGCTGCCAAATGACCCTCTGACACTAAGCTGGTGCTGGTGCAGTTCAGAGGATCGAAGCTTTCAAATACCAAAACATCTACCTGGCATTTCCCACTTTGCTTGTGAGCTCTGAACCACCCATCACTGGTGACGAACAATAATTCCCCCTCTCCTCAACCCTACAACAAGCTCTTGATGAAAACCAATCCTTAGTTCTATGGTAGTAATATCTTCTACTGTCACGGAGCTTTGGCTAGATCTGCATGGCATGTAAGGAAATGTTACTCATCAGAGTTATGGGCAGCCTGGATCTGCATGTGCTGTGCGACCAGTGCTGGGGAAGCAGCCCTGCAGTGACAGCAGAGACAAATTCCTAGCTTGGATCTCTCAAACCAAGGCTGGCTACTTGGAGCAAGGCAAAGAAATTTGCACCATTTTACAAGTAGCTTAAGCAACTTGCTACCATTTTCTGGGGTGGCCATCTGCTACCATGCAGTATCATAAACATTTTGTTAAAGCTACAAAGCTTCCTGAAACACAGTGATTTCTTTCCATACAAAAGGGCCCCAAATTACTCAAAAGCTCCTACAGAATATTTCAAAGTTTCACTATTTGCTTTCTCAGTTTTTATAGGGATTGCCTGTAACTATAACAAAATTCTGAGGTTTTTAAAAATATATTTATACAGCATAAGCAGCAAAAACATATATTTGCAGAAAGCCAAATGGCTCCTTTCACATATGTCTAATTTCATGGAGGTTCCTATGTTTGGATTCATAGGGTCTGTTTCTGCCACCCTTACTGCAATTATAAATAATACCCCTTCTCTTCAGGCATACTATCTTCTTTCAGAAACATCCATATTAACTCATCAGACTCTCTGATGCTTACCCCCACCAGACCCTGACGTCCATCAGTTATCTGAGCTCTCACTTCATTCTCCATGAGGCTGTATCCTTCCTCTCTTCCTGCTGGTGTTAGAAAAAAAAAACTTGTTTTCTCTTGTATTTCCTTCTCCCTTTCCTCCATCAACATATAAATGGATGGTTCCTTCCCTCCACTCCCAACTAGGAGTGTGGACACCATTCCATCCCAGACACACTCCCAGTGCACCGCTGTCAAGGCACGGCTGTGCCCACACCCGCCTGCCTGTGACTGCCCTGTGCTAGCACAACGTGGGACAGCTGGTTTGTCACCACCACAAGGAAAGACTTAAGTCAATGCAAAGACATTTCTCTTTTAACTTCGCTAAAGAGGTCGTCTGAAATCTACTTCCATACTTCCAAGGTTTCACACTCATTCCCATGTCACATCATCAGCTGCAGATTTCCGGCCCAACCTGCATGGCATGATACCAAACATGACCAGAATTCCACAATGTCTCATACCACTCATCCCTCCCTGAGGGTAATGAGTGTTTGCAGAAGTGTCTGCCCCTCAGCAATTGGCACTTCCAAGGTGCATGGCACTGGGACCTGCTGGGAGGGCAGATGAGGAGCATGTATGGTCTCAGATATCTTGTGGCAATAAACTTGCACTCAGCAACTGAAACCCAGCAGCTCTGACCTGAACAGGAAGGGCTTTCATGAAAACATACACAGTTTGCCCGCTGAGTGGTCAGACCCCTGCTCCCATTTAAGCCTCTACTCATGCTCTTGGAGGACTGACTCAACTTACAGTAGCCACTAAGAGCAAAGAACAGGAACTCAGTGCCCTGGCACAGCAATCATCACATTGCAAACAAAAAAGTAGATTACTATACACATCTAACATGAAAATTTGCCTTGCTCATATTTCTGTTAAAGGTTTAGACCTTCTAGGTTTTCAATACTGTTGCTGTGTCATCTCAGAAGAGCTTTTTTTTCTGTTTAATTTCATTTTCTGTTGGCCTTTTTTCTTTGGAAAGACAGCAATATTGCATCCGTATACATTCAGCTTTGGGCAACTGACAGAAGATATCAGTCATTACTTCTTATTTGGAAAATTTTAAGTAGAAGAGAGTAGTGGCTTAGGTTGGGCAGTTCTTCAGCATGACAGCATGGAAAACGCATTCAACTAATTTTTAAAATGCCCAGTGGAGCTTGGGAAAGGTGAGATGTCACTTTGAAAGTTTGTCTCAGACCTATGAACGAAACCAGGCCTTGTGATCCACAGTCCTCCTCCCCAGTAATATGACTTCAGACACTTATCAAATACATACATAAAAGATATATGTAACCTGAAATCAGCCTGAAGTCTCAGTCCAGCCAAGCCAAGTGGAGCCTCTCCATCATTGCCATTTGTTTTTAAATTGTTTATAGTACCTCTGCTTTGGGAGACCAGATACATCAAACCAATGGCACAGCTGGGACAGAGGCTGACGCAAAGCTTAGCTGACACAGATAGTTAGGCTGAAAACACATAACCCAGAGCACTCACTCCTGCAAAGTGCAGCAAGCCTTCAGCCAAATCACCAGATCGCTGTCAGCTTCGCGCTGCTACAGCCTCTTGGTGCATGAGCTGCAGGGCCATCTGCAATGCTTCTGATGCTGCAGACCACACAATTATGTCACCAAACTCGGCATGGCTTCAAAAGGTGATGAAAGGGAAAGACATGCAGGCTGTGTGAAAGTGCAGCTCAATTGCTCATGCAGGACTAGATTCTGATGCCGTTAGGTATTTCAGCAGGGTTGCCATGTGAAGCAAGACACTATCCAGCAGGAGTAACAGCATCTAAATCCAGCTCTCCATCTATCTGGCTACAGCCTGAATCCTGCAGTGCTCTCAGAGCTGCCCCAAGATCTCAGCAGCAGAGGCAAAATTAAACACTGGCTTCCCAAGGCTGAGGACACAAGGCCTGGCTATTTCTCAGGCTGCCAGAGAGGTGGTAGGGGTGAGCACTGGGTGCTGCTCCCACGCTCCTCTCCCTCGGCAGCAGGAGCATACAGAGGCTCTGCAAGGGCTGGCCAGTCAGGTGGCAGGGCTCAGGTTGGTCACAGCAGTTACATCTGCTGCTTTCCATTGCAAGAATTTTAAGGCAAACTCAGTAGTCATTCCCTGTTACCAACTAAACCCTTCTGTACCTTCCAAGAACGCCATTCTGAAAGAAGGGATTAAGCACTTCATAACAGAATACCAAAACAAATTATGTTGACTATTCAATTTCTCTTATTTCTGTCTTCTTTTTAAAGACCAGGAAACACCAGCATTCCAGCTCCAGTAGTCCTGCACTTTTTCCCATAAAAAGTTTCAGCCAAAGTATTGCAGTCACCAATACAGTAAACATGATGACAAAAAACTATTTGAAAAGCTGCCTCTTATTTTACAGCAGATGTATATATTAAGAATGACTGACTCCTCCAGTGGAAAAATAATCAGTTTAACGCCAGAAGAATACAACGGTCGGAAAGATTTGCTGGAACCAGAACTGTTGTAAGATGCCCAAGAGGACTTAATAACTATGTAATAGTGAAATAGCTGCACTGGAACAGTGAAATATGAACACACTCCACAGTCCTCAAAGACTAATTTGCTCTGTTTAATGAAGAACTGATTTGATGACTGAGTTACTCACTAAAGAGCAGTGATTTAAAATGCACACTTCTCCAGACCACTTTTTAACATGTACATAGTTAAATCTGGATGTACCTTTTATGTTTTCTTCCAGGACGAAGAGAAGTTTGGACTGCCTTCCTTACCATGGGATTTCAGTATTTCATCTGATGTAACTAAGAATTTCTCTTTGCTTAGCAAAATCTCTCTGTTTAGAGTACACATGACTTGTGTCTTTCTTCCACCTTTTCTTGCATCTCCATTCCTTGGGACTATTTGCTTTAAATATAGACCCGCCAAATGCAAGCACCTACACCAAAAAGGTGACACACATGCTGGCTGATTTCAGAGGCACTGAAGAGTGCTCAGCTCTGGCCACAGCACAGGGACATAACACAGTCAGGGTACACAACCCAATTTGGCATGCGGGAAAAGCTGCTGCATCCCACCACACAGACGTAATTTATGAAGAGCTAACAGCGGGCCAGAGGTTACAAGTTCCACAAGAGTGAGGTATGGTGACTGCTGCTTGAGAAATGTACAATTTAACCCAGAGAGATTTTAACCATCCTGAAAATGCTGTGAGCAGTACAAAACATGCTGAAGTTTAAAGATACGTTTGCAGAAACTCTGAGGAGAAGATCTTATATTACATCCCAAACATCAGTTCCAGGGAACTGGGGAGGAGGAACTGGCATCTGTAGAGTTACGTGACACAGAAGCCACATGCCTTAGGAGGGCAAGACATGGGACAAGAGGTCTGGAGAGAGGTGAGTACCAGGACCCCCTCAAGGATGAAGGAGGTGGAGGGAGCTCAGCCGCCTGCACAGGTCTTGCTGGAGACCAGAAGCATATGAGCTGTCAGTACAACCTCTCGTCTCCCCAGGCAAATGAAGAGCACTCAATGAAGGAAACACTGTGTAAACACTGATGTTGCTCTTATTAACTCTGCTACCGGTATAGTAGTTAAGCACTTAACCATGTGGTCCACTGTGGAAAAAGTTCCTTTTCATTACAAGTTGGTCTGAAGTTTAAAGAGGAACCAGGGAAACGGGACACCTTCCGAGTGTTTGTACATTACCCAAAGGAAATAAATCCAGCTATTCATTGGATGTACTGCAGGCAAAAGCTGCTGGTGCCTTAAGTAAGAACAAAAGCGAGAGCTGGGATCAGAGTGTCAGTAGTCCATATAGCCAGGTACATGGGCAGGGCAAAATCCTGCTGGTCTAAATGCCTCTTTGGTAAGAGGCAGGCAGTGGAGGCAGTGGACTAAACCACATTGTCCCTCGAAATCCCTAGATATCCAGGGTGTGGAGAAAACCTTAGAAACATGTGTCCCGAGACTCAGAGAACAGACAGCAAAGCAAAAGATCTCAGCAGTTCTTGTTTTTTTAAAATCTTGTGCTATTTAAGCCACTGTCTTGATCTTGGCAGTGCTTATTTTGGCACTGCAGTTTGTGAACATTCAACACAGACTGTAGGTTTTGCAGCCAACAGTGCAGCAGAATAAGCAGCAGTATAGCAAACACATATAAGAAAACATAAATGTAATTTCAAAGGCTTTATATTGGGTTGTGCATAGTGAAGGATGTTCCAGACGACCTCCCATTTCCTCAAGACACCCATCACACCTCTACTGCTCTGAAAACGTAAGCCATACCACTCCTCAGGGACTATGGTGTTGGTGTGAACAGAGCCAAAATGCAAGTTCTCAACACACATGAAGCAAAGTACTTGGGTTCCTCATGAGACAGACGGAAAGGATCTCCCCAGCTTCAGTATCTGCTGCTCACTTCTGGATTTCACTGCCTTACAACCCAGCAGTTCATCCCTGTCTTTCATGCTGGGCACAGGTACTGACTGCAGAGGCAAAGCCATGTCTCTCATCTTGAGGAATAATGAAAATACTCATAATTCCAGATGAATTAAATTTCAGCTGCATTCAAAGGAATAAAAGCAATCATGCAGGTACAAGCACACCAGTGAAAACATTACTGCTTTAGGGAACTCTAAAACAGAAAAGACACATGGCGATTTTGGGGGTAGAAAAACACAGCAGGGAGTGCTGATAACTGCCTGAGTGATCAGTGCAGAGACTGCAAGGCTGGGAGAGCCCTCTCCAGGTTGCACAAAAGTGTGATACACCTGCAGCTTGGTGGGGAAAATAGCAGCATGGAGCTTCCCGAGAAGGTGGCACATCAATGTCCACGTCATTCCCTCCATAGAAGTGACCGCTTCACCTGTTTAGTGCATTAGCTGTCTGCAGGAGGCATAGCTAACATCTATGCTCCCTCCTCTTTCCCAGCAGAAATCTCAACACAACAAATGGTAAATGTTCCCATGATACATGCATGCACCTAGCTATGGTTCACTTGGGCAGGAGAAAGGGAGAGTTAAGGAATACTAATTTATAAAGACAGGTAACTCAAGTAAAACAAGATAAGCAGATCCTGACACTTCAAACCTAAGGGGGGGGGAAAAAAGGGTTGATTTGGCTTCAGGTTTTAGCATTTTTTGGATCACATCCAGGCTGCTAAACACAGGTTCACTCTAGAGGTCCTTGGTCAGGGAAGGTTCCAGTCATGATTATACCTGAGCTGCAGCAGTAAAAATTTAAGAGACGCAATGCCTCATGCCAGCACATCCAAATGCCACCTTAGCCACACTCCTGAGCACTTTTCCAGTGACAGAGAGAGATGAGTGACATAACTCCCAGTTAGAGAAACCATGGGATCCAGAAACTGTGCCTGGTGGAAATATTGCTGTGCTTCATTGATGGGAAGACAACAGCACACCTGCAGCCAGAGGCAGACAACCTGAAGCAGACATAAAGTCCAAACTAAATTATCTTGAGACTTAGAAGCCACATGTGAGTGTCATGTATGAGAAATATGTCACGTGAGCACTGAATGTGTCTGAGCTATATTAACTCATTGACAATACAGACAAAATCCCATTCCCCCTGCTAGCATGTCTTTGTCTTGCTGCATGATCTACTCAGCCCTTCTCTTAATTTCTTTCTGCATAGATCAGCTTCTGAAAGCATCTTCTTAACCATATGTACAGCCAAAATCAGTCCGTGTGCTGTCTGAAAAGCTGGAATTACAGATTTGGACGGCACAAGAGCTTTCATACATCTGACACACCCAGAGGCTGGTACAGAACTATACAGTTAAGACCATTACAGCACTGTCCTAAATAACTGAGAAGATACATTCCTTAGAGCTAAGTGAAGTGGAAAATTTCCTTGGAGACCCTTCTGCTTTCTCTGTTTATGTTAGACAGTCTAGACAAAGAAGGAAAATGAGAGTTAGTGCTGCTGTCAAAAAGGCTCTTGCTCCCAGCATAGCCTTTTCAATGTTCCTCCCAAATTTCTCCCACTGGCCACAGGTGGTGCTTGAATATTGTTTGTCTAAGTAACACAGGTGGGTTTCTACAGGAGGACTGCTTTCTGCAGTCACTATCCATCCTTCCAGACATGGGATCTGGCAGCAAGCAACAAATCTCTCTCAGCAATACACAAATGGGATCTGCCCTCTAAGCTGGCTACTGCACAGCACCCTTCTCTTATGCTTCTTTGGCCCAAGGGACAGCCCACAGCAAGCCTGGGCACAAGCCTCACACTGACTTTCCACTGTGATAAACAGAACAGAGTCAGTAACAGCACCAGCTCAGTGCCAGATCCTTACTGAAAGAAAAATCTTTCCTTTCTCTCCGCAGACAAAAACTGAAGGGCTTTTTCACTTCACTGGAGCCCCTCTGCTGAGCCAAGGCAGCCTCCCCGTCTCCCAGACATGGCACTTGGACAAAGGCTCCTAAGTGCAAAGTGGCTTTGCAACAGGTCACCTAGACAGAGCACATGGTGGAAAGGCAGGCAGGAAGGGGCCATTTCAAACAGAGCTAGAAGATGAGAAAGCAGGGCCAGGGGCAGCAAAGGCACTCAGCAATAGCTTTTACCTCTTGAGAAAGGACTCTGGAACCCACCAGCCCTCCTGCCTGAGACTGCACTTGTTCAGGGCACAGTTTGTGTCTGGTGGCTTATAAAGTACTCTCTAGACTGGAGAAGGAAAGTGGTGCCCACTCAATGTGGCCAGCACACCACCAAGGGCAGGGAGCATACATGCAGCCCATATTCAGTCCTGTACAGCCACTCTGGGGTTAACAGTGCAGTATTCCCACTCCAGCAGGTTTTGGTGTGCTTCAGAACTCCACAGCTGGGAAGCACGCAGGGCTCTGCATAACACTACGCCAAGACATTTGGGTTCGTTCAGAAATTGGCTTGTTTTTTACAGCACATTGGTGTGGGACTGCAAACAAGGAAAGACTATATGGATATTACATGCAAAATTTTCAGCGAAGTATCAGAAACCCCAATAATCACTTTAGACATTACACAGTCAGGGAAGCAAGAGCCTGCCCGCCCTCAACAGCTAATACTTTTTCTCAGAGACCATGACATTTCCTATGGATGTTTCCCTTGCTAGCAGAACACAAACTCCCCTACTCCCCTCCTTCCTTCTCCTCTAACTTGCCTGCAGGCAGCCCCAGAGATCCAGTTTCCCCTCCATCTACCACTGCCACAGAGAAGCGCTATTATAAATCCGCTTCCAAGACTGTGATCCTAGGCTTAACCTGGACGGGCACAAGAAGTTATGGGAAGAGAAACATCAGTTCCAGGTTAAGCAGATCTTTCCAGTTTGTTTAGCTGCACACTAAAACTCATCAGGAACCACGGGTGACACGAGGTCCTGGGCTCTGCTGTGCAGCCCAGAGCTGCGGGGCAGGGTGGGGAGCAGGGAATGGGAGATGCTACCGTCCTCGGCTGGCTCCCCTGCAACTACAGCACGGGGCTGTAGAAGGGACAGCCACCACATCCACAGCCTGAGAGCAGGTGTCCCTCTATCTCCCTGGCTACTGTGACACCAGCAGATACAGTTTAGTGCTGTAATCCCTCCGTATGTCCATCTATACCGTCTTTACCCCTGCTCTGGTGCAAACCCTGTGGGCACAAGCTGAGGAGATTCGGGGTGCAGCACTGCGTGCGGTGCAAACAGTGCCGCGGGGGCTGCAGTGAACGTACTCTGCTTTCACGAGGAAACGGACGGGGCAGATATGCCACTGCTCCCCACAACCCCACCTTCAGAGCAGCTTAAACCAGAGGCTGCGAGCCCGGGGAACCCTGACAGCAGTGGCAGCGTCGCCCAGACTACTAAAGGGTCCGATCCACAGGACTCTGTTAAAGGGTCCGATCCACAGGGCTCTGGCGGCGGGAACGAAGAAAAGAGGGATTTCTCCTGGCTTCCAGGGGAGCTGCAGCGCTGGTCTGCCCGGTGTCAGTGCCGCTAACCGCGCAAGCGGGGCTCCTCCGCAGAGCCCAAACGGGACGATGGAACCAGCACGCGGTGCCAGTGGGAAAAAGGCGTCAACGGGCTAAAGGCAAGCGGGAGGCTGCCGCCCTCCGGTGCCCTCTGCTCATGGTTGTTTGCGAGCATCCCTGCAGGCTGCAGCCCTGTGCCCAGCAGCTGCCCCGGGCGCAGCCAAGCCGTAGCGGGACAACACGCGCAGGGTCCCGGCCGGTCTCCGAGAGCCGCCAGGGTCCTGTAGCCCCTCGGTGCCGGCGCCTGCCCCGCTTTGCAACCTCCCTCCCTTCTCGGGTCTCTCTCCCCGTCTGCGGGGGGCACTGGCGGAAGGGCCCGCACAAACAGGGGGCAGCGGCAGGTGCCTCTGCCGCGAAGCAGGGTCAGGGAGCCGGCCCGGCTCGGTCGGGGTGACCCCGCGGTGCCGCCGCGGCGCCTGTCCCCGGGTCGGGTGGGGGCAGAGAGCGGCGCCGCCGGGAGTCCCAAAGCACCGGGTCTGCCGTCAGCGCAGCGCCCCGAGCAGTCCCCCGCGCCGGGCACACCTCCCCATCCCACACCGCCGGGCAGCGACACGAGTGGGACGGGCAGCTCCCGCGTACCTGTGAGGGCGGCGGGCAGCAGGGCGGCCAGGAGCAGCAGGGCGGCCCAGGGGGCGGCGGGCCCCGCCATGGGGCCGGGGGCGCGGGCGCAGGCAGCGGGAGCGGGAGCGGCGGGGCGCGGAGCTGCCGCCCGCCCGGCGAACGTCTCGGCGGGGCTGCCCCGCTGCTGTTGCGCGCCCCGCCGTCTCCTCCTCCCGGGCTGCCGGGACACTGCAGCGGGGCGGCCCCGCGGAGGCGGGCGCCGGCCCTCCGCCCCCCACGGCGCCCCGGCACGGCCGCCCCGGCCGCCGGACCTCGCAGCATCGCCCGCTTTTGGTGCGCGCACCTGGCTCCTGCAGGAAACATCTCCCGGGGGAGATGACGAGCTCCGAGTCTGCCCTTCGGCACCTAGGGGGGTTTCAGCTGGCCCACGCCTGTTACACACTCTCCGTGCTCCCTTCTGTCTTGTCCCCTTGTCGCACTGTGCCCTCCCGGCTGGGGTGGGCATTCAGCCCTGCGGCGGCACAGAAATTCACATACAGTACAGAACTTTCTACACAGGGTTGTCTTTCCTGTGGAAACTAAGCAAAAAAACCCAAATAAACAAACAAAAAACCCAACTAAATATGCATTACAGTTCTTGCCTGCTATGAAGGGAGAGGTAAGATACAAGGGTTTCTGCAAGTACCGGGAAAAATAAACATCATCTCTTCCGAGGAAAACAAACAAATCAAACAAGCAAAAACACAATTCAAAGAAAGGCAAATAACACAGGCAGGCTTTGCACGGGAACCTGGCGGGTGCTAGCTCTTCACCTGCTTCTGCCCATACACCTGCCCTGGCATGCTGCTGCACAGTCCCACAGCTGAGCACGTGAGGGACATGTGCCTCCTCCAAAATCTCAGGCTACATTTCTGCTGCTGGACATACCTGCTCCCAGGACTCTGGCCCTACACGCTCCTCTGGCCCTCATGTCCAAGCTGCTCAGAGTCCCCTGCCCACAGGAGCACATAGGTGGTGTCTCCACTGGTAATCAGTGGGCACACAGTATCCTTTGTACTCTGGGTGTTACATATGTGCTTTTTCATTGTTTGCAACATCCAAAATGAAGTGAAGACAGTGTTAACTGGTAAACTGAATGTGCGTTCATATCACAACACTGTAGGCTGCATACCCTGGTGATATTACAGTGGGGTGGTGTTGGAGGGCTCTGTGGGACACAGGAAGCCAAACCGGGCACCTGCCCATCCATACTGGGTATGGGGCAGCCCTGTGGATTTTGTTTCAAAGCAATGTGATCACTGCACCCCATAAGGAAGCCTGGGAGCAGGCTGGGACTGGAGCAGCCATGCACAAGGTAGGGACTGTAGTCCAGAACTGAAGCAGGGAGCCACACTGTGACAAGCAGAGGGAGTCCTGAGTTGTGGGGGTCTCCGGAAAACTGTCTTTCACCACTTCTGGAATATTTCTTCCTAGAACTTGACTGCTGAAGCCTGGGAGAGGCTTTTAAAAACAAAGCAGCATACCAAACAGGAGTCTCTAGATGACAGAGTTTCAGAGAGTTCGAGTTAAAGCACATTCTAGAATACCCAGCAAACACTGTAATTCTGTAATACAGAGCAACACTGGTAACTTTCTCCTCATTTTGCAGTATACCCCTCATTGCTCTGAGTGGTGTCTCTGCTGCGTAAGCATCACTGCTTTATTATGGAGTCACTTGTATCGTCTTCAGTTCTCCCCTTCCTGAGTGGCATGCTCAAGGATGTGGCTCACAGTCCAATAGCATCAGTCATACAATGAGGTACTGAGCTTATCTAGCCTTTTGCATGGAATGCCACCTGCACCCCGAGTGCTGCTTTGAAAGGCCTTTTCTGGATTATGAATCAAGAACTGACTTGAATGCTGGTTAAAAACATGCAACTCTCACGTGGGGCGTCAGCTGTTTCTGAGAGAGGGCACACTTCACTAACAAAGCATGACAGCTAGAGGAAAAACACAACTGAACAACCAAACTGAGACATCTGAATATTTGGGTCGAAAGTTTTAGCAAATAAACCTGGGAAAAGGGTCTCTGTTACAGTCAGGGATCACAGGATCATAGAAATCCAAATCCTGCCTATTATCTGCAGCAAGAACCATTCTGTGTGAGGAAGGTATTGTTGTACATGGCAGCCATTTGGGAATTGCAGTGGATGTAGTTAGTGGAACAACGTGGCTGTGCCAATACTCCCTGACAAGGAGCTTGCCCTCAGGAGCAAATGGTGCCTGGCAAGCAGGAGGCACAGCCTCAGCATGCCCCTCCAGCACCCACACATCTCCCCTCACCCCCCAGCTGGTCATGGGTAACAGAGGCAAAACAAGGGACCTCCATGGGAGCTGACGTTGCTCATCAGGCTCAAGCCCACTTGCTGCTTTTTAAGTCATAACTCTGAAAAGGGAAAACCCACTGCACTTCCCAAGTGGAGCCAAAACAGTATATAGATGAATTGGAAAGGGCAAATCTTTGAAGAGTTCACAAATCTGGAAGGATTTTTATTTTCCTCAGTTGTTTCTTCATTGCTTCCTCTGTGCAAGTGCATCCAGGGGAGAGAGAGAATTGAGTGTGCAGGGGTGCAGCCATCTGTCTGGATGAAACTAACCACCGTGATCACCTGTATGAGCTGTGCAGCCTTGGATGTTTTTCATTTAAAGGATAGAATTCCATTGAGAATGTGGATAAGTCAGGAGACAACCAAGATGTCATGCTGCAGTGAGTATGGACTTGTTCCTAAGGCAATGTGAAATCTATTTCTTTGCAGGAAAGGCATTTTCTGTAGTTAGCCCAGCTGATATTAGTGTAATGTCTAAGATTAAATTATAGCCTAAACCAAGACGAGTGATATTTGGGATTGCTGATACTTTTTCTCTTGTTTATGCTTCTTTTTCAAGTCATGTGAGGCCAGACAAATAATCGCTATATGCCAGAGAATCTCTGAGCAGAGAAGATACAACACACCAGCAGCTTGCTTTCTGGAGTTTTAGAAAACTTACTGAAGCAGGTCCTCAGCTGGCACAATCTCAAAGAGCTTCTTGCCCCAACTCCTTTCATCCTCTTTGGAGCTCTTCTAATTACACCAGCTAGTGCAACAGCTTTTTGCTGTTTGGCAAGCAAGCTTACTGACTCTTGACTTCTAGAATGTTTGTCATTAACTCAAAGGAAAGATAGCTGCAGGCTGTGAGATAGAAATGACACTCCCAACAGTTTGTAGGGGCAGATTTACAAATGGAAGAGACAAGCAGACAGAGGCACATAAAGGAAAAATTTTAGTGAGCCAAATTGCCTAGATATTTATAGGTAACTTCAAGGATTCTGGTCAGAGAGTTTTGCATCTGTTTATCATTACACCTACACAATGTGAAAGGATTATTTATATGCATAAGACTAAACATCGATTTTACTTCCAGATGAACAGGAACAGTTTTAAGGATGTTAATCATGTAATTCTTTTGAGTTGAGGTATGCACTAACTTCTGTTGAAAGCCACTAACAGAGAGAAAAGAGGCTGAAAGAGAGCCAGGAAATACCTTCCAGCCATGTAAAACTTCTATGTGCACCTGGTAGGTTGTCCTGTTGTCCTTGCAGGTTGTCCTATTTCAGTATGAGCATATGTACAGGTTGGTAGAAGCACAAATAGCTGCATCGTGTAAAAGAAATGCTCAGTTTTTTTAAAAAAGAAGACAGCATAGAAGTTATACTTGTTATGGGCAAATCACTAGTAGCCAATAATTTATTTGTTGAACTTTGCCTCTTCTTCTGGTGATCTCTTGCCTGGAAACAGTTTATTTAATGTGTTTTTTAATTATTTCCATTTATATGCTTTGGTAACCCTCCCACTGAAACAAAAAGAAATAATTTCATTGTTTTAATAACAAAACGGTTATTAATAATAATGACATGTATTCTTGAAGACATTTGGGGTATTTACCAAATTCAGATTCCAAAAACAACTGCCAGAAGAAAGTGAAAAGTTGTTTCAGTTAAATGAAATTGCCAGATGAATGTCAATGGAATTTGAATTCTTGTGTGCCCGTCTGGTAGACTCATTTAAACAAAAGCTCAGGAAGAGGAGATTATGTCATTGAAGAAAGCCTGCACACAAACAAGGAGCAACTAAATTTTTTTCAACCAGCTGTAGAGCTGGCATGCCTTGCTTCTTGAGTCATTTATATCTGAAACCATATCTTTTCCATGCTATTCCCCTATAACAATGGCAACGTTTTGACCTTGGTTGAACTCGATGCTCTTAAAGGGTCTTTTCTAAACTAAATGATTCTATGATTCTATGACTTTTAGTCATAGACAAAGTGCCCAGCACTACTCCTATTGGGCTCCATTTTAGCTGCTCCTCCTTCCCACAAAGCCAAGGCAAGGCAGTTTGGTTTCCAGCCCTGTGGCACCAAAGGCTGGAAAGTTACAGGAGCTGTAACTTTCTCAGTGGAGCAGACACTGCTCTGCCTTTATATGCTGTGCAAACACGTGTTGGTCCAGAGAGCAAACCCCATGAAAATGTCTGCTGAGGCAGCTGGTGAGGCCACCCAGCCAGGAGGGCCTTGGTGAAGGCTGAGCCAGCCACATGAAGCAGAGCAGCACAGGAAGAGCAGTTGGAAAGCGCTGTGGCTTCATTCAGGCCATGCTGGGCATTGGGGGTTCATGGGGTTGCAGCCTCACAAACATATGGCACCCCAGACTTCCACCACCAGAAGTTGGCTATATTAGTCCACTGCTTCGAAGTGTCTTTCACTTTTTTTGATCAGCCTGCCTCAGGAAGAGTGTCTCAGTTATTGCTACCATATTAGCATCTCCTTCCCCGTCATACTTTTCCTGTATAAGCACTAATTATCTAACATGATGAGAGTGAGTGTGTGGTGGGGTGACCCTGGCTGGATGTCAGGTGCCCACCAAAAACCACTCTATCGCTCGTCTCCTCAGCTGGACAGGGGAGAGAAAATATAACAAAAGGTTCATGGGTCAAGGTAAGGGCAGGGAGAGTTTACTCACCAATTACTGTCATGAGTAAACAAACTTGACTTGGGAAAATTAACTTAATTTATTGCATAACAAATCAGAGCAGGATAATGAGAAATAAAAACAAATCTTAAAACACTTCCTCCCACCCCTCTCTTCTTTACAAGCTTGCTTTACTTGGATTTTCTCTACCTCCTCGCCTGCTGCAGCACAGGGGCATGGGGAATGGGGATTGTGGTCAGTTTATCACGTATTATCTCTGTTGCTCCTTCCTCTTTAAGAGGAGGACTTCTCACATTCTTCCCCTGCTCCAGCCTGGGGTCTCTCCCCTGTGAGATAGTGCTCCATGAACTTCTCCAGCA
This sequence comes from Lepidothrix coronata, assembly GCF_001604755.1. NCBI lineage: Eukaryota > Metazoa > Chordata > Aves > Passeriformes > Pipridae > Lepidothrix > Lepidothrix coronata. The sequence goes on from NW_016690222.1 coordinate 3,917,217, forward strand.
TGAGTCCTTCCCACAGGCTGCATGAACTGTTCCAGTGTGGGTCCCTTCCATGGAGTGCAGTCCTCCAGGAACAGACTGCTCCAGTGTGGGTCCTCACTGGGTCACAAGTCCTGCCAGCAAACATGCTCCAGTGTGGGCTCCTCTCTCTCACCAAGGGTCCACAGGTCCTGCCAGGAGCTCTGCTCCAGTGCATGCTTCCCAAGGGGTCACAGCCTCCTTCAGGCATTCACCTGCTCTGATATGGGGTCCTCCATTGTCTGAAAGTGGATCTCTATTCCCACTGTGGGCTGCAGGGACATGACTCACCATGGTCTCCACCAAGGGCTGCAGGGGAATCTCTGCTCTAGCACCCAGAGCACCTTCTCTCCCCCCTCCCTCTTCACTGACCCGGGGGTCTGCAGATCTTTTTCTCTCACATATTCTCACTCCTCTCTCCAGCTGAAGTTGCTGGTTTGCAGTTTTTTCCCCCTTCTTAAACACTTTATCCCAGAGGTACTGCCACTGTCACTGATGGGCTCAGCCTTAGACTGTGGCAGATCCCTTTTGGATCTGGCTGGCATTGGTTCTACCAGACGGAGAACTTCTAGCAGCTTCTCACAGAAACCACCCCTGTAGTTCTTCCACTCCCAAAACCTTGTCATGTGCACCCAATACAGGATGGCAGTAAGAGATTTCTGCTCCTCTCCATTAAACTGCTTCAGCTTCTAGAGCAAATTATTATTTCCTGTGAGTGTTTATACATGTGGACATAGCTGTGTTATTCTACAATGTGATTTTGTCAGAACAGTGAGTGTAAGAATGCCATGTCATGATCCCCTATTCCTCATCTCATGGTGAGACTGAGTTGTTACAATTCAGCCATTGCTGCCTCGCCAAACACCTTTCAACACTGCAACTAGCCAGCAATAAAATAGCAGAATATAAGTGCTACTTATGAAAGTCTCTGCAAAATTTACATTTAAAGCCTGAAGAACATGTTCCCTGTGTTCCTGAACAGTGTCTCAAAACCTGAGTCCAGATTTGGGAATGACAACCTAATGAAAAGCAAGGTGGGTAAATGAAGAAAGCCCTGAAGCATGTCAAACCTGGGTGCCATTGACTGCCTGAAACACAATGCCCAGCAGTATGGGATCTCTGCCAGTGTAATGCCTGGACATCAAAGTTCACACCCCGGGAACTGTCAGGACAGAGACTAATTGACACAAACTTTGATGATGGGCACCATCAGAGCTGAAACACTGGCTGTCCTGGTTCAAGACCATTTCAACTGCTAAAGCTCAGTCAGCACAATGAAGTGTTGAGTCCTGAAAGCTTTGTCATGACAAGCAGCAGTCTAATAAAAGGTGTATCAGCTTGGTCACCCTTACCATGGGTTCTTCCAAAATAAACACGATTGTGGCTGCTGCTAGAACAGGAAAAAATGATTCATTCCTCTCTACTGCCCCCACAGTGGAAAAGCACTGAACTGGAAAGGCATATAGACTGATTCTGAGCTGCAGTTTCTGCATTGCTCTTGTGCATCCACATTGCAGCTGGTGGCAAGTTTGAGACATGGCACTGAAAAAAGCCTCAAGCAGAGAGGAGTTTGGAGGAGTTCAATTTGGAGGAGTTCGGAGCTCTACACAAAACCCTGACCCATGGCATTTTTCCCCAAAATAAACCTTTTCATCACAACTCCAAGGGGTAGAGGCCATCTAAGTTGCAGAGACACCCTAAAGCACAGCCTGGCTATGTGATGGAGAGTTTAGGACTTCTAGACTTCCATTTTTACCCTCCTCTCCTTAACTCCTACAGCAGGAGCTACAGAACTCTGATAGAATTCAGGAATGTTGAGGGCTCAGCCTGGGAGGGGCTGCTTCTCTTTGCCTGATGACACCATAGCCAGCAGCTCAGAGCAGTGATTGCAGGGACACTTCCATGTTGCCGGCCCAGGGATGGTGACTGGGATGGGGATGGGGACAGGGAGCTCTGATCCTGTGAGGAAAGGGGTCTCACTAGGCTTAGCACTCTCAGGATGGGGAGAGGATATGGTCTGCTTTGTGAATTTGAGAGCCTCAGAGGATTTATCTTCCAACTCCAATAATTGTCTGCTGGACCCATATAAACGCCATTGATTTAGAGAGTTGTCCAAGCCTGCTTTCCCTAACACTCCCCCTGCTCCTCCACAAAGAGCAAGTGACAACCCGTTCCCGGTAGTCACGGCTATAAACTCACATTCCTGGAAACTCAGGAGTGAGAAGGCAACTCTGTTTTTACAGTAGTAGAGCATATTCCTTCTCTGAGGTCCTTCTGTTTAAAGAGCAGGCTATTGTTATGGTTCTCTTTGGCAAGAAAAACCTAGGATTGATCAATGACTAGGTCTTACTGTTTCCTTAATGACTGCAACTGATTTGCTCTCACAGTGTTTTTTTAGGGATATTGTTTACTCCAGCTTCAGCCCTACTCAGGACACTTGGAATTCAAATAAACTGCATTGTGTTGCATTTTCTGGCAGGCACCCAGTGCAATGAGTTTCAAACTAGTGTTTTATTTTGACAGCTACAAGGCAGAGAGGCATCTCACTAGTCAAGACTAATTCTTCCAGTTGCTACACAGCATGACCCTATGAATTTACTGTCAGTCACATCACTGAGGTCACATTAACCCTCAGTAACAGTACCCTGAAAACACGATAAAGTGAAGATGGTGATCTGCAAAGTTAGAGACTTTGAATGTGTGGTATTTAATATCTGAAATTAACTGTATGTGTATCTACTGACATTTGGAAGAAGAAGAAAATATTTTCAACCTTTAGGGTGAGTCACGTAGACTTAAAATTTTTGGAGTTATTTGTGGTTGCAGATCTGTGGGACAGACATGAATTTTCATTAATTAAGTAGAGAAGAAGAATAAATGAACCTTCTTGAGGTCAAGAAATCTTCATAAAAAGTATTCCCCCCCAAAAAAAAATGATGTTTTTTATATATATATATATATATTTGCAAGGCAAGGTTTCTTAAAGAGAAAAAAAATCCTGCATGATGAGCATAAAGGCAAAGTATCACTGAGACTCATTAAACACTCTGGTCTAGGCACAACACAGGCTATTTAAGGATATCTTTAAAGAGGAATCCTGGCCAAGGCCTCCTCCCTCCTGCTCGTTTTGCATACAGGAATTAGCCGGAGCCCTGCTGGTTCCTCACACACTTCAAGTAGGTCTCCTGCAGCACTGAGATGTTTGTGCTTCCCCTTCCTCTTCAGAAAGAGCCCTCCTGCCAAGCAGCTCCATTGCCTAAATCTTCATGTCATCCTGGTAACTGGAAACAATACTGCCATTGCACAAGCCAATCCTCAAAACATTGAAGGATTGTGCCTAATTTCTTCATGAATGGTCTTTCTGTCACCAGGGCCATGAGGAAGGACAGATCCACGCCTCGGCCCTAGCTGCCACCCTACAAGAGCAGGCTGTTCCTGCTACTGTGCTCGGCAGCAGGCGCTGCTGATATTTGGCTCTTAAAACTTGTTGCCTGAAGATTTCCCTCAGACAGATGGCCTCAAAGTGGCACAGTGTTGCCTCGCTGATCTCCCGGGGGCAGCTCAGAAGGAAGCATGTCGCCTGGGCACAGCTGGGGTTGCTGGATGGGGCTGGAAGATGCTACTGACACGGTCCAGCTCTGCCTGTGACCTGGGCACAAGAAGGATGCTTTGCTGAACATGACACAACCATGCTGTGAGGGGCACAGCTGTGTTGCTGTTGCCTCGAAAGAAAGATTTGTCCAGCACATGACAACTCTGCATACATGAAGAACCAGTTTGGAAACACACTATAGGGCCATCCTGGCGAAGCTCTTCTCTGGTATTTGTCATGCAGGCTATTCTGTCATTCAGCTTTGCATTGATGAGTTTTTCTCTGCTTCAGGGACAAGGTACCTTTATTTGAGACACCTGGATGGGACTGTGGATTATGAACTTTTGACATCTGGGTGCCGCAAAGGGAGAGGGAACTCAATCTGTCAGAGGAAGAGCTAGTAATGGTGTGAGCACACTGTGACTGCAGAAGGCACCTCTGAGTCTCAGGGTCCTGCATTTCCTTCCCTTTCTGTTCAGAATTGCAAGCATCCTGGAGTCCAAGTAGCATTTTCAAAAGGTCTTTTCCAACTGCACCCACCTCCCTGTCCTCTCCAGCACTGTTGCTTTGCCTTCCCTTAGTTTTCCTTTGCCTAACCATATTTCCTTTTTTTTTTATTAATTTTCACCCCGATCCTCAGATAGCATCTCACCATTTCTTCATCCTTGTGGTTCTCTTATTCCTTCCTTTTCTTTACCACATCTTTCTTAGCAAACCACAGAGAAAAAGTGGAAGGAGTCTGCTGGGCTTTTCTTCTCATTATTAATAATTCCAAACCTCCTTGCTCTTACTTACCCTCTTCCCACCATCACCACTTCATCCAACTCCTCTTCCTGCCCCATCCGGACATTCCTGTCCCATGATAACTCTTGGATGACCTCCCTTGGACTTTACCTTTCCCTCACAACATTACCTTCCAACATCCTCACTAACTCTTACCTCCACAATGGTGCCCATTTGATTTCCTGGCATTTTCTTCCATTGATTTGCCCTGCAGCTGTGGTCTATGTTTCATAGCCACATGGATCTTGCTTTGGCCATGAACTGTTCCCTTGTTGGTCTGTTTGACTGCGATGTTGATGCCTGCTTTAACACTGCTCTCTCTGTTTGAATGGTCAATACCAGCTTCCTCTAAGTCCCTTTGGCCCTTTTCCTGGATATCATCTTTCACTTACTCTCTCCTCTGGATATGACAGTTTCTATGTCTCAGCTTTCTTCATCTTCCTCACCCTCTCTAAAATCTGTCATTTCTTCTCACATCATTTCGCAGCCCTCCTCCTTTTCAGTTATCTTCGCTCTTGCACCCACTCCCTTTGGAGCGTTGCTCCCAATCATTTTCTTAACTCTCTGGTTTTGCCCTCTTGCTTCCTATCACCCACTGGCTCCACCTCATCAAAGGCTTCTCTTTGCGCCTTTCAGACCTTCCCTATGTGACTCTTAACCTCTGTCATCCTTCAGCCTTTGCCTTGCTTTCTCCCACGTAGGCTTTCTGCAAGTGATAAATTGCTGGGAAGGGCTGGTGTCTGCTCAAGCCTCATCTCTTTAACGAGGTACTCAGTTCTCTTATTTCTGATCCTGTCTAAGCAGAATAGCTTCTCTTCCTTCTGTCTTTCCTTCTTCTAGCCCCATTGTGAAAAAGGTAATTGTGCCATGACCGGTCTACCTTGAGAAACTGAGACAAATTCATTGGAATTCATAAAAATTGTGGAGTGAAACTGGCTTAATAGCATCAGGCAGGTCATCTTGACTTTGAATGAGAACACCCATAAAGAAGATGGAGATAAGACTTCACTAATTCTCTTTGCATTTATTCTTCCAGGTAATCTAGATTATCTCTGCAGGCACTCACCTTTGAAAAAACCTCACCACATAGTGGTTATTTCTCTGCAGTCTCTGGTGTCTTGCTCTTGTATGTCTTCCCCTTTTCTGCCTGTAGATACTTCTTGGAAGGGTTCATCTCTTTTCTCCTGTTGTATAGCACACAGAAGAACCAGACCTCCACCGCTGTTGGACTCTGGCAGTACCAGAATGAACAAGGTCTATAGCTGGTGTGCCTCAGAGTCAAGTCTAAGCTGGGTGGCAGCACCCCATCCAAGCTATACTGCAAGGGGAACAGCCATCAGTTTTCTGGGACAAAAAGAGGCTGCCTGAAGGAAAACTGCTGTTGCAAGTAGAATGCAGGATTCAGTATTTCCTCATACTTGGGATATTTGGCACAGAGGTTATGAAAATAAAAGACAATCAACTCTTTTCTGGGGAAGTGGGTACAAAGATTATTTTGATGTAAATTCTTTTCAGAAACCAATTTACCCCATGAGATTGCTGACATTTAAATGCATTTTAAGAGCTAAGAAAAATGCTTAATTTGTTCTCTGCTGCCAGACAGGAACACTGTGTTTCAAATTTGTCTCAAAAACTTCCTGAGCAAGTGGGTTTTAACTCACTCTTATTTGTGGTTAACTTCTGCTAGGTGCCAATATTGCTATGAGCCTACTGATTGTTCTTTAGGATATAAAAGAAAGGAATGTTTTTAATACACATTGGTACTTATCTTCACTGTTAATAAATTGAAATAACACATAATTGAAATAGAGATAAGGCTACTGTTTTGAAATAAAATGGTCAGAAATTTATTTTTCATTTCTTTTTCATGAACACTGAATTACTCATTCAGATTCTATAGGTCAAGATTTTGGCCACCCCTCTTGGGTTTTGCTATCTTGAGCAAATGGTTTTGCACCATTCACTGAAATGGTGTAAAACTGAAAGAACTGGATCTTCACTAGTCGGTGTTGCCAGCACCTAGATGGCTAACCAAAGGAATCTGTTGTATTCAACATCGAAGTGATTTCCAATGGGTCGATTACAGCAATATGTTTTTCTAAATGTCTCTAAGTTAGGGTGGTGGGAATTTAGCCTTAAGACAAATAAGGACTAGGAAGACTGCCCACTAGAACTGATCCAAATAAAACATAAAGGTATCATTTCTAGCTTAATGAATCCCTCAGCTGGAAATCACTGCAGATCAGAAGAGTACCATAGGGAACAATTGCTGTATATTTGCTCTATTCTTATCCTCTTCCCTCTTTGGCCATCCCCAAAGACAGGGCAGTGATCTAGGTGAAACTTTGGTGTGTTTCCAAAAAGACATTTCTGGGGCTGTGATGTGAGCTGCCACTCTGAGAGCAGCTGCTGTGGTCAGTTTCAGCAGAAAGCTCACTTGTGGGCAAGGTGTCAACATCTCATCCCACCCACATCCTTCAGGAAAATTATCTACGTGGACTTCCACCAAAAGGTAACTGAACCCAAACTGGCCCATAAAAGCATGAAGGAGGGCTGCTCTGAATCAAACACTCCATGCATCATGCAGAGATGGCAGCTATCTTTCCTCCAAACTACAGCAGAGAAAAGCCAAGGCAGATGCTAAATTTTTAGTCAAGCACTGTTCAGTATGGGGTTTTAATCCTGAGCACACCCATAAAGCAGCTAACCAAATCTAGTCAGCTTTCAGTTATCTACTTAAACGTGACCCAGACTGGACCTAAGCAACTCGTGTATTTAAGAAGAAAGCCCGGAGAGTGCTCCTTTTCATGCAGCCCATTTTCATGCAGCATCCTGGTAACATGGGTCACTGCAGACAACCTCATGCACCCCTGCTGCTCTGTCACAGCATCGTAGAGAACTGATTCAGGTTCAATATCTGAGACACATCCCTCAGGCACTATGGGGTTTGGGTCTATGTTATCCAAAAGCTTCCTGCTACAGCAGTGAAATGATTGTGGCTGACAAATTAAGACCTCAATACAGGAGCACTCTCCACTGCAAGGCCACAGAGGTTTAGGTGCTGGAGAGAGCCTTCCCTGAGAACTTGCATGAGCCCAATTGCCAAGAGGTGCATGGAGCCCAGCATTGTGACCCACCACATAGGAATCAAGCTGACCAGCTTTTGGCCCATGGGTACACAAGTCAAGGCCAGGTTGGATGGGGCTTTGAGAAACCTGGTCTAGTGGAATGTGTCCCTGTGGCACAGGGGCTGGAACTATTTGATCTTTAGGGACCCTTCCAATCCAAACCATTCTATCATTCTATGACAGCAGTGTCTGCTGGGACTGGGGCAGAAACATGAGGTGAATGCCCATCTCTCTCCCACTCATTAGTTTCACAGTAATCACAAAAAAAGTCAATAGCATCTCCAGGGGCACAATGATTCTTGCTTTTGGTACAAGGATTCTGGACTTTGATGTTACTTAGGTGATGATATTTTGGCTCAATTAGATTGTGCTGATACCAGACAGGCTGGGACCACTAAGGCTCCTGAGTTTGAGGTATTATGGCCTGGGGAGCTGTCATGATGATCCAGGACTTCCTCTGCAAAAAAGGGAGGAGAGAATACCCATTTCAAGCCCTCCAATCCAAAGGACTTTGACTTCATTTCTAGTTCATTGGCAATACCTTAAGCTCCACCTTCTGGTGAATGGTTAAAGCTCAGGGAGAGACAATGACAGAAGTCAAGTTAGAACTGAAAAGTTGTCAAGACAATACTATTCAAGTATAAAAATGCTGAAACTACACTAAATATTTCAGGATAAGGCACTGATCTTCAACAAAGTTTCCACAAAACAGTTTTGAAAGGCATCATAGTGTTTTATTTCAAGTAGTTTTATTATGCTGGATTCCATTTTCTTCACTTTATATAAACTGTCATGCTATAAAATAAACTTTATGTTTCAACTATGCCTAACCAAAACAGTTTGGAATACCTTGTTACACAAAATCTTTCAGTATTTTATTTTTTCATTTCATTGAAATGAACAGAAATACATGTTGAAATGTTAAAGTTTCTCTGAGGACAGTGGCTGCTCCTCTGGCAAGAGCCCAGAGCCTTGAAGTTTTGTGTTGCTCATGGCCAACCAATTCTTCTCTTTTCTGTGCACAGGGACAGGTGCAGACAGCAGCAGAAGTTGCTGACATGAGGTCCCTGGCTTGTCAGCAAAGTCTGCATCACCGACTTCCTCCCTTAGGTGCTGTTCAGCAAAGACATAGGTAATTGAAGCGTGGAGGCCAAAGCAGAGTGTCAGGTGTGGGCAGCAGGATGAAGTGTTCAAATGGATGGCTGAACATCTCAACCTGGACTGTTAGCCTGGGCCTCTTCTCTCTTGTGCTTCTCCTCACACCTCTTCCCACCGCCTGGCCTAGCCTGGTCTGCTGTCAGCCTCTGAACCAAGTCTTCCTCCCACCACAGCTTCCCCAGAGTGTTCCAACAGCCAAGAGGAACCAGGAGAAGGAGGAGGGCAGCCAGAGTGATTCTTCTGCACCTTGCTCATGTAAGAAGGGCAGGGCATGGGAGAGGGAGCTCAGCACAGCCTGCCCTTGCTACTTTTCCCTTCCAAGACTGTACTGACAGCAAGTCAGTGGCTGTGGGAGCCCCTTCTGTGTGCACCAGCCTCCCTTTGCAGGTCACTCTGCTCCAGCAGTGGGGAACAGGGTTTCCAGCTGCTGTTGTCTTGAAACACACTTGGTAATGCCACTGCAACCAGTGGCAGCCCAGCTCGTCACACCTCTGTCCATGAAAACCCATCCCGCTGGTAAATGAGTTCCTGAGGAACTGGGTAATATGAAGCAGGATCTGTTTGAATAAGGAAAGACACATGGTAATGCTGTTGAACCAATAGCTCAAAGGTCACATAACCAGCTACCCAAAGAACTTAATCTTGCTATTTTAAGCAGTTTTTTCTCTCTTCTCAGTAATGGCAGTGAGCACACACAAATCAAAACCAGTACCATCATAATGACACTCTGGGTCATGGGACAACTCTATAAATAGTTGTGGAAGAGCATGAAGAAACAGGGGAAAAGCCCAAGAGTTGGCCATCTCACTCAGGCTCTAGCCACTGTCAAGTCTTTTGAAAGTACCATAACAAAAAAATATTTTGAGGAATTTGAAGCTGAAAATAAGCAGACATGGGCATCACAGTGTCCTTCTCCATGTACACATAGCAACAAAGAGGAAATCACAACAGGGAGAGGCCTTCCCAGGAGATACAACATCATTACATTAAATCAACTAGTTTGAAAAGCAAGGTAAAAATGGAAGGACAAGAGCTGCTGTTGCTTCAGAGTGCTCAAGCTCTTGTGTTATCTGTGCTGCTGACTCCTATAATTTCTGAGGGTTTTTTTCTGGCATGTATTTGTTTCTGGCACATCTTACAAGCAGTTGCAGTGTTCTTACATGACAGTAAGGTTTGTAGACTCTGCACATCCACAAAACATCCCTGCAATATGAAATCATATGCAAAGCAGAATCCTTTGGAAGACTGTATTTTCATAAGCCACAACTTCATGGTATCTAGAAGACAGATTTTCAAGATTAATCAGTCTTCCTTTAGTTTGAAAGTGAAATAGCTATCTGGAGTGTGCCAAGATGATACTTGGAAGGAATAGCACTTGAAAACACATTATCCAACTTCTGACCCAGTCTATGTATAATACACATATACACACACGCAGATGCACACACGAAGTGACAGCTCATCATGAGACTTTTTATCTTTGCTTCCACACACAAAGTGACAGCTCATCATGAGACTTTTTTATCTCTGCTGTTCCTAAAAGCCCCAAAGCTCTCTGTTCCTATGCCATGAGAGAGAAAATAATAAAACATATACAGTTTTAAAGAGCAATTTAGATATGTTTTTTTGGAAGGTAGGAGAAAGGTTGAATCCAGCCACCCCATGGGACACAGGGGCTGGACCATGCAGCCAGTCTTCCATTATACCATATAGACTGTCTCCATTGCCTGATGCCCAGGGCTAAAAAGGGCCTTGTCCTCATCACTCCTCTCCTTCTCATAGTGCCCCTCCCCCTCCCTGCTCCAGAAAATCCATGCCAAGGTAAAAAAATTTCCTTCCACCTAATCAGCTTGAGTTATTTCCTCATTGATACCTTCTGACCAATTCCCAGAAACAGAATGTCTTTCCCATGTGGCATCCCACCTACCAGCAGCATGTGGGGAAGGAGATGACTGTAGAACTGTGCTTCCCTTACTGGAGAAGCTGGAAGATGTGGGCAAATGAATCAGGGCTGAAGGATGCTCCTGAGATCCAGGAAATGACAGAGCCCCGCAGAACTGGCTTACATGCAAGCAGATGTTGCATGATACTGCAGATACTGATCCTGGTATGGAGTACAAACTACATTCCTACAGAGCTGACTGCTGGATTCGGAATGATCTCCAGGGGCAACACAAGCACAAAAGGCAATTAGAGCTGTACACTGTTCATCCAGCTGACTCCCCCAAAAGAAGCCAGCCCTCTGCATCCTGATTTGGGCACAAAGCTGACAAAGCACCTGGTCTTCCTCCCCTTGCAGCTGCACTCCCTGATGCTGAGAAAGTCACCAGCTGCCTGGTGCAGTGAGAAAGGAAGGTTCAGGTGGGATGCAATGCTTCAGCAGGTGACTGTGGGCTGCAGCACATCACACCAGTGACCAAACTCACAATGTGGGTTTGACACCACCTGGAATGGGACAGACACTACGAAAGCTGCTGAGAGTTGCTGCTCCCCATCTAGATTGCTTTTAAAAACTCCACTTTTGCTCCATTTTGCAAAACTCCATTTTACTGTTTACTCTAGCCACAGCAACTACAGGGAAGAATTCAATTTTGGAAGGTCTCCAGTCTGGATTAGTATCTCAAAATACATATACATAGAACTAACTTGGAGCTGCAGCCTTCTCCAAATTATTCCACTGGGCAGTTGACACAAGCCAGTTGCTCACTGACAGCCCAAAGCAGAGCAATTATTCATAGTCTAATAATTCATAGTCTAGCTTTGCCAAAGATTGGGTTTTTTTCTTCAGATATCATCAAAAGAAGGAAACTGGTGTATCACCACCAGGAAGAAGTGTTGAGTGGCTGCGATGTCAAGCAGTAGCAGTGCTTGGTGTGTGTGGTGTGTCACAGTGTAGCTATCTGTTTGCAGTGGAAAGGACAGACAGAAAACAGAGTAAGGAGGGGGAAGCAGTGGTCTGCGCTGAGGCTAGGCCAAGGCCAACAGCCAAATTCAGCACTGAGCTCTCACTGAGTCCTGCTGACATCAGGGATGCAGTGAATAAAAGTGAGACATGAAGGAGGTTAGGGAGAGGTCTGGAATTCATTAGTTTCCCGTTTGAGGGGGAATAGTGGCACTTTGTTCCCTGGGAATTCAGATACAATGCTGTCGTCTTTACTGCTGCAGCAACAGTCTCTTCCCTTTAATCCCCCTATGCACTAACACTGGTGGGACATGACTTATCTCTGATTAAATCCTGGCAGGTAACATAAAAACCCCTACCCTTCTAACTGAGCCATGGAATTACATGAGGATAGTCTCCAAACCAAGCAGAAAACTGAAGAAAACTAAGCTACTCCTTTGATTCATCCTACATGCCCCATGGTAGCTCAGCAGCTGGCAAATCAATCAGCAGGGATCACCAAAGGCTGGAGCATTCCCTTGACATATGAATCCCTTCCAAATTAATACAAAGGCCTCAAGGGTCCACCACTGGCTTTCAAGTGCCTCAGGCGGGTGCCTACAGTTTGGTGGGATAACCTGAGTGCTGGCAGGGCATGCAAGTTCAACTGGGGTGCATGTGACCTCAGAAACATCCCACAGCACCTCTCCTCCATCCTGCAGAGGGAACGGCAGCCCACAGATCCACTTTGCCTGGCAAACATCAAATGCAGCACATTCTGGTTGTGACTGGTGGCTACTGCTTTCCTAATAAAAACTCTTTGTATGTGTGGGAAGATGGCTGGGCATGAAAATTAGAGGAAACTGAGAAGCTATATTCACACCCTAACAGAAGTTATAATGGTACTGAAATTATAGGGTAAAATGCAGCTGCTGCTCCCTGGATGGAATGCAGTTGACAGCCCCACAATGATTCCCCACACAACAGTAAGCACCTGCTCAGGGGGATGGAATGGAGGGTGGAGCAGAGTGGAGGCACCACGGCCAGCTTTTGTTGAAATCCTTGCAGAGAGGGGAACTCAGTGGTACTTTTGCATCTGATAAGCCACATAGCACCTGTAAATGAAAGGAGATAGGAACAGATATCTTGCTGATGAGCCAATAACTGTGGTGAAATCTCCTTGGATGAAATCGGTTCATTAAAGCCTAATTGTAATATTAATGCACACCTCCGTCCCAAAGTTACTCACCTCAAGGTACAACTACCCTCCGCTGGGCATGCGCTCTAGGTTTTTTTGACTGTATCTTTAAAAGCAAAGTGAGAAAATTTTACACCAATCAGCAACAAAGGTATTTATGACTAAAGTCACTCAAGCTCCACCTAAACATAAAGAAATAGTATAAAATTAAGTCAAGAGCAGGGGAAAAGCTAGACTCCATTGTAACTGCTGGGACTCCATTGTAACTGCTGGGATCAGTCGATGGGCTGAACCTGTCTTCTCCTCCCATAGGGTTGCCTATTGGGTAAGAACTGTATGCACGCTGAATATTTTACTGGGATTAGAACTTGTCTGTGTATTGCTTTAAATAAGTTTTTGCAGTCAGATACCATCACTGGCAACCTTCAAACCTGTCACAATTTTATATTAATAAAGTGTTAGTCTGTAAACTGTTAGTGGTGGTCCTTCCCGGGCACTAACAGTTACCAGCAGTGGGTAATACACTCTAATAAAGTGGGAAGACCTGCTGAGGGGTCTTCTTTATGCTGCTGGCATAGTTCGCTAAAAAAGGCAGTCAAATCACCCTCCAATCCAGCAGGACTGTTCAGTGAAGAGTCCTCATAACGGAACGCTAACAGACTGGTTGGGCACAAGGGTCTCGGCTTTCCTGGGGCACTGACAGACAAATAAAACACTAAGGGTCAAGTAAACCCCCCCACAGTAAGGGTTGAGGAAATTCTCCCCTTTTCATTTGACAGTATGACCCACCAAACACCCCAAGAAACAATCAGATGAAGCTGTGACATACAAGAAGGGAAGTATTATTTTGTCGGTGTGTAAGTCCATGTCTCTTGAATCATCTTCTCACCTTGCCCACTGGGGAGAAACAGGAGATGACTGTAAGCAAGAATTGCCCTGCTTTCTTGGCTGCCATCCCCTATGTTTTGGGACCTAGTCACAGTGCTCTGGTAAATTCTCTGCAACTCTTTGCTCCCCAGCCTGCCAAGGCACTCTTACCCTTTAGCAAGAGAGACCCTGAATTACCGCAGTTGGTTCCCTAAAGAGCTAACATCAAATACCTGGGAGTTACAGCCAGGGCAATCATGGCTTGAACTTGAAGCACACTGTAGTTATCTACTTTAAGGCAGCTGTCTGAGGGGTTTTTTCTGCCCTGTTTTTTTCCTTGCAGTGCCTCAGTGATGACAGGAAAGTGCCTCCAAGGAAAGAGGCAAAGACTCCATATACTTGACACTAAAGCAAGGATGTGCAATAGGCACTAGCTACAGAGTAACTGGTATGTCCTCACGATTAATTTACTGCAAGTCACCTGTTCTTGAGTCCTTATCTTCAGATAAAGTTATCTTATTGCAGGAAAAGAGCACCCCATAGAGCAATGGCCAGGAACAGGCATTTTACTTTGCATTCACATCCTCCCTTATTTTCTTTGTGTAGACAAGGCCTGAAGTTCTCTGCTTAGGTTTGCCAAGAAAAATGCTCTGTTCCTGGTTCATGATGATAGCTTTCCTGGGAATGTCCTTTGAGAAGGGGAGGGAGAAGAGGGGGCAGGAAGATAAGCCCTCACGAAAAGGCTTCCAGCTAACTGCCATAAGGGCAACAGGGAGGATAAAAATCTCTTTCTCTAAGAATTATTAAGCACTGTCATCCCTTCACCCTGCTGTCCCTTACCACCTCATTTCCTAGAAAACATACATCATGTCCAACGAGTAATGCCTTAATACAGTCCTTGGTTGCAAAGCACCTGGCAGGGTATGAGCCTTCATCCACAGAGATGAGAAGTAACCTGAAGGCCTGACCCAGAGAGACGCTGAGTGCTCGAACCCTCTCTGTGATTAAGTGGGAATCTCCAGATAAGAGAGCAAAAGCTGCATAAGATCCAGGTCTGGACGACTAATAGACTGAATGTTCAAGTGCCCTGCTCAGCAGGCTGGTATATCCTCACCTGCAGGTGAGCAAAGCCTGTGGCCCTGCACTGCCCCCTCCAGCCTTGACTTTCTACCAAGACAGCCATCTTATCCTGCTGCTGAGATCCCACAGGCCTGGTTGCTTCCTGTGCCTTGCTTGATGAGCATATGGTTCGTCTCTTTTCCTTAGAGCCTCATCATTAAACAAGCAGTCAAAATACTGGGAATAAAATCACAGAGTGGAGCGCCGGGGAGCTGCCTGCCAAAGGCCTTGCTCACTCCAGCTTCCCAGGGTCATCCCAGGACAGCTGCAGTTAACTTTGCAGTGCTCGCAGATTTGTATGCAAGTAGCTGATTCAGAACCCATGTCTTAGGAGGAAAACATTTCAACAAGCAATGAAAAGCAGAATATAGCTCTTCAAACAACACTTATATCAAGGCCTGTTTGCAGCTCACTAACAA
The DNA here is from genome assembly GCF_001604755.1 of Lepidothrix coronata. Classification (NCBI taxonomy): domain Eukaryota; kingdom Metazoa; phylum Chordata; class Aves; order Passeriformes; family Pipridae; genus Lepidothrix; species Lepidothrix coronata. The sequence goes on from NW_016690222.1 coordinate 3,932,377, forward strand.
AGTCCCAAAACTCTGGAGCGGGTGTAAACCACTTTTCCAGCCTGCAGGGAAGTTTGCAGAAAACAGCTCACTAATGCAATTGCTTCACTGCACAGATATTAACTAATGTACTGCTATTGTTCTCATAGATCAGAAAATAAAAAAAGATGAAGGTATTCAAGTCTATAGTGCTTTGTACTCCTATACTGCTCTATTCACACATGGTGAATAAAAGATACATGTTTTGAACCTTAGAACTATCCTGTTGAACAAAGCTAACTATTTCTGCCTTTTGGAAAGTTTTACTAAATTTTTAAGTATCCACCTATTTTTTCATAGGAACTTTGCAAGATAGCATGCAATTCTGTTAGTTATCTGTGCCTTCAGTTGGATAGCGGCATCACTACACTCTGGTGTAGCAAAAATAAAAAATAAAAAATCACTTCTAATGAAAAGTAAGTCAAATATAGGAATTGAGTAAACTGTCAAGATTTCTCAATTTATAAAATAATTAGCAAACCTCATTTATGCTGCCTGTTGTAGGAGACAGCCACATTACCAAAAGAATGGTAACAAACACAATTAAAAATTAAGGTGGTCATGCACTCCTACAGTAAGTTTTCTGGATTAAGTGCAACTCACTTATAAGTAAAATAAACCATCTCAGCATGAAGCGTTGCATGCTTTTTCTGTAAGATTCAAGCTTGGTTCTTCTTCTCTTGAATCATCTATAATTAAGGCACCAGAAGCAAACTTTCATCTTTCACCTGACATCTCGTTACTTCTCATGGTATTCATAAATCCTGGATAACATCACTTCAGTGTTTTATTTTTAGATAAACAGTCATTAAATATTATATATAATATCTTTTTTTTTAAGTAAAAGTGCATATATGTTCTACTCTACAAAGAATTTACAATATTAACTAGCAGAACAAAAACAGGTGAAATTCCTTCCTACCAAATACAATGCACATCATGTTGGAAATAATCTGTATTTCTCACGCTTCACATTATGTGAAATTAAACTACAGGAACTCAGGAAAATGAGCCAGATATCACAGCAGGAAGCCCATTTGAAGCCATACTCCTTGGACGTAAAAAAGAACATAATGCAAATATCAAGCCAATTTATAAAACAAACAGTACCCTTCATCCTTCAGTCAGGATAGAGGTAAAAACCAGATACATCCCAATAGGGCAAGTAATTAACACTGTTCTTAAAAGGCTTTACCCTTTTGAATACTAAAATGTAAAAGAGTTCACTGCCTTCGTTGGTTTTAAAACTGCTTTGGGATCTAGGAAAAATACCACAGCCCAGGAACAACCTCCCAGTTCTCTTCACGTTTATCTTGAATTTTGGGAATTACAACTTTTCTTTGTTTTTCTCTGTTTCTTAAGAAAGTGTTTGTAATGTTTCATCATCATTAGTACAGACACTCTAAAACCTCAATTCAACCACACTAGCAGATAGACAGAGAGCTGAATAGCCCTCCTGTATTCCAGGAGGATGTAGTTATCGACTTACTGAACCAGCTGGATCCTAACAAGTCTATGGGACCAGACGGGATCCATCCCAGGGTGATGAGGGAGCTGGCAGAAGAGCTTGCCAAACCGCTCTCCATCATCTTCCAACAGTCCTGGCTCTCTGGGAAGGTCCCAGATGATTGGAGGTTGGCGAATGTCACCCCAATCCACAAAAAAGGCTGCAAGCAGGACTCTGGCAACTACAGGCCTGTCAGCCTGACCTCGGTGCCTGGCAGGGTTATGGAGCAGATCATCCTGAGTGCAATCACACAGCACCTTCAGGATGGACAAGGGATTAGACCCAGCCAGCATGGGTTTAGGAGGGGCAGGTCCTGTCTGACCAACCTGATCTCTTTTTACGATCAGGTGACCCACCTGGTGGATGAGGGGAAGGCTGTGGATGTGGTCTATCTAGACTTCAGCAAGGCCTTTGACACTGTCTCCCATAATATACTCCTGGAAAAGCTGGTAGCCCATGGCTTGGACAAGTGTTACCCTCTCCTGGATTAGGAGCTGGCTGGAGGGTCGGGCCCAGAGAGTGCTGGTGAACGGAGCTGCATCCAGCTGGCGGCCGGTCACTAGTGGTGTTCCCCAGGGATCAGTGTTGGGCCCAGTCCTGTTTAACATCTTTATTGATGATTTAGATGAGGGGATTGAGTGTATCATCAGCAAATTTGCTGATGACACCAAATTGGGAGGGAGTGTCGACCTGCTGGAGGGCAGGAGGGCTCTGCAGAGGGATCTGGATAGACTTGAGAGATGGGCTGATTCCAATGGGATGAAGTTCAATAAAGCCAAGTGCCGGGTCCTGCACTTTGGCCACAACAACCCCATGCAGCGCTACAGGCTGGGCACAGAGTGGCTGGAGAGCAGCCAGGCAGAAAGGGACCTGGGGGTACTAATTGACAGGAAGCTCAACATGAGCCAACAGTGTGCCCAGGTGGCCAAGAAGGCCAATGGGATCTTGTCCTGTATCAAAAATAGCGTGGCCAGCAGGACCAGGGAAGTGATCCTTCCCCTATATTCTGCATTGGTGAGGCCACACCTTGAGTATTGTGTTCAGTTCTGGGCCCCCCAGTTCAGAAAAGATATTGAGGTGCTGGAGCGGGTCCAGAGAAGAGCAACAAAGCTGGTGAAGGGACTGGAGCATAAGTCCTATGGGGAAAGGCTGAGGGAGCTGGGGTTGTTTAGCCTGGAGAAGAGGAGGCTCAGAGGTGACCTCATCACCGTCTATAACTACCTGAAGGGAAGTTCTAGCCAGGTGGGGGTCGGTCTCTTCTCTCAGGCACTCAGCAATAGGACAAGGGGGCACGGGCTTAAGCTCCACCAGGGGAAATTTAAGTTGGATATCAGGAGAAAATTCTTTACAGAGAGAGTCATCAGGCATTGGAATGGGCTGCCCAGAGAGGTGGTTGATTCACCATCCCTGGAGATTTTTAAACGCAGATTGGACGCGGCACTGAGTGCCATGATCTAGTAAATGGACTGGATTTGGACCAAGGGTTGGACTCGATGATCTCGGAGGTCTTTTCCAACCCAATCGATTCTATGATTCTATGATTACAACTCAAAATTTATTTTTACCGCAAGTGAATAGAAAGCCTATTTTAAGTGACAAATCAGAATCAACATCAATTCAGTATGCAATCTGATCTAAGACTGTGTCACCTCGAGGCATTCTACTTCAAACTACTAGCAAATAACCCTCATGTTCTTATTCCATATTAACAGTGCTGAACCCCATATTAATACCCTAGTTTGGTGTAACATAGAAAAAATTCAAACGGTATATGACTAGAAAGCATTAATATAAAAAAAGGTAGCTAAGTTGGATCAGAGAGGATCAAGGTTTAAAGAGCTTGAAAGTACAAGAAAGAGGAAGACGAGCCAAGAAAATAGGGTTTAGAGAAAAGCTATTTTGGAGTTTTAAGGCACTAGAACAACTGCCTTATGCTATACCACAAGCCACCCCACACAATAATGCTAACAACAAATCAAACCCTCTAAGTACCAACAAGCTTCTTCTCTCACTCCTCAAAACAATAGAGTTCCGTAAGCAAGCATCAATCGACCTGGCCGGGAAAATGCTATCTATGAAGTATCCGAGTCTTGCACCTCGGATGGCTGTACTGAAACGCTTAACACCGAGCAACAGCATTCCTTTTGGAACAAAAAAGCTCTTACTAGCAGATTACCAAACAGAACACTAGAAATGCCCAGCAGGCTTTATTGTTGTCCATTTGAAAAAATCCGAAGGACTGTACAGTCAGAGGAGCCGGCGCTGTCCAGAAGCAAGCATTTTACAAGACTTCTCCCCCGTCAGTGCTTCGCGGGAACCACAGGCGAGGGCGGCGGCGGGACAGGAGGATGGAGGAGGAGGCCTAGGACTCGTCGGGCTTGTCGGCGGGCGGCCCGCAGGGCTGCAGCATCTTCTCCATCAGGTTGAAGCGGACGCGCGCCTTGCTCTCGTTCTCGGCGATGGCGAAGTAGTTGAGCAGGTCGAAGTGGCCCATGTAGGAGCAGTACGAGTCCCGGTGCTGGTTCACCAGCCACTCCCACTTGGTGGTGTCGGCGTGCCCCGTGCCGATGTACTTGGACTGCAGGTGCTCGAGCTGGCTGTGGATAGTGTAGCGGTCCGTCATGGTGCGGCGGAGCGAGGGACGGCGAGCGGGACGGCGAGCGGGATGGCGAGCGGAGGTGACGCACCCCGGCAGAGGGATCTGTTCCGGCGGGCGCAGCAACGCTCCCTCGGCTTTTCCTGCCGCAGGGCCCGATGGGAGCGCGCCGGAAAAGGCCTCCCGGGAGCTGTAGTTCCTCTCCGCCCCGCCCTGGGGGCTGGAGGGCTGCGGGGTGGGCCCTGGCGTGGTTAAATATTGACGTTATAATAAAATAATTTACTGCCGCTTCAGTCGGCTAATCCAGTAATTACAACCCCAGGCCGGCATCTGCAACACATCGTTATTGTAAGGCACGTACTTGAGGATTAAGGACTAGCTCCGGATCTCGTATTCTTGACGCGGGTGAAAGGCTGCACCTCGAGTTAAGCCAGGTGCTTAGCTAAGCGTCAGCCTAAAGCCTTGAGCCTCCAGTTAATTTGTAAAGCAGAGATACGGCTTTGATATTGCTCAATTCACCTGAGAATCAAGGGGCGTGCACTATCGAATCTGGCCACAAAACACCCAGATAATGGATCATGGGGAACTACATCAGAAAATCTGTGTTTGCCTAGAGATGTCAGAAAACAGAAAAGCAAAGCCCCGAGGCTCACGCTTCAGGGCACAGCTTATCACAGCTCCTGACGCTGTCTCTGTATAAACTGCATCTCTTTCTAAACAAGGGACGTGGGAAGTCTGGCTCTGGAGAAGGAAAAGGATACCAGAAAAACTGCCAGCACGAGCAACCCAACACTCCTTTTCATTAGCCCTTTGCTTGGTTAGAGGGCAACACAGCACTTTCTGTGGTAGAGAAGTGGCACAAGAAGTCGACATAGAGAAAATCTGAAGAGGTGCACAGCATTTGCGGGTCCTTCCAAGACAAGAAACTTGGTAAGGTTACTTCTGCTACGTGCAGCTGAGGCAAAGTACTGTATGTCCCATCCCTGTTCCTTTGGAAGGTGGAGAGCTCTGAGTCACTCTTCCCTAGGCAGGCTGTGAAGCTGAGCCAAAATTGAATATTAACATTGGAAAGGATTTTTTGACAGTGCAGGTGGTATTTTATGTGAATGTTAAACTCCCAAGCAGATATAAACCCCACAGGAATGATAAATTGCATTGCCTATCTTCTTTGGTGAAAGTTGCACTTGAAATAAATTTTATCACTCACCAAATAAGTAGTCTCTCTTTTCCAGCTCTATTCAAGAGCTTACATAATGTTAAATTTAAAATGCATGTAATGATTTGTGCTTTCATATGATAGTAGTGTTTTTAATTACTTGTTTTAAACTAGGAAAGACACATTGCAAGAAATTTTCCAATAGAACACTGAGCTATTTCTTCCTGTCCTTGTAAATGCCCTGTAGTCAAAAGAAACCATAGAAATGTTCTGTGAAAACCCAGATGATTCTAAGCCCCTTGTTTAAAAGCAAGCTTCCTATAAAATGAAGGCCACAGAAAGCAATGCAAAAACAATCTTCTGAAGTGTCCTTACCCTTTAATGCAAGAACTAAATGAGGACTGCAATTTTTTATTATTATTACTTTTACAAGGATCTATTGAGTCATTGCTGTCAAGGCTTATTTAGCAGAAAGCAGATTACACAGCTGGATACAGGAATTGCATTCTGTGGTTGCTTTCAGAGAGACCAGCAGAGGAAAAACAAACAAACAAAACTCTTTAGGAGTTTCTATTTATGCTGGTATACAGAAAGACAAAGAAAGACATATTCTCAACATGGGAAAGCTTTCATTTTTTTTAAATGCCATCTTTATAAAGAGTGGGATGGCGTGAAGAATGCTAACTTTTAATAGTGCCAACACAGTGACACATAGGGCTGCTCTTAGAGCTGTTTTGAAGTTATCCTCTTGGAAACTCTAATCCAGGAGATGTGTTGATTAAAATAATCAGTCTTTGGAACAGAAAAGATTCCCAGAAGCTTATCCATCCCTTGCAGCTGTTGCAGAAGTTTCTAATAGTAATAGGTTCATTAAACCAAACAAATATTAGAATTCTAGTTAAAATAAACAAACAAACAAAGCCCCAAAGCCAACAACAACAAACAAACCAAAAAACTGCGACCAAATCTGAAAGGGAAGTGTAAACTTGAAGTTTTCTGCAAGTTTTTTAGTGGGCCAGATTAAAACACTGCATTCAGGCATCCAGTGCTCTGGGAAAATATACACCAAAATTTCATTTTGTATTGGCTTTGATCAAAAACCCTCTGAGAGTACCAGACAAGTTTATCAACACAAGGAAGAAAGAAACAGGTAGCAAAATTACCAGCCAACAGGCAAGTAACAACTATTTACAAGTCACTACCTAACTTCAACTTTCATTCAGAAAATACAAGTTTCATCTGCTAGCTTTGAAGAATAAAATCCAATTATATTCCCTTTCTCTTCATTTTTTCTTCTACAGAAAAATAAAATCTGTCGTTGGGCCTTGTTTTTCATGTTAGGTCCATGGAAAATGGATGCCTGCACTTGGGGCACTTTCACCTCAGGTTTAGGAATACTAAATGGGTGGGGAAAAGGAGAAAGAAAGTGTATAAGTATGCAGGTGTGCACATATGTAGATCTATAGAGAGAATTATTGCTCTGTGGTAATATGCTTGTGCGATTAGGATTCCTGAATAATTTAACATTTTGGGATATTTCAAGGTTTTTGTACTGAATACCTTTAAATGTAATTATCAGAATATACAACAACCGATGCTTACTTATGGAAATCACATAATTGTGTTGATTTTAGTGCTGAAATTATCTATTTGGAGAGAAACGCCGAATCTCTTCAAGCCAAGTTTCAAATGGTGGAAGACACTGGATGTAATGAACTGCGGAGGCCACTGGATGTCAGCGTTGGACCTGCATAAATGCTTCCATGAAACTGGAGTAACTGATTGCTCCTCCAAAATGTAGAGAAAGAGGGTAGAGGGGGCCGCGAGACCAAAAAAGACAATGACAGTGGCTGCAGATATAACCGAATTTTTTAATTCTCTACTCACTCTTAGGGTAGAAGCGCGAAGACATAAATACCCCACAAACAAGGGAACGTGACAATCGTAATTGGCTGCTTCTGAGACAGAGGAAACACAGTCTTTGCAAGATTGTAAAGTTTTAAACTTATGTCCACTACTAGAAATTGTCTTTCATTATTGCTTTGATTTTACAGTGCGTAAATACTCAAACATCTGAAAGCTTCTTTTAGGGTTACACAGCTGATTCTTTGCCAAAGCTATCAGACTGGAAGAACATGGAATAAAAAATAGGGAAAGAAACAATACAGTGTATCATGCCACTGAAGGCATACACTTCATGCTGCTCTGTATCAATGTAGTTAATCATATTATCTTAAATCAGACTGCAACTGGAGAAATTCATTGCTGAAAAATTGTCTTGTCCTAAGGTTCAGGACAAGCATCATTTAGGATTGATGACATGCTCAGGCTTTGATACGTTAGGGTGTATTGAACCTTGTGACAGGTTTTATTGAGTAATTTTCATCTTGTGGGAAATAACATGTTGGATTGAAAATCAACTCTTTTTAATGTCAGTTTCAACATTTTTAGGATATTTGTGTTTTGGTTTTGTTGCACCATATGCCACCAGGGTTATGCACTGAACTTTATTAAAAATCCCTAAACAATTTCTAAAATAATGTATTCTGTAATACACTATTGTTGCATGGTGGCAGAAGGAAAATGTAATGGTCCTGATCAGGTTAATTGACCTTGTATTAGACCCTTCTCTACCAAACTGAATAGACCTGTGACCTGTGCTAACAGTGCTTTGCCTTGGGGATCACAAAGATTCTGCCTCGTAGCTTCACACTCCATTGGTTGCTTGCAAATATTACTGTGATGTGCTACTCCTTCTGTATAGGTCTGAAAAACAGCTGGGTGCCTTAGGCGTGTAGCACAATTTAATTAGCTGAATTTAGATGCCATTGAGAATTTCCTAGCAAAATGTAGGAGCATCCTAAAAGTAGAGACACAGTAGGGGTCACTAGCTCAGCACTTACAGATGAGACTCTGAAATAATGTGGTGATCTGAGAGGAATGTGATGTGGAGGGAGAAGATGGAGCACCTCTACCAAGAGCGCAGTGGAGGTCTGGGAAAGGCTGCTTTCACTTGCTGTTTAGAGGGAAGTTCTTTATTCCAAAGACATCACTTTGAAAATAAAAACCCCTCTACTAATGTGATTAGTTACCTCTTGAGGCTAAACATAGAGGCAATAATAGTCTTCCAGGTGAATTAAAATTGCTTTTGTCCATATACATTTTTGTAATGGAAAAGGTTTATTCTTGTAATGCATTTTGAAATAAAATGAAGTAATAGTAGTAAACACAACAAAACTGGGGAGGACTACAGGACTATCCAAGATGCAGCTGTATTCTGCCCATTTTCTTTGGGTGTCTTTCCTTCATTCGCCTCAGATAAATTCCCACAGCTAATACAGCTATTAATTGTGTTCATTAAGGTATACAAAAGTAGCAATTATGAAAGATACCTCTTTAAATAGGCCCTAGAGAAGATATCAGAAATGTACACAAACTTAAATTAGAAGAAGTAGATTTGGCCATTGAGTAGCTCTGTGTATCATATTACTGCGTTCTTTCCATGTGCCAGGAAGAGAAAGGACAGAGGAAGCGACTTTCCTTTTTTTAACTCTGACTCTGGAAGCTGCTTAAGGCAGCTGTTTCTTTTTTTTATCTGCCACGTAAGTATTGTGTTTTAAAAGTACTGATTTCTACAGAATAGTACTTAAAAATGTTCTGTAACCAGGCTTTTCTCCCTCCAGCTTCCCCACTACACACACATGCACAAGTATTCATCATTTCACCTCCTTCTCTCCAGTAAGCATACAGGACATTGGTGTCATCACCCCCATCTAGACAAAAAAATCTATCATCTGTATTCTGCACAAGGTCAACCCATCTGTTAGCGCACAGCAAGTCAGTTCATAGAAGTAAAAAATAATAGCAGAAGCACGGAGCCACTGATATCAGTGAATCATCAACTCACCTATTTGGTGTGTGTTGTACTAACTCATGTTATGAAATTTCAGACTGTGGATTGCTCGTGGAGCAAACAGCAAAGGAGAGAGGGGGTAGCAGTGGATATTTAGGATATTAGTATAATTACAAATGGAAGAATATAATCATTCCTTCCATGCATCTCTAGGAAAGGCATACCAGTTAACCATAGAATTACGAAATCATAGAATCACAGAATGGTTTGGGTTGGAAGGGACCTTAAAGATCATCTCATTCCAACACTGCTTCTGTGGGCAGGAACACTTTCCACTGGACCAGTTACAAACCCCCTGCTGTGGGGTGGACATGTTCCCCTAGACCAGGTTGCTTAGAGCCCCATCCAACATGGCCTGGAACACTTCCAGGGGTGGGGCATCCACAGCTTCTCTGGGAAACCTGTTCCAGTGCCTCACCACTGCTATACTAAAGACTTTTTAAGATTGAAAGTAAGTCAATCCTCCTTCAGCTTAAGGCCATTCACCCTTGTCCTATCACTACATGCCCTGCTACAAAGTTCCTCTCCAGCCATTTTATAAGCCCCCTTTCAGTACTGGAAGGCTGCTATAAGGCTTCTATATTTACCACTTGTTTCTCTACCTGGGTTGGGAACTTCCTCATTTGAAATAAGAAATGTACATGAGCCTCTTGCATTTACTGTAAAAGTAAAGCTCTCACTAATAAGGTGATGCAATTACTTTCAGCTTTATCTAAGTATTGCTGTTTATTACTTTTAAGGCAGATAGAATGTAATTTTTCACAGCACCAAGCGCCATAGAAAAATTATTGTATTCAAATCACAGCTCGTGGTAACTCGAGATAAATGACTTCTTGATGACTGTTTTCATTGCTGGTGATGTCTTATTAAGCTGAAAATTGCTTAATTGACCAGATCCTCAAAATAATAAAGTAAACCCAGAGTGTTGAGACTTGGCAAGGAATAAGCCACTGGAAGCAAGGTATTTGTAGTCAGGAATGGGCAATATTAGTAATGTATGGTGATAACCATCCCATCTATGCATTTTGGAATGTGATTTGATATCTTGAAAGAGAATTGTTGGTTTTGGAAAGCAAACTTATGCAAGGAGTACATCAGAAAGATGTTATCTCTTTAAGATTTTTGTATTTCTCCCCACCTCCTCAGAATTATGCAGACCGAGAAACTTTGAAACCAACCAAAAGCCAAAAAACTACTGGACAAAAAAGTCGACTGACTCTGGAAATTTTTAAGTGAGCTTTTAAGTAGGTGATTTTTTTGCTGTTGTTTGTAAGTAAGAGGGTACTTAGTTTTAGAAAATTAAAGCTGAAATATTCACATATTCAGTTGATTGCAGGGAAAGAGGCTTTAAGAAATGCACCAGTCATTGTGAAAACTGTTGGCACTGGGGCCGTAATGTAGAGCCCCAACAGGATGTGCGTAGATCGTGTAGATGACGGATGATGCATCTCTCAGAATAGTTGCGAAGAACAGATGATTTGGTATTCACGTGCAACTGTGTGTTGAAACACATTTTTTACATTTTGGAAAAGCCTTCAGTATGGAGCGAAAACATTTGCAAACCATAACTCTCCATTCCCTTTTCCCTATCTTTTTCAGCCTCACGTAACCTAACGAGTTCCTCTTGGCTAAGGTGTTCTCCTACAGTTTTTGTACTGCAGTTCACCCAATGGGGCCTCATTCACAGCCTCATGGTGGGATGGTTATAATACCAACTATCATGGCTATTTGTGATGTTCACCTCTGGACATGGGCATAAAGACACCTGGTTTTGAACAGGACTAGTGGGATATATTTCTTACAGTCAGAGAGAGAGAAGTGCAGTCTATCAGGTGACTTCTTCACTTTCAGTTCTAAATGCAGTCTTGAAGTTCTGTCAGTAGACTTAAGAACTTGGACTTAGGTTAGGTGTTTTTAGTGCTATGACTATTGACAGCAGCTCTTCATACTTGGCACCTCAAAAGGACCAAGCCTGAAGGGTAAGGAAAGCTTATTGTTGGTGCCAGCAAAAAGTCAGCATTCAAGGAACAGGCCTGGGCAAAGATTACCATGCCAATGTGTGCATGAGTCTGTAACTGCCTGTAACTGTCACGATATCTCCACCCTTGTCACACTCAAACACGTAGGAAATTATTTGCAAGACTAGAAAGAAAAGTCAAAGACAATTAAAGTAATTAATTCTCAACTACATTGCAATTACAGCAAGTTGCCAGATGATTTTTATTAGTAAGGGATGAACACACAACAGTAACAACAGAAAACAGTATCAGAAAAAAAACTAATCTCTTTTAGTTAAAGGGCCATGAACATTAGTCAGTGTAATCCCATGACAGTTTTTGTCTCCTTCATTTAATTAATTCCTTGTGTGAGGGTGAGCTGAAGATTATTCTCCTATAAAATGTATTTACTCTCTCTCACATAGGTAACTGCAGTCAGAATAAAGGCTCTACAATCTTTTCCGTACCGTGGCTGCCTACTGAATTTATCACTGTGAAAAGGTGACTGACTCAGCTGCTGAACTGATTTGTCTTGTCAGTGGAGAACAGACTTGTATAGCTGCTGAGTCACAAACTGACTTGCATAATTGGAAGGGTAAGACAAGCTTGTTGAGTGACTCAGTTTTCAATTTGATACTCATCTCATTCCCAAATGCACATGCACCTGTATTTTGAGACAGCAGGGATAGTTAATTACAGTTTGAATCATTTCAGTGGTACCCATGGAATGTCTCCTTCTGAAACATTCTGCTGTTCAGTTCTCTCTCCTGTAACCCCTGGGGATCTGGCCAAGTGTTTCTTCCTTCACACAGGGGAAAAAAAATCTGTGTTTTCTATCACTACTAAAACCAGTCACCCTTACTCTCCTAACAGATCCCGCCACGGAGCTTAAATCAAAAGCACAGTATCAATACTTTTCACCCTTTTTAAGGGACTAATATTGCCCTATTTAAAGGACTTATCTATAAGCTATTTTCAATGGTAAGTTAGGCTTAGGAAAGAAGGTGGATCTTTTATATATGTGTAGACTTCCGGAAGGATGGCATAGAAATCATAAGCCAAAATCTTGCTTCAGGTGTAGGCATATTATTTTGGCTGCTGTTTGTGGAAGAAAAAGTTGGCCTTTTAGCTCACAAGACTTGATGCTCAAGAGGAATTAGAGAACACTTTGCATTGAGAGTTGTTTGTCTGATGCTCTATCAGCCAAAGAAACAGAGGCATGTAACTGTGCTTTAAGAAGACGCTAGCCATAACTCTGGAGAAAAAAACTAGCTTGAAGACAGTCATCTACTTTATGGATGTCATTGTTTCCTTTATAAAACATATTAGGAAGTGCAATAGTCATTCTTCTGAGCACTGTATAGTATCCTACAAGCATTAGCTCTTTACAGCTGTACTAAGAAAGGAAAATACTGTCCTAGCCAAACAGAGCAGGATGTTGACACAAGTAGCAATGAGATCCCTTGCCAGAAGCTCCACGCTCACCTTGTGGCAGAGCAGGCTCCTTGCTGGTGCTTCACTGTGCCCATCACCCAGCTCTGCCTCCAGCTCTCCATGAAGGTTTTTCACTGACTCAGCCCAGCACATCACCTCTAGGTGAGACTTGTTTATGACTGTAATGGTTTGATTTGGGTAAATTAGCCCTTTGGAAAATTTTAGTGTAGGTTAAGTTTCTGTTTCCTCCTACGTCCTTGAGCAGAGTCTGAACTGAGCCTACATTCACACTGACACATTTCTTGCCCTTCTCACACTGCATGCCTAGGAGCTCCTCTGAGAGCTGCATTTTGATTTGTACGCAGAGACAGTCATATCTTTAACTCCAACGAGTTCTACTACTTCTGCAACAAATCTGAAAATTTCTACTTCCTTACCCAAACCAAAATGAAATTCTGTTTGCCCAGCATGAGCTGGGGGGAGGGGAAGGTGACTCCAAATTCACTTACTTGTACAAATATGCTCCATACAAACAACATGTTCATTGGCCTTGATTATATCTTTTCAGCTGTTTGAATGCTTGAATGCAACCTTCATCTCAGAAATCCCACAGCTATTGGTTATTAGGGAGCTGTCTGAAGACAAAGGTCACCTTCAACCTCTTTTTTACAGTTTTCTTCTGAATGTTATTAATGGCTTGTGAAAGAACACCCTTTGGGCTAAGACAGACCTTTGGTAGAAGTTTTTTTTCAAAGAATGATACTCTAATGAAGGTACACTTCATTAGAGTATTTCTTACAGCTGTGTGGTACTACTGAGTTTGAATTACTCTGCCTGCATCTGGGTGTGAACCCCTACTTCCCCAAGGTTTTGGCCATCAGAGTTGGGATTTTTGGATCAGCTCATTAGGAAGATGGGACAATAACAAGTCTGGTTGGGATTTGCAGTTGTGTATATATCTGAGTTCTAGGGGCTAGTTTGGGCTTGTTTGTAGGATCTGGGAAGCATTTCATTAAAAAATAAATGTTTTAACTGCCAAAGGCAGCTGCCAGAGCATTTGTATAATTAATTTCATTTGCTTTCTGGTTCTTGTCTTAAGGGCATTGGCTAAAGGATACACGTGGTCTATTCACTCACCTGGACAATGATCCTTATCACTGAATCTCAGAATGGTTTAGGTTGGAAAGGACCTTAAAGATCATCCAGTTCCCACCCCCCTGCCATGGACAGGGACGCCTTCTACTACACCAGGTTGCTCACAGCCACATCTAACTGGGCCTTGAACACTTCCAGGGATGGGGCATCCACAACTTCTCTGGGCAACCTGTTCCAGTGCCTCACAACCCTCACGGTAAAGAATTTCTTCCTAATATCTAATCTAAGCCTACACTCTTTCAGCTTAAAGCCATTCCCCCTTGTCCTATCGCTACATGTCCTTATAAAAAGTTTAATTCTCCTCTACACTAGTAGCAAAATATCCCACTGCCTATCCTCCATGTAATGCTTCCTGTAGTTTTTAATATTGGGCCTGTCTCATTTGATGCCACATTCAAACTTGCATTAACTTTATTGAAAGCTGAATTTGGTAATTAATTTTAAGTGTTATAGACTTGTAAAATAGTGCACAGTTACTGTCATCTATATAGCATTCATGCCTAAGAAATTATTTAAGGGAGAAATTATTTAAGTAGAAAGATGGCTGTAGAGAGTCATAAGCCTTAGAGAAACAAAATATCTGTAAGAAAAAAAAGCAGAGACATGAAAAGACATGTAGTTTTTTCATGAAAAGAGAGAACTAGCACTCAGGGGATTTGGATGCAACTTCTAGTTAGATCAAGACTTGCTGTACACCTCTAGGCATTTTGACACTTTCTGTGATTTCTTTCCCATCTATAATACATGGGTAGCAATACACATAGCAGTATTTTAAAGTAATTGCTTGCAAATTGGTTTAGAGAGCCTGAAGTGGAACATGGTTTATAAATGTAATGCAATATTGTTATGGTTGTCACATAAAAACCTAGCTTAGTCCATCAATTTAATTGTCACCAAAGTTACATGGGTCTGAAAGTATGGCAGGGTTTCTGATATTATTTGGAAAATCATCTTGCAAGTGAAATTTTGTCCTTCAACGACTGGCAAGTCTATTTCTTTTCATCCTCAGGGAACAGGATTCTGAAGATTTCCATATAGTACGAGTTTGAAGACTGATGGGCGTATTACTGGGTGCGTAAGAGAATTTGGAGAGTGCTTGTTTTCATGTAATCAATCTGTCTTATCACTTGTAATATACTGCAAACACTTGTTAAACTGTTAAACTGCCCGCTATAATTCTTTGACCAAGTCACAAAGAGTCCGGATACACCTTAGCACCTACTAATCCCATATCAGCTTGGCAAACTTCCCTGTCAGGCCACCAGCTGGTGCCAGGCAAGCGTGTTTTCTGTCTTGTGCTGACAGACAAAGTGTGGGTAGATTGCTCTACTCAGACACCTGAACGAAGACAGATTTGTTTTCAAAGACAGCTACAAATGGTTGAACTGCAGATATGTATCATTAGAAATAACAAATCTCTGGAAAATAAACTCAGTAGATCAGTAGCCAAGATTAAAATGAAATGTAGGTGTGTTGCTGTGAGAATGTTGACTATGAAGAGCTGGCTTTGCTGTAGCAGATAATGAGCCTACCTTAGACACTGTTCATGCAGTAACAGGCACTGGATGGTGAGTCTGGCTACTCTTGCACTGTGGTATGTAGGATGCGGGACTTAAGGGCTTTCTATTTAGAGGCATCTTTCAGCACCATCTTTGAGGCCTCTACAGCTGTTGATTTGGACCACATTAGAATCATAGATTAGAAATACCTCAGGGAGTTATTTTCTCCAATATCCTCTCAAAGCAGAGTCAACATTGATTACTGACCAGGTATCTCTGGACTTTGTCCAGCTGGGTCTTCTTCAGGCAATCTCCTGTTCCAGTGCTTCATTGCTCTCATAATGGGGATTTTTCCTTGATGTCCTATTGGAACCTGTCCTATCCCAATTTATGAGCATTGTTTCATATTCTCCAGCCATACACTTGGGCTGTATCAGTAATTTCCTCTTCAGTACATAAAGGCTGCTGTTAGGTCCCCTAAATCTTGTCTTCTGTGGCCTAAACAAGGCTGGTTCCTTCAGCCTCTTCTTACACTCCAACCCTCTGACCATCTTGGTGACTCCTGCTGGATTCACTCAAGTTCATCTACATCCTCATCACACTGGGAATCCCAAAACTGTTACTTTCTTACAAAAAGAAAGGAAAGGGAGCAAGAACTCTTCTTATGCCTCTAACGTACCTCTAGGCCATGTACCTCTACAACAATATGGGGGGTTACTTATCTGCTTGCTCTTTATCAAGAGTAAGCAAAGTATAAGGCAGCAGAGAGAACATTACTAATGTTTCCAAACGTCATATGCATACATTCTCACTGACCAGAGTAGCCCCAGAGATAGACTGTGACTTTGAATTGTCTCTAACTCATAGAGGGCTAAATCCTATGTGGAGAGAGAGAGAGAGAGGAATAGAGCCATATAGGTAACAGAATAAACTTAAGAAAACTGTATATTCCAAGATGGCTGGAGATAGAAATACAGATCTGTCATCTATCTCAGTGTGTCTTTTGCCTACCCCCCTGCTTCTCCTTTCCATGTTTGCTGTAGAGTTTAAAGGATTGCACAGCATCAATTGAGTGGATGACCTGACCCCTTTGAGGAATGAAGGGGGAGAAAAAAAAATCTCTGTAAAGAAGGATTATCTTAGATGTAATTAATTTAACTGTCACTAAAGCTGCAGATATGGCAAGATTTCAAACATCACTTTGAAAATTTTCTTGCCATGTCATATAATAGATATATTTTTCATCACAAATTGATGTGTCTATCTCCTGTCATCTTCAGGTAGTGATCATGTGAAATTTGATATGCAGGTATTCAGTGTTATTTAGAGTTAAATGTAGACTCATTTTCTAGATGTATTCTGTGTACTGATTATTGGTGAACTTTTAACCAATTTGCTGTTGGATACTTCAGTGTATTAATTTTGCTTATCTATTATTGAATTATTTTGTAAAGTTGTACTTCCTTTTAAATTCACACCAAACTGGTACTCACAAAAATTGTATATGCTATGGAGTTGACATGAAATGTGAACAGTATTTTAAATAATTATTTATGTAGGATCTTCTCTTGCATCATGAAATGTTAGTTGGGTTTTCTTTAATTTATCATGTTGCAAAATTTATTCTGTAGGATGGAAACAGTGTTTAACAATCTTCCTATCAATGCATGTGTAACACTGCCAGTGTTGGTTACCAGGTTTGCAGTAAAACTAGTGGTTCAAAGCCATGTAGCATAAGGTTGTGTAGCATTGTTTTCTGTGCTTGTTCCCTGTCTATGTACTATTTCTTGGGGGAAACTGCCTACTGGTCTTGGCCAAGAAGCAAGGCTTACGTTGTTAGGCATGGTAGGAATGCATATAGATGACAGATCTTTCCTGAAACAATTTGCTTTCAGTAAAAAAAGTGTGAATTAACTTCTCAGGATTAAAGGTACAGCTACCAGATTTACCTTACAATATTTTTAGTATGATATTAACAATAGATCTGTAATCTCTTGAAAATCTCACTATATCATTGTAACTGTTTATTAGCTTAATAAGAAACACACACTTGGCTTGAATTTTGAAGAACTGATTTACCCCATCTGAAGCTGTAGTCTTATGTTTTAGTGTATTTTAATATTTTGTATTTCTATAAATATTTAAATACACTTTGACACACGTTAATAAGATTGAGGCTAAAAGAAAGTTCAGGAAATCATCTAATCCATTCCCCCACCTCAATTTAAAATCAGCTATACCTGAATTATTCTAGTAGATATTTATCCAGCTTAAAACAGAGGCACAGCCAGGATAGGTTGCATCACTGAAGCTGAGAGTACAAGGAAGAAATAAGAACTGAGTATGTATGCACAGTGCAGTCCTCCTTATCTGCCATAGTAACACATAACCTACACAGAGATGCAACTTGTAAGATGAATATATATAGATAGATAGATAGTATTATATATAAAAAACACATTTTCAGACCAAATAATTCTCTAGATTGACAAATTGGAATAGAGGCTATGTGCTCTGGTTTTGGTTCACCTGCTGGGACTTCCCCATCAGTTTGCTCACTCAGTTATGAACTGAGCAAATGTAAAGGCCAGCATCTGATGCTTTCAGAGATCCAGAAGTTAAGGGTTCTTTGTAACAGTGCCAGTACTCAGCTCCATCCTGATGGATGCACATTAAATTAATTGGAAGCTGATAGGTGCTTCTCATGAAAAGATGATTGTACCCCTTGCTGATGATTGTACCCATTGCTGTCTCTGAGCACAGTGAGCCAGGCAAAGCTGGAAGAACCTGGGACTCACACAGGACTCCAGCAGATCTGGGCAGGTTTGATCTCTCTGTGGCCAACCACCCAGGCAGCTGAATCCATCAAAAGCTAGTAGCTTTAAAAAATAGTGAAGGTATTCAGCTGCCCCTCTGCCTTACCCACTTTCATGTAGAGATGCTTCATGTACTGAAATATTCCCCAGTAAATGAGAGACCTGTGGGCTTCTGTGGCATTACTGTACAGCTGTTCAGTGCCCCCAGTACTTCCTGTCTTTGCATTTCTTAACTATGAAGCTTGAAGTGTGGCTGGAAACAGCTGCCTCTTAGAATCCTGCTATACTTGCCACAGCCAACAGGCAGGTTTCAAAAATAAAATATAAGCCTTCACTTTTCTCAGAAAGTTCTGCAAGGTGTTTGACAAATACCCCTCTACTTTGACATGTACTGTTAATTTTTATTTTGGGTGGGGGTTTTTTCCTACCTAAAACACTCCCCTGTACCATGCAAACATTAACAGTAAGTTTGTTTCATTCTATGGAAATCTATCATGCTGTTCCTGTGTCCAGTACAAGTTGCCTAGATACCATCCACCTTGCCATTCACAGAGGCAGCAATTGGTCATGACTGGGCTGTGAAATCCATTGCTTCCTGGCTGTGTATTCCCGAATGATTCTTCACTCACCGTCAGCTAAACAAAAAGCTTTTCTTTTTCTTCTTAGGTCTGTAACACATCAATACCATGCTACCCTTGGGAAGGTCTACCACAAGGCATTTGATCTAGCCACAAAACCACCTGAAAGGTTTCCACTTGTGCAGCATGCCTTTGGAGGAAGGTAATCCACATGGTACGGGAACACCCGGTGCAGTTTGGGCAGGCTCCCCATCACTTTATGGATGTTATATTGCTTGTTGAAAAGCACTGGCATCATGAATAAGGTGATCCATCAACATGGCTATGGAATATTTATGTTCATGCAATTCTAGGATGGAATTGTTGTATTTCATCAAAACTTGGTGGGTTTTAGAAAACAACACCTTTTCTCTGAATGACTAATTTGAAAAGGATCTCCAAAAAGCTATGGAAATGTTCTCGTTTTCCAATGCCTCTCTTTATGAAGGTCTATTTATTCTTTACCTCACTCTTCTAGCGCATCTAAGGCTTTTATTCTGTGAAAAAACCCCTTTTTATTACCCCCCCAGGTAATTCTCTCATCACACCTAATATACAGCTTGGTCATTTTCTGCTCAGAGAGTAGTGCTGAGGCAAAAATAAGGCATGTACTTTTTGACAATATGAACTTGCCACTAGAATCTGCTGTTACTTGTCCTATATCCAAATCTGAGCATCTGCTATGTATCTTCCTTGCCTGACTCCTGATTGTCATAAAGATGCCCTTGTCTCTGCTTTATCAGGTTGCAAAGTGCTCCCTACAGTGCAGAAGTTAACTAATCCTAATCTATGGGCATGGAAATGTGCAGAAGAGACACCTCATTCCTGTCTGATAGCAGGAGTTAGAATACTCACCTTTACCAAAGTATTGGAATAAAGCATTAGGTAATACTTCTCATTAGGACTGCTGATGTGACAGGATCCTTGTCATATTATACACATGGGCTGTGCTCTTGCATTCAAAGCTGTGACAGCAGGCAGAGAAATCCAGTGGCTTACCTGATAATCAACCAAGCTTTCAGCTCCCAGAAATCAGTATTGTTCCACTGGCTCCAGTTAAGTATGCTTGTTTACATCCATCAGGTAGATGTAATTTTGAACTTGTTAATTTGTTGGTTACTAGCTTAATAAAACATGCTGGCACCTGCCATTATCTCTAGAGTCAACAGAAGTCCCAGGGCTATTTCCTGTACATCCAATCTGGCATTTAATACAGCTATAACTAGATTTGCAGCTCTGTAAGAACTCATGTACGGATAATGAACCTTCAGAGAGCTATACATGGGTGCCAAGTTGTGGTTCACAAGGAATTCAGGGGCATTACACCCAGGGCTGGCTTCACATGCCTTTCAGGCATAATTGGAGAAGAATGTTAAATCCTTTCCTAAATAAGCAAGAGAGAGGGCCCTGGCACAGGGCATCCTCTGACTCCACAGCAATTAGATCTGTATAGCTTTCAGCACTCCATCCCTTTCTAACAGTCTTCTTCCTTCCTAATGAAAGAGAGAAAAGGAAAGCAAAAACACCTGTGGGGCTCGATACTTACAGCACTGTTATGCCCTGTAAATCCAAGTATCTCTGCAGGCTTCAACAGAGAATTAAGGTGGATTTTACCAGCTGTGGAGACATTTGGCTTTTGAATTCTTTTCATCAGTCTATTCCTCATGTAACCAAGAAGGATCTCTTTACATCAGCAACATTTAGTTATGAAGCTGTTCTGTAACATGAGTAGCTTTTGTGAGAGGCTAAAAGAAAATGTGAAAATGTGAAAAGTCAGAACTGGAGTGTTTGATGGACCTTACTCAAGCTGGAAGTACCACAGCTGGAATCTCAGTTTCTCTGGTTAATCAATATAGTGAAAGAATTTCCTATCATCAACCGTTGGTGTCTCCCTTCACTCACCTTGGCAATTGATAAATCATGTACTGTCAGAATGACTTACTGATTCATGAGGTTAAAAGGAAAGAAATTATTTGTCCAGGACCATGAATCATTACTTTCATTGAATCAATGTGAGCTAGATTACATCAGACCTGATTCTAGCTTAGAAGAGGCTCATTTGTACTGCACATACAGAAAAGCATACGTGAGTTTTATGTGTCTGAAAACTGGTCCTGGGATACAAAACTGAACTGGTTGCAATTTGCTCTATTTTCAGCTAAAAGTTTCACAAATGTCAATTATTATAGATTGACACTTCTATAACACCATACTTGAAATTAGTACAGATGTTATGGGTACAAACTGTTTTGAATAGATGGGTAAACTCCAGACAAACAGGGGCCTGTATGTCACCTGTACATAAGGCACCTGTTGAAACTGCTCTTTCTGAAAATTGATATTCCCCAGAACTCCCAGGTGCCCTGAGATGTTGGTAGGTGGTGGCAAAGAGAAATCTACATGTCTACATAATTGCTAATTTCTTGGTCTTTGGAAGGAACTCAGCCAGTCTGTTCCATTACTCTCCTGGTTGCCAGTGTCATTAGAAGCATCAGGCACCAGAGCAGAGAGATGATGGGTCTCCCACATGCAGACAGTCCTTCTGCTCTGTGTATTGGCCTTGAAATACTACACATCCTCAAGGTATTTTAACATACATGAGACTCCAATTTGTTTATATATTACTTTTCACTACACATTTATGAGCACTGAAAGTAATTATGCCTTTTCTCTTTCTAGAGAATGAGGAAACTGGAAGCAGAATGTGGCTCATTCAAAATAATCACTCAAGACCTAGGTCAGGATTGGAAGTCTTTAAGGAAAAAACCCAACGGCTCTTCAGGACAAAAAAAAAAAAAA
>NW_016690222.1:3954947-4196904 GCF_001604755.1 Lepidothrix coronata
TTTATTTTCAGCTCCACTTGCATTAACAACCTTGAAGGCCCATTTGCTCTCTGTGGTCCAGTGGCAAAGAGAAAACCAACTGCCCACACATTGGGGATGCTGTAGCTGGGCTCACCAAGCAGAAGATCAGAAAAGAAGAGAAACCCAACCACAAATTTCTCTCCAGCATTAAGGTCTAAGGGAAAAATGCCAGCAAAGTTCTCCACATGGAAGAACCCTGTAGTGCAGTCTTGGATTTTACAAGGGGAAAGAGCCTTTCTGTCAGATATATTTTTAGCTAACTGTTAACCATAAAACCTCTAGCATTTACCTATTGCTCAATTTTTTCCTGACACAACAGCATAGAAAATAAGGAGGGAGGAAGCTTCCTGTGTCTCTGCAACTGTCTCCATCATGACAGATTTGGTCTTGGTCATGCAGGGATTGACACAATATATGAGAAATTTTTGAGCCTTATAACTGATGACAGCTCAGGAAAGCAACCTTGCTCTTTCAGCTACATCTTTGCACCAACAGAAAAGTAACTTCTATCTTTTAAAATTTCCAGATTCAAATTGTCTTTAATTTCTGTGGTGAAAGGGTGAAGAAAATGCTCATCCAAGATGTTAAAAAATCTCTAAAACTTCCCATCTCAGAGAGACTTGAACAACCTCTGTAACTACTTGTGTGGCTTATTTATGTGTATTATTAGTGTGTATCACACATTGTAACACCAAAGTTTTGTCAGGTTTTTTTTCAGTTAGAATGATGGGGAAGGTGTTTTGTTTGGGTTTGGTTTTTTTATTTTCCCCCAGGAATAGTCAAATTTATCGGAGTTGAAGCCAACATCCAAAAAACGGGCTAAATTTGACCCGTACCCTGTAGCACGGTGAAAAGAGCACAGCTTCTCATCCTCACACTAAGCAGCAGTAATTTGAATTACATTCGTAGAAGTTCTTTTGCCGTCCCATTTCATCACGCGCGGCTCAAGCCGGCAGGACAGGGCAGCCAGCCAGGGGGACACGGGACGATGAGGGGACGCGGCTGGGGGGACGCGCCCCTTCCCCGCTCACGGCGGCGCCTGATCCTAGCTGTTCCCTCGCCCCCTCGGATTTCACTCTTTGCCGGCCCCGCGTCTCACCGCACCCCCAATCCCATCCCCAAGCCCTCGCAGCCCGGCGGTCGGAAAGCACCCGCTTCCCGGCGAGGAGGCGACGGCAAGAAAGGGCAGGGGACGTTCTCGGGGACGACGGCAAAGAAACGGGCCACCTCAGCCCACCCACGCTTCCCAGCACCCACGGGCGCGGACTTTCCCCGCGCTGGGAACTGAGCGAGCCGAGCACGGCCCCGCGAGGCCGGGCAGGAGGAGGGAGGGGGCTGCGCAGGGGTGGCACAGGGGCTGCGCGCCCGCCCC
This sequence comes from Lepidothrix coronata, assembly GCF_001604755.1. NCBI lineage: Eukaryota > Metazoa > Chordata > Aves > Passeriformes > Pipridae > Lepidothrix > Lepidothrix coronata. Next base: position 3,956,341 of record NW_016690222.1, read on the forward strand.
GCCACACGGCCCTGCCCGACGGACCGACGGGGCGGGGCCCGCCATGCAAATCACCCCTCCGGCAGCCAATGGGCGGGCGAGCCGGGCGGCGGGGGCGGGGCGCTCCGCGGGATGAACGGTCGGCCCGACGGCGCGGGCGCGGCGGCCGCATCGGCCTCGCGGGGGAGCGGCGCGCGCGGAGAGACGCGGGACGGAACCGGCCGGGCTGCCCCGTCCTGCCCGGCGGTGAGTACCTGCCGGGGCGGGGGAGGACGAGACAGCGCTCTTCTGTCTCGGAGGGGGCCGGACCGACTTTGGCTTCTTCAGCCCGGGCACCTCGCCGTCGGCGGCGGGGAGCCGGTGTGGGCTCCCGGGACGGGAACACAGCCGTATCCTCGAGCTCTGCTCAGCATCAGCTGGGGTTCCCGGACGCCGACCCGCCCGGAGCTGCTACCGGACGGAGGGCAGTGTTGGGCCGTGCCAGAGCCCGGGATCCGGCGGGGGCGGTCAGGCTACTCCTTCCCCTGCTGTCGGGGCGAGCTCCGGTGCGTGGCCGGTGCTCGGCAGCCAGCCCAGCCGGCAGGGCGGGGGGCCGCGGGGCGAGAGGAGCTCTTTGCACCTCGGTTTTGCATAAGAACAGACGAAACTGCCCCGTTTTGGTCGAGAGGGGAAGTCTGAAGCCCGGAGGCAGGAGGGACGGCAGGAGGTGCGGACCGGGGCTTTTGGGTCCAGTGGTGCCTTATGCTAACTCTATTCCTCATAGAGGGCAAAAGGGATGGCTGGGTTTTCACAGGATGAGGGAAAACTAGAGGCGCTTTCCAATATGAGTCTTCTCATCCAGTCCCAACGGTGTCTGCATTTCCAGCTGCCTTGTTTGTCCAGCTTAACAGGAATTAAGATTTAGTTCATAGTGCTCATACGTGGTTATGAATAACTCCAAAGCAGATTTTATAGAAAATATGGTCTATAGGCAAAATATAATAGTTTTTTCTTCTTTCTTGGCATCATCATGGCCAGATCTGGAATTGTGTGCAAAAGTTAGAGTTCTTTGATTGCTTCCTATGAACCGATATTCATTTCCTTTCCTACCAAGAAGAATTAGCACTCGTGTATGTCTGAGATAACTACATGTCACTGTGATACCAAGAAAGGAAGTGACTAGAATAACAACACTGGCCTGAAACGGACGTTTGCACTTCTTGTTCCTGTTCTTTAGATGGTATTTTAGGAGCCGTTTTTTAAGCTGTCAGGGATCAAAACAGCAACATATGACTGTTGAGGGGAATACAATTTGAAAGATGCTGCTTTCTTACCAGTCATGATACTCACTATTTAAATAGTGGTGAGACTACAAGATGAGCATAACTTTTTTTTAAAATTCAAACCAGACAAACAAGATAAAAATCAGCCTTCTTAAGAAAAGATGGCTTAGGTGCCCAGGTCCTCTGTTGGACTTTTTTTCACTGATTGCCTTGTATGACCACTGCTCTGAAATTCAGTCATATGGTATCTGGTGTTTTGACTGAGACTAAAATTGCAAGTTAACTCTTGTTGTCAAAAGATATCTCCATGAAGAAACTAAGCATGGTACAGAAGACCTTTTGAGACATTAAAATGGGTAAAATGTGATAATAATATCTTCTGGACACTGTAGATAAACCTTATGCCATGGAACACAAATGCATATTCTATCAGTCCTGGAGAATTTGGGTGCTGTGGGCTTAGGCTCCACGTCTGACACTTTCCACTATACTATAACAGTAACCAAGATCTGCTCCAGAAGGAGAAATGGTAGTTGCCACTGCTGGGTGAAAAGAATCACCCAAATTTCTCCCCAGCATGGGCAGCGCTGTGCGAACACGTACACTGTGGGACACACGATGAGACTGGGAGCAAGGGCACTGAACAAATCATGGGAATGCGGGGCCATGGGGAGACTGTAAGACATTACCTAATCCATTTGGTGCACTGTAGGTGTGCACCTAAACCAGGCCTGAGAGGGACTTCTGTACCCTCTCTCTGTCCTTTAAGGAAAAGGATCCCACAGTGCTCCCACAGAGAAATGATCCAATTTTCATCTAGTCACAGCCAGTTCAACATAGGTCTCATGTATGAAACAAACTGATTACTTAGTGTGTTTCCAATGTCAACACAGGGATCAAACTGATCATTTCTCTTTTCATAGAAAAGTCCTTTTGTGCATTGGAGTGCTGTGTCTCTCTCCCTAGTCTTCTGCATAAAATGAGCATAATTACTTCAACTCCTCTTCCTCCAGGGCTGTATTTTCTAAACCATTTGGAGACAATGCCAAATATGCTCCCTTTGACTTTCCTAGTGTGATAACTGGTGCAGGATATACTATTCCAGCTGGGGCTTTATCTATGCCAAGCAGAGTAGAACCAGTCCTTCCCATGCCATTTCTCATATAAGACATGGGTTTTTTGGTTTTTTTTTACAATGGCATTATATTGTGAGCTTCTTTTGTAGCTTGCAGTCTGCTATAACTCCACTAATGCTTCTGTGCTACAAAACTAGGTGTTCCCTACTTTCTGAGTGAATAATTTTATCTAAATGTACCAGGCTCATCTCTACTGAATTTCCTTATGGATTTTTGTAAATTCTTCTCTTATTTGTCAAGATCACCTTTAATTCTCATAATTTCTCCTCCCCTCCACTGCCAAATGCTTGCTTCCTCTCCCTTCCAGTTCAGTGTCACCTGGAGACTGTACAAGCTTGTGTTTGGTTACATTTTCCAAGTTGCTAGTGGAAAATATGGATAACCTCTGAGTATAACAGAAACACATCATAATGCTGACATATTCAAAACCAATTCTGATGATGAAAAGACAACTGCTGTGTTAAGTATGAAGGTGCTGGACCAGATACAGTGTCTACTATCTCTTATCTGGCCCATCAATTTTCTTTTACTCTGGTCATCCCTCTAGGCAGGGAGGGCAAAGCATGGTGCAGAAACTACTGAGGAAATGTTAATTTGATCCAACAAATGCGGGGTTACCGCTTTTTGCAGTTTTGCAGAGAGGCCATTTTTTGTTACATCTGCATTTTGGGTTGCTCCCCAAGATGTGGCCCCCACATGAGCCATCTCTGGTGAGGAACATCATTCCCAAGGAGCAGCAGCGCCACTCCTGCCTAGGACTAGCTCCTGGGAACCCCCTCTTGGGGACCGGGGAGGCTCCATATGAGAGGAGCAACGCAGTTTGGTTTCAATATCTTCTTTGATAGATTTTACTGATTGTGTTGAGTGTCTGGATATCTTATCTAGCCTATCACACAGTGTTAGGCACTTCTCATCTAGACCATATTTATGTAGTTTATCAGAGAGAGAATGATGTCACATATCTTGACTTCAAAAGGCTTATCATGTGTGCACCTTTTCTCTGTCTGCTATGACAGTTAACCTGCCAAGATTATTTTTGACAAACTCATGTTCACAAAAGACAAGAAATTACTGCACACTCCAGCCTTTCCTGCTATGCCTTTTCTCTGTTCTGTGTTTGTGGTAGTGACAACTCACTTATTTTTGAAAGCAAGAATAAGGTTTGCTTGAGCTTCAAATATGTCCAATCAGGAACAGATTCTCTAAGTACCACTGGCTAGCGTGTCCCTAATTACGCCTATATCTTGTCTCAACTCCACTGGTACTTTGAATGGGCCTGTAAAAACTTATGGACTGCTAAGTAGTGTAACTTCCATAAAGCCTGCCAGCACCTGACACGTCCTGGGGCTGAGGGTGTGGGTATGCATGTGTGGCTGTGAGGGTTATTTCCTGGCTTAAACTATTTTGGTGTAGGTACAGTTGTGTAGATTTTGCAGTAGGATCCCAAACTGAGCCTCATGTGTACTGGTCCACACGAACAAATACCAAGAAAACACCCTCTATTTAACCTTAAAGGGATTTTTTTAAATTAAAGAGTAATTGATCTCAGATTATAATGCTTTATTACAAGCTTTAAATATATGTGTTTTTTAAAAAATAATGCTATGTGCCAATTTAAAAGTGTTGGTAGAACGTGTTGCTTCTGACTGATGATCACATGCAGCCTTGTATTTTTACTCACATGCCAACATAATGTCTTAATCACTTATAAATACCACTGTGTGGTAGCAATAGTAGTTATATAAATGTGGTATGTACGCAGCTATTTCACTGAGCCAATGTGTTTCAGGGAAGCCGAAGTGATTAATTAGATAATGTATATACTCACGGCACTGTAGTGCCAGCACTGCCTATGAGTGGTTGTCTAATTTCCTTGAGCAGTGACTCGTAATGATGCTGAGCTGTAGTAATTGCCAAGAAATGCATGGATGGCTGTCTCACCATTTAGGTGAGTGGTATGCTTCTGTCTTAACTATTTGCCGAGCCTGTGGACATACAGTTCATGCTCCCTTGTCTCCATCCAGGACAATTTTACCTGAAGACCTTAGTGTGGCCTGTGGTAGGAAGGGCACACTGCAGTAGTCAGCCTACAGCATGTACTGGAAAGCACTGAATAGACAGCCATGGTGGGATTGTTTTCCCTCTCTTGGGTAAAATACAGTCCCACACGTGTTCATCTACTCTTTGTAATGTTGCTGTGGTTTTAGCAAGCTGTGCACATTAAAGCCAATTGGAGTCAGCTCACGGGTCTCAAGGATTCCAAGGATTCAGCAAGTTTTCAGTATCTGCAGTGGATAACTATCTATCCTGTTTCTGGCATCCTCAAGAAAATGAAGTGGCCAAATTTGCATGTGCATTACCTTTCTGCTTTGAACTTCCATTTATATACAGAAGCATGAGGACTTCTGAAGAGAGTTCCTGACTTTGGGAGAGGCTTCAAACAATTCACATGAAGACTTTACAATTTTCAATGGGCCATGTAGTGAAGGTAGAGACACTTTTTTTGTCTACCACCCTGATACAGCTGCCCCACCCCAACCAACACCAAATCTACTTACAATTGCTCATTTATATGACTTGTGAGAAAAATGTCAAGAGGAGATACTGAGAATCCATTTTATCATCTATCCAGCATTGAAAATTCGTCAGTGGGGATCCACAGCTCTCCAGTGAAAATTTAGACAACCTAGTAATTAGTAGCAGTCAACCTATGTACAACAAGCTGTCCTCTCCAATGCAGGAATAATGTTTACTATCACGGCTACTGAGCAGTATCAAGTTAAAACTTCAGATTTTTTTTGTCAATCTCATCATTAATATGTGAAAAATGCAATACATATTATAGTGCATGTGATGCGTGCCATCAACTTTCCCTAGTTTTGATACTAATGTCTGTGAAACCTTATAACCAATCAACGGAAAACACCAAGATGGTTAACCTTATTGAATACATCTGGGAAGTATGAGATGCACCCTAGATCCTTGAATTTATAATATGCTGTCATACAAAAGTTGAGAGTTCCTTTATGTTGAAGAGATTGAATGCTGGTAAAGAAACTGAGATAAGTCAAAGAAGCGCCTCCAAAGCTATCAGTATTCAAACAATTATTGCCTCATTACTTTGAGTTAGAAGCAACAAACTATCTGAAGTTTAATTTTTACCCCCTAAGCCTTTCCTAGCCTTTATGTTAGGAAAGGTACCACTTGAGACTTGGAGATTCTGCCAACTGCAAAATAGCCTGCAAAGAATGGAGCCATCCCTACTTCTCTGAATATATCAGCTTGTAATAAAAAAATGTATCCTGATACAAACAGAGAAGTTGACACTTCGTGCAAGCTTTTGGGAAAAAATAATGTGCTGAAACATTTGCAACTGCATACATTTGTCACTGGGGTGATGGCAAGTATAAAGGAGGTGTTCTGCTGTACGTAGGCTTTGATGACCATGTGAGCTGGGCAGTGTCTAATAGTCTTCAGATACACTTGCATCTTCTTGCTGGATTTCTGTAGCTTTATAACTGCTGTTCAGTGTTAACCAATGGATGTTCAGTCCTGGATACATTTTGTCTGTTTTTAAACATTGCCCAATCCAAGAAACTCCAGAGAGGCTAACTTCCCTTCAGTAAGGCCATAAAAAATTTTGAAATGCTGATCTCTGTCATAGTTGCTAATACACAGATGTGATCTTGAAACAGCTCCAGAAGGCAAACTGTCCTAATCATTAGATTGTGGTTTTTGGTGTTTCTTCAAGTTCTTTTAGAGGAGAAGTGAGAAAAAAAGAGAGCGATTTAAAAAATTCAAGCCTGCTGTGCCACTAGTGATGGACATGATTGGGGAGAGAGGGAATTTGGTCTGAAAAGATGACTAGCACTCTGCTGTAAGTCAGTTAGAAGCTGTTATGGAAAGAGGAAAACCTATTGTAAAAAAATAGTCTGTTTTCAAAGTTAATTAATATTGTCAGATCTATTATTGGACAACAGGCAAAAACATTAAATCTGGTCAAAGATAGTTGTTTCCAAAACAGAAAGTTACTTGAAAATTGTTATTAAATCTGAGACTCCAACTCGTAAATTAAAGGCTTCAGCTGCATTTAACACCTTTTTTACCTATACATGGCTTGCATTTTAGTGCAACAGCAACGCACTATTTGTATTGTAATTGACTTGGCAAATCCATCTTGAGTTGATTGCCATCAATACCACATCCACTACAAGCCATATGGGAAGTCACTGAAATGTGCTGACACACACTTAGCTATGAAGTAATTTTGCCTAGGAGCAGGTTATTTCCTAATTGTTCACCACTTGTTTTTTGGCTCACATCTATTGTATGTCATGCGATCAAAATCACATGCCATTCAGAGACAGGATGAGCCACATGGGTTTGTAGTAGGACTTTTACCTTCTGAGGGAGAGAAGAACTACTGAAAGAAATTGTTTTTGACTGGCTTGTTTTGAAATATCTGTTGTTCCTCAAATAGACCACTTCAACTGAAGTAAAATCTTCATCTTGTAAGGAGGCCCTACTTGAGGCTGAAAATATTACCGACCAGACTTTTGGTAACCCACAAGCTGGTATTAACTAGCCTTTTATGAATGCTGAAAGAAGAAACAACGTACACTGCCTTCCTTCCCAGCTGCTGGCAATGGAATATCGATGCTGTGCTGAAACTGCTTCTTTATTTCACTATTTGTCCCCAAAAATGTGGATATACAAATGTTAAAGCTGACATAAATATAGGTGTGCAACTCATTTGTTTCTATAGAAATAACTTTTCATCCTTAAATTATTTCTATGTAGATAACAGGCTGCAGAACATTAGCATGGCAATGGAAATATGCTATGCAGCACTCCCTTTTGTATGTATATGGGGCAAACAGAAAGGGGATTTATACATATGCATTGTTTTTGATTTTCAGAGTGGATTTTCTTTCTTATCTGAAATCCCATGTCATACAGAGCTGTGTGGGGCTGCAGTCTTATTGCAACAGGACAATTTGTGTCTTTCTCATGCATCATGGGAAAGCCAATCATTGTGGTGATTAATACCAAGAAGTAGCACACTAACATGAAGAGATGAGTACTGAACACATCCTCAGCTGACTGCACTTGCTGAGTATCTGGCTTCAAAGTTGTAACCTCTGCAGTCATCACCTGGCCTGCTTTTTGTTTCCTCTGGGTATGTTTGGTGTACATGCCATGATGGACTGCAGAAGGAACTTCATTTTTACAAGGACAGATTTACCTAGCCCAGAATTACAAACACGGAAATACATGTTCCAGGTTGAACATGCACAGTAGTTTAAAATAAAATAAAACTGACATCTAATCTATTAAAATTCACACTCTCAAAATTAAGGTATCTATACACTTGCAGTTGTTACACTAGAGTAGTTGATGTCTTGATATTCTAATGTTTTAGATATATCTTATATAAACCTGCACAAGAGTGTATTTAATGTTCATATTCAAATTAGCAAACTTTTGATCTAAGGCAGAGACAGATTTAGAGTGGACCTTTGGACATTAATCCAGCCCACCTCAAAACACATATAGGTAGTTCAGGTTGCTGAGGGCCATGTCAAGTAGAGTTTTGAATATCTTCAAGGATGCAAACTTTTCTGGGCACCTTTTCTATTGTTTCTGAAGGTTTGGGGTTTTTTTCCTTCCTTTTCCCACCTCTCTGCTATCTGGCTGGCTTTTCCCTTGTTTTCACTTAAGGCCTGTTGCCTCTTGTGCTATTGTTGTACATTTCCATGAAGGGTCTAGACTTGCATTAAGCAGTTGGTGACAGCAACAAGATCTCCCTTGAGCTTCCTGTTTTTCAGGCTGAACATTCCCAAGTTTCTCAAGCCTCTCTTCATATGTCGGGTGCTCCAGCACGTCTGATCATCTCTGTGGCCTCCCCTGGGCTCACCACAGTGCGTCTATGATTACTGCACTGGGGAGCCCTGTGGCTTCTCAAGTGTTGGACAGGAGGGGTCCCTTCTCTTCCTCACTTTTGCTACTCCAGCCCAGACACACTGCTGGCTCATCTTCAAGTTCATGTCTACCAGCACACCAAGGTAGACATGGTGTGCTGGTAGTCTGCAGAGCCACTTCCTAGCCAGGAAGCCCAACTTCTACTTCTGCACTGGGCCTTGTATGAAGGGAGAGACTGACTCTCATTTTACAGATTGAGTCATGGTAATTGATACTATGTATCAATATATTGCTGTTGTAATTACAAACAATCCTATCAACATAAAAGTAGATGCAAACTTTGCCGAGTAACAACAGCATCTGATAAAGAAGGTCAACTTTTCTAAACACTGATCTGTTAAGCTGAAATGTTTCAAATTGCTGTTCCCCCTTACTCTCCCATGCTTATTTGTTTCAGATCTTTAGTGTCAGTTCTGTCCCTGACACTATTCAAGGAGTGCTTGGAAGTTTTTATCCTCTCTTGGGAAGATCTGGTTCCCCTTTGTTTGAAATGAGAAGCTGAAATAGGAAAAGACCTCTGTGGTGTTGTTGCATTACAGCCTGCTGTTTTTCTTTATGCAAAAAATCCTAAAAGGTTGTTTCTCAAGGTAGCAGTTTCCAAATACCCCAAATAAATTTACTGTGTTCCTTGAGCAATTTTAAAACCAAGTAAACCCAAATACCTGACTTTTAAGCTGCACCACATATTTTGGTTTTTATCTTTCAGATGCGGATTTTTCATCTTAATGTTGTGGCATGAGGTGAAAGTCTTGATTTTATTGCTGAGGAAGTAGGTGAGAAATCTTTCATTTTCTAAAGCTTTCTCTGTATGATTGAGTTGGATCTATGTGGCTTAAGTTTTAAATTCAAACAATTATCTTACATGTGTGCATTCCTGAATGAAAGCTCTTTTCTCAGGATATTAATGGACTTGCTTGATTAACATTGCTTGTGAAAGGATTGGTGTAAGTTGAAATTTACCTTTTTACTTCAATATGTGATCCTAATCAGGACACTTCTCAATTCCAGTATATGCTCCCAATGAACTATACAAGCCCAAGAAACTTTGCCAGTGACAGAATCTTTCCCATCTCCTCCCTAACATCTTTAACACATCTAACAGTCCCATGAAATAGATTATAAACTCGCAGTTTTAATTCACATTAGATTTAGGCCTATTATACTGGGTATATACACGAGACTTTTCTTAACCGGAGAATAGCTGATGATCCTATGAAGGGATATGTTGTTCACAGTGGAAAGCATTTTTGTAAATGCTGTGAAGATACTTTAATTATTGGAAAACCAAAATTGAATCCTCTAAAGAGATCTAGAGATGTCCTGCTTGGTGCTCCTTAACTTGATTCTCTTTCTTACTGATTTAAATGAGGTTGGAATGTACAGCGCTTGTGACGAAAGATTTTTATCTTCCTGCTTGCTGAAACAGTGCAAGGTTCTTGCTGGAGCTTTCAGAATTTATTTTCTGCAAAGACTGTTGGTCTAGATTTCAAGTAAACAATATTTTTCAAGTAAAAAATATAAGTAGACTTATGTTTTATTACCATGTAACTGGTCTGCACAGATTACTCATTCTGTGGCTTTTTAATGAAATGGTTTTGTAGTTTAGTATTTCTGAGGCAAACACATTGAAAATGGATCCTGATCTGTAACAACAGTGTTACTTCATTCCTTCTGTAAGATTTTTCTATCATACAAAAATGTTAATGCCTATGGTCAATGATAGCATCTGGAGACACTAAACTTGCTTTTCCTTTTTTCCCACACCATTTTTTGAAACTTTTCTTTCCCAACTGTATTGGTAAATGCCATTTGTGTTTCTGAGAGGCTTCCTACTATTCTCCCAGGAAAAGAAAGCTTAGAATGACAGAGGAACTGTGACATTTTGGGCAGTTGATATAATGAAGGGTCAAGAGCTAGAGGAGATTTCTCTAGTGAGCAAATTACATTATTAACATGTCTACAGATACTGATAGCTGAAGGCTTCCTATTGAGAGTTTGGCTTTTTTTGTCCATGAGGAAGACTGCCATTTGGGAGGGAGGCTGGGTATTGTCTTATTCTTTTGGATTTGTCCTCGGGATTTATTGTCTTCTCTCTTGCAGTTTTTCAGTTTCTAAGCTTTGTACTTTCTAGAAAAGAGTTGTAGCAGCAGATTTTTGTGTCTGATATTCATTACTGTATGAAATACTGTGAACAAATTTAAAATCTGATATTTTTAGTTATCTTTGATGTAGTTATGTTTGTTATCTATGATATAGTTATTACTATGATGTAGTTATTAGTTATGAACTTTCGATTCTTGTAAACCAATATTTCAATTACTTTAAACTTCATTCCTTCTGTTCCTCTGTTTTACAGGCAGGATGAAAGACCGTCTAAGTGAGCTGCATGAAATTGCCAGGTTACACAACCAACAGTTTTCTGATAGTGAGGATGATGAAAATTCACCCCGCGATATTCTTCTTTATGAGACTGATTATGCCTTGGAAATTCTTCATAAGGACATACAGAACATTCGGACAGAAAATGACCACCTAAAAGCGGATGTCAACCGGCTCAGAAAGCAAAACACCCGCTTCCTTACTTCCATGCGCCGTCTTAGCAGCATCAAACGAGATACTAATTGTATTGCCAGAGACATTAAGGCCCGCGGAGAAAACATCCACAGGAAACTGCAGGTGATGAGAGATTTCTGTGAAGATGCAATAACAAAATATGGAGCTATGTCTGTCATTGCCAGGGTAGCGAAAAACCACTATGTTGACCTCATGCATACATTTCAGGATGCTATGTTTGATTACAATGCAACAGAGATGAACCAGCGGGAGAACTGCAAGATCCGAATTCAGCGGCAGCTTGAGATCATGGGCAAAGATGTTTCTGGCAACCAGATAGAGGAGATGATTGAGCAAGGCAAATGGGATGTCTTCTCCGAGAATCTCTTGTCGGATGTTAAGGGGGCTCGCTCGGCCTTGAATGAGATAGAGACACGACATAAGGAGCTGGTCAAGTTAGAAGGTCGCATTAAGGAAGTTCACGAGCTCTTTCTGCAGGTGGCTCTGCTAGTGGAGGAACAGGCAGACACTTTTGATGTTATTGAGATAAATATGCAAAATGTTGAGGACTATGTAGGAGATGCTAAAGAGCAAGTGAAAAAAGCTTTGGAATACAGAAGGAAACATCCCCTCAGAACAATCCTCTGCTGCTGCATATCCTGTTGCAGAAGGTGACTATCCCACTGGAACTATCACAGACTGATATGAATGTCTTCAAAATCAGGTGTTTTTTCCAGTGACTTTTCTGTAATGACAACCCCTAGAAATAGGGGAGCTATTTTGCAGTTGGTTTTGTTCGTTGCCTTTTTTCTAAATGTGTTGAAGGCTGTTCTATTTAAGAACTCCTAGAAATGTTGGTAAAATTATATTTAATCTAATTTTAATTGAAATATATACTCTATTGCTGTAACTAGAGGTGCAAGATTTCTGCAGTGATGCTTGTTTCAGATAGGCAAGAAAGAGGAATGAACAGCCTAGGGAAGATGAATAGTTTCAAGAAGTAACTTTATTCTTATTTGTCAAAGTGAGGCTCCAGGCAGCGAAGCCTTACCACCTGGGGCAACACAGTACACAACAGAATCAGGAGTTTTTAGTTTTAACTCGTTTGGAGCCTTCTTGATGCAATTATTTGAACAGATTTTTTCTCTATTAATGTGACAAAATATCAAGCCTGTTAGCAGCAGCAGGACACAGAATTAATTTCTCTTTCAACTTGATTTCCATCTGTCTTGAATCTCAACAGAAGTGACTGCACCTTAAATGATAATATGCACATTTTGTTCCATTGTGTGCAAGTGACTGCTTTTTTCCATTTTGAGTACCTGCAACTCTGTCAAAGTGGCTAGAAGCACTGCAGCACTGAGGCATCTCACTCACTTTTAACTTGAGCCACTGTCTGTACTCTCAGTTTCAAACCTGCCATGCTTTCATGCTTTTTTTCTGCCAATTAACACTTCAGCCAGAAGAGATGCTTGCAGTGGCCTTCTGCAGAAATACCCAGTTGTACTGCAGACAACATTTTTGGGGTTGAGAAAGTATTTTATGTCCTGGGACATATGTACAAGCTGCTTTAGTGGAACGACTGCCTGTCAATAGACTTTTATTTTTTTATAAGCATTGACTGAATATGGGGGGGTTATATTTATTTTAAATAAGATGAAGGATTAAAGTTTTTTAACATGCAATTTTCCTGGTGTACAAAAATTGTGACTTTTCTCCCATTGTTAGGAAATCTCCTGGGAAAGCAAGTACACCTGAAGAAGAAAGAAAACAGTCTCATGTCATTTTAGTGCTCTTTTCAAGCTTAAAAATAACCTCTCCTTTTGTGTAAGGGGAGTCTGCCCTTACATAAGGGCAAACCAGTAAGCTTGGATTATGACACGGGAATAGAAAATGCGCAGCCCTGGCAAGCACTGAGCATTGTCAGTGAAACATATATTCGTAAGGTCTCGTGAGTGATTATAGCTCCTGCTTCTGGAGGTTTTCCAGCTATATTTCTAAGAGGCTTTCTGATACACTGTGATCTATTGCTATCCTTTGAAACAATGCAGGACATTTTTTCAAAAGTTAGTTACTTTTTTTTAACTGATTATCCTATTTGTACCTATTTTAATAAATATATTTCAACATTTCAAGTATTTTATATTTGAGAGTTTTCCTCAGATGTGTATAGACGTGCATCTTCCTGTACCAATCGCAATGAAACCTCCCCTTTCATTCTTTTGCACCCTAATTTCATATGTGAAAAAACACCCAAACATTTCTTACTGTTTGTATTACTATGACAAAACAGCAAAATAAATTCAACTTCCAAGCTTTCATATCCTGGTGGGAAATACTTCTTAGCCACACAGGCTTTTTTACACAAATAGAAACTAAATGGATAACTCTTCTCAGAAACTGAATGTCTCTTTTGCTGTAGCACTTCCCTGTGATAACATGGAAGATTGAGGAACACCAATCTTCTAAACTGTAAGGTATTTTGATATTCAGTGTGTCCTGATGATATCAGTGTTATGCTTGTCTGTGGACCTCTCCAACAACCCAATGTTCAAACTTGAAGTGAGAGAAAGGAGGATGATGAGCTACCACCATTGCCAGTAGCTTTGGTGCTGCTCAAGAAGACAAAGTCGTTTACTCCGTAGGTGCTCCCATTCAAGTCAGTGGAATTGTGTATTTGTAGAGAAATACCCTAAACCTCCAAGGGTGAGCATGTGGGGATAAATCAGTGAAGAATGAAATATGTATTTCCTTTGATCTGGATATTCCTAGCGTGTGCCAATGTTTTTGACAAAAAATATGTGCATGTTTTTCTTTGTGTTCATTCCTTTTTTTGCACATATATATTTACAAATGGAATAAAAGATTTAATAAAGGAAACTGAAAGTGCAGAGTGTTGCACATTGGATTGGCAGCTGTGAACAGTTTCTTGCATTGTCAAAGTTTACTTTAAAAGTTGATGGACTAAACTCTTGAGTTGGTGAAAGATTAAATAATACCCATAAAGGAAAAAAAAAGTAAATTAGATGTGCTGCATTTTGAGATAGACTTAAAAAGTTTTTTTCCAATAAAAGCCATAGAAAATGAGTTTCATGCATTGTAAGATGATTCTCTAATGCGAGAAAAAAAAATCAAATTTATTCTGGCAGTTCTGAGAGATCTTGATGGTTTCATTAGTAGATACACAAAACTTATACACAAATATTTAGTTCAATTTGAGGCACAGGGAAAGAGAGCGAAATGAGAAGGTAGAAGAAAGCAGGAAGAAAAGGTAGTTGTAGACTTTCTCTCCTGACTTAAGGCTGTTGGTGCAAGGAAGAAACAGAATTATTGATATACCCACTGAAGTCCCTTTAAAACTATTTTTAAGATGCATTGTGAATTAGAGGCACTTAAAAAATGACTTCCAGTAACTGAAGAAATCATTCTCTTCCTTGCAAACATTGCTCAATACTGTGGGTTTTTCTCTATCTTTCAGTTGTGTAAGAACTCAAATTTTGTCAGCCCGTGAACTTGCCTAATCACATTTAAACAGACTTTTGAAAAAAACTGATCACACTATAGTTGAAAGGACTCATGCCACACAGGATGAGTGGAAGAAAATGATAAAAGTTGTTTGACAACGTTAGCATACTAATGAAAGAAGCTGCAGGATGGACGTCTCCGTGCTCCCTAAGGAAAGCTGCCTTTTCCTTCTGAAAGTCAGCACAACTCCTGTGTGTAGCATATTCTATGGGTTAGTGAGGTTTTTCTTCCCCTCTTCCCTCATATGGCAAACCCTAAAACTGAGTTTGAGGGATGAAGTAGTTAAAAGTCTGAGAGAGGATGGTTTACCTTTTAGGACTTTGATTGAGTTTCCTACTGAAGCCAAAGCTCTTCAATCCACACAACCACACACCTATAATCTCAGCCCTTTCTGAGGAGTACAAAGGAGAACTGGCAACCAGGCACACTTTGCTCCTTCTAAAAATGTAAGACAGTGCTGCCCAAAAATAAAAGAGAAAAAAAAATCTCTATTACATAGTATACAAGGGTTCATGGATATGTGTATGAGTCTCCATTTCATCTTATGGTTTTTTTTTTTTTTGAATCATGGGTTTAGTTTTGGAGAAATGGCAGTGGAACAATTGCTTCCTCAAAGTGAAGGCCCCAGACTATGGACACACTTGTGCAGGTATCTCTGGCATGTGTCCTGGGAGAAACTTCTCCAAGTAAAGCGTAGCTCTTCACAGATAAAATATTAACAATTCACCTGTACGGTATGTTAGAGGCATTTTCCCTCACAAGTGTGCCTAGCATACTGGGGGGCTCTGAGCACTCAGAGCCAAAGGCTTCAGGCACCACCCACACCTGCAAATTCGAGACCCAGACCCCTGACAGGAGGGTAAGGAAAACCACGTTGTCCAACAACCGAGCAGGGGGTGTGCTCCTGTTCTGCCCGTGCGGAAGCAGATGGTCTCCGCACGCCTCCTTGTCTGCTGAAGGCTGGCACAGTCCAGAGTCCTCGGCCTGCGCTGCACGGAATATGTACCCTATACCTCAGGGGCAGGCTCACAGGTGGCAAAGTTTGGTGGGATAAAGGATGTCCATTTTCTCCGCTGAAAAACAGCACAGGGAGCGAGACTGGGACCCAGTGCCAGGGGGAAGGCCCGAGAAGGGACACCTTCCCATTCCCCATCTGACGCAGGGAAGAAGGGGGAGGTCTCAGGGCAGGCAGTAACTGGGGATACTGCGATAGGTGCTTCCGTAGCCCAGGCATTCAGTGGCGACCGGCAAAAAAAAAAAAAAAAAAAAAATCTTTCCCCGCAATACTTTTCTCCTAAATAAGCGTAACTGATACCTTTGGACTTCAGTGGTTTTGATTCTCCTTCCTTCTACGAGCAAGGAAGATACATTCCAGGAAACATTTGTACGGGAGTAATAAAGTGCCGGTGCCTTACGGGCGCAACCTCTCTGCAGCCCTCTTACGCCGCTGAGGATCCACGCCGGCACCGCGGCCCTCCCTCCCCACTCTGAGGAGGTCCGAGCCCGCACTGCCCCTGCCCCGCAGCGCCCGCAGCCCTCGCACCTCACCGCCCCGGCCCAGCGCCGCCCGCCCCGCTTTCCCCTCAGGGGCGGGCCCGTGCCAGCCCCGCGCACCTCCCCCGCCTCCCCCTTCCGCTCCGGGCCCGGCGCCCATCGGAACGAAGGCGGCGGGGGAGGGCCCGGCCCGGGCTATCGCGGCCCCGGGAGGGCTCAGGGCCGGAGCAGCGCTCCCCGCCGGGCCCTGCCCGCCCTCCTCCCGCTGCCGCCGGGAGAGGCCGCCCGCGCGCACCGCCCCGTGCGCTCCGCGCTGGGAATAAAGGCGGGGGGGGCGCGGAGGGGGAGGAGGTGCCCCCGAGGATCGAGGGGGGCCCAGGGGGCGGGCGGGAGCGCGGCCATGGATGTAGGAGCGACCGGGAGCGCTCCTGGTATCTGCACCAGGATGGCCGAGTGGTTAAGGCGTTGGACTTAAGATCCAATGGACGCATGTCCGCGTGGGTTCGAACCCCACTCCTGGTAATTGACGCTTTTTTTATCGGGAGCCAGACCCTTTACGTTCCCGGGCAGGGCGCGATGTCCCGGCAGAGGCGCGGCCGAAGGGAGCTGGGGGACGCCGGAACGCGCCGGGAAGCGGCTGAGGGGCGGGGAGCGGCGCTGGAGCGGCGCCGGAGCGGGCGGGCGGCGGCACCCGGCAGCCCGTGCGGGTGTCCCGGCGCTGGGCGGCCGCAGGGGGCACTGCGAGCCGGGGGGAGCGTTGCAGGGCCGCTGGGGGCTCATGCAGCTACCGCACGTTCAGCTCTAAAACCGTTTTAAATACAATTTTTTTAAAGAGTTTGTATGCATATATGTATAAGTATATATACACACGCATATATGCATATGTGTGTGTATATATACATGTACACACATATATACATATATATTATATATCTATACATATGTATTAAATACACATATATACCCATATATATGCATATGTGTGTGTATATATACATGTATATACACACATATGTGTATACATATATATACACATATATGAATGTGTATACGCATATATTTATTTTTGTATGTGTATTTCGCAAGCCACT
Organism: Lepidothrix coronata; assembly: GCF_001604755.1. Taxonomy (NCBI): domain Eukaryota; kingdom Metazoa; phylum Chordata; class Aves; order Passeriformes; family Pipridae; genus Lepidothrix; species Lepidothrix coronata. The sequence continues at coordinate 3,973,363 of NW_016690222.1, forward strand.
CGGCCTGGGCCTCGGTGGTGGAGCTTTGGGTGGCAGTGACAGGTGCCTCCAGCTTCATCGCCCTCGGGTCATGACTTGTTGCTCTACAGCATCATTTAGGTTATTTTTTGTGTAGATTTTTTTTTTCCCCATTTACGAGCCCTTTGAAGGCTCCATATCAACCTGTCAGCATGCTTTTACGACGTGAAAATGAGGCTAAATGCCACATGCACTGGGGTGCAGGAAGTCCACAGGTGTCGGGCCTGCTGAGGTGTCCTCGGCCGACCCCAGAAGGTGGCGGGAAGGAGAAGCCTGCTGCAGAAGTGTTGGCTGTGCCCTAAACTCTGCCAGGGATTATGCTAAAGGTTAAGCAGATTGAGTGTGCGGTATTGTCAGACTCACCTCCTGGTTTTGTTTTCTTTGGCCGGACAGATGGAGCAGTTGTTGCACGTGTTGTGGTGTTTAATTTGCTGGAGCATGTCTTTGTTGTTTAGGGTTTGTGGTTTTGTTTTTTTTCTTTTTAACAGGGTAATATCATTGTGTTTAATAATACATCGAAAGTGAGGGAAGTACAAATCAAGCGCAGACTGATACATTTTTAAATATCAGTATTTGCCAGAGCATCCTGGTCAAATTCTAATACAGGTAAATATAGTTGCTCTTAGCCACCCTCTTCCCAATAATTCGAGCTGAAAAATTATTCTAAACTTTTAGTCCAAATATATCATGTGATGATACCAACTAATTAAAGGATAAACACGAAAGATATAACTTCTGGTAAGCCTTCTATGAAATAGAAGGTGAAATATGTCAGGATATTTTATTACATGCTGCACAAAAGGATCTGGCATTACCAGTGTGGGCATGGTATAAACACAGAGATATGATAGTCAAGAGGGAACTGTGGAGAGAAGTGTGGTCTGTGGTGAATTTGTAGGAACTGCAAGTACCTGTATTGTCTTTTCTGAGTGTTACCACAGTTAAATTGTAAATGCAAAACGTACCACACTTTCTAGAACTGTTCTTTAAAAAGCAGTACTGCTAGGTTCAGCTATTTTATGAAGTAAACATTCATTGCTATTCTTCATTAAGGTACAAATTAGTTAAAAGTGGGTACATGTTTGAAGGTACATTTTACCTGCAATCTAATGGTAAAATGCTGCCCTTGGAAACCCACATCTTTGCATACAAATTGTATAATTCTGCTTATGTGCTTCTTTATGAGCATGTTTGTACGTACAGTAAGTGCTCATGTATATTTTGTGGATGCAGTGCTGATCTTGATGAAAAGTTGGTCCCAGCTATGTCAGTTACAGGATGAATTAGTGGTGGCTATTGTGCACTGTGAGAAAGAAAAAAAATAAAACTAATCACAATTATTACAAGAACAGTAATTACTGAACAGAAAAAGAAGGCAGTGTTTAGGATGAGGAAATATAGAAAACTGGATTTCTTGGTTAAAATTGTTTCTGTTACAGGCACTGCCCTTTCCTTAAGAGATTTGTTTTGCAGAGAACTTTGCTCAGTCCTTTGTTGAACCTGTGTGTTTCCTGCTTCTTATAACAGCTTGTTAGAGCACATGCTGATCTGGAATGGAACAGAAGATTTTTTTGAACCTTTCCTGATCTGAAGAAATACCCATAAAATCTACCTGCAACAAGGATGTCCCAACCTCTTCCTACACTTCTCCATAAAGGAAAGTTTAAACTGCTGGGGTTATTTGTTTCTATTTTAGGTGAAGTGGCAGGGTGATGTATTGTGTTTTAGGTCTGGAGATGACCATGATTTTAAGGCTTATACTTTATCGAGCAAGTATTTTTCTTTGGTTTTAATAGCTTCCCTGTTAAACCCTCACGAATTATTGGTGGTTGCCCTTGCAGTTTGACATTCTTACATGCACTTGTTGTACTCTGGCCTTTAGTTCAAACAATATTGCTTTTTATTGGACTCTGTTCTGTGGATGAGTTGTTTTTCTAAAAAGGATCCTTGCCTTGTTTGTTGAGGAAAATGGAAAAAGTATAGTGACTAATGCTAGAAACCAGAATAAAAAAAGGAAATTCATATGCTGACAGTTGAATGCTACCCTGATCAACCAGAGCTGTTTTTCTTGCCTCTGCATATTTCCTGTCTGATGAGAAGCCGGTCAGTTAAAATAGATTTTTCATAAGCAATCATTTGTTTTCATGTTCCTTATTTTGTGGTCTCCATCTTGAGTACCTCAGTCTGATTTGCAGAAATGCAAAGCTTTTGCAAGCACAGGTGAAATCAACGTATCGCCTATACTTTAAGGAGTCTCTGAAAAGAATTGTATTATTTGTTTCTGAGCAGTCAGAATAATTTCAAGCAAAAGCTATTGGAGATACTTGACGTTAATCTTTCCGTACCTCAATTTGCCATTGTATAAAATAGAAGTAATGAAAGTACACCATTTGCAAAATGGGCTGCTATGAAGTAAATTCATTCTTGTTTCTGAAGAATTCAGATGGATACTTAGATAATCAGGTCATGTAGACTATCAGTGAATTCAGAAAATAAGATGAAATAAACAAGGTACGGAGCCACGCTTTGAGCTGTGAATACCATGTAAAGTATTGATTACTGAACAATTGATTGAATAACTGATTAGCCAGGAAGCACTGCATGATGTGTGCTGAACAAGGTGGGAGTCTTACAGGAAAACAGCAAGCCATAGTTTAACTCAAAATTCTATCTCACTTCATAAACCGAAGGGGATCAAATCAAGAAGGTGGCAACCTATTGGTGAAATATTATTTAGGTGATATTTCAAATTAGTTTAATAATTTTTAAAAACTTTCAGCATCTTGAGTTGGTTTTTTTTTAGTTACACTTTAGAGTGTGATGTTACTTGAGTTAAACCATTCTTCCATCATTCCCAGTGACCAGTATCTCATATTGAGGAAAAATGTGTAGAAAGGGCTGCAAAGTTCCTAAGCTATTATATAATGTATGTAGGATGATCAGTAAACACTCTGATTTTCACAGCAGATTAATTTAAAGTCTATAAAGTAGGACTAGTCTCTTATATTAGCAGGAGTAACTGCATATAAAGTACTTGGTAATTCTTGACTTGTTCTCTTTTTGGGACTTTTGTGGTAAATAAGAGGGGTAGACTTTATTTTCTGGATTTCATCCTCAGGATGCTTGTTCAAAAATTACCACTATTTAGTGTAGACAGTTGTGTCAGTGTTTATACATATGTTTGCACAGATTCATTTTCAACAGCTGCTGGGCTGTTCATCTGCTGACTGCATTCAATCTTACCTGCAGATTCTTAGAATCATTTCTGTTGGACTTGATATCCAAAGCAACCAAGTGTCATTAGCAATGTTAGCTAATTCTGCCTCCTTCTCCAGGGCATTACAACACACACTCCAAGCAGATCCTTGCAATGTTTTATTGCTTAATTATTTTTTCTCGGTTTTGATAAGGAAAATGAAGAGATTTTCCACTAGGTTAGTTCAGTCCAAGCAGCAAGCCCTGGGGAATTGAGCTGTGGTAGTTCAGGGAGCTCAACTGCCCTGACTGTGCCACTGATGGAACAGAACAAGGGCCTGCATATCACTTACTGCAGAGTAAAGCCCTTCAATTTACTTATAGTGCAGATGGAGGTAGGTTTACTCTTATGACTGACAGATGAGACCTGCAAGTCATGATCTTTTAAAGCACCATCATGCCCAGCATTACCCAGAGTAGGATGGTCTGACATAGCCATCAGAAGAGACCAGGTGCCCACTCAGCTTTTCCAGTTAGTGTCTGTCATTTTAGCTCAAAGCCACCTTCACTGGCGGAGCAAAGGGCAGTAGCTTTGTGCTGGAGTGAAGGGCTGTGGGCACACATTACTGTTTGCCAGTTTCTCTCATAAGGAGGAATATATGCAGGTGGTAACACTTTACATCAGCACAGCATTATTACTGAAGGATATTACTGAAAGTGTCAAAAGACTGGTCTGTGCACTAGATCACCTCCAATCTGGGAACATTTTCCCTTGTGCTGGCTTTGCTGTGGTGGCAGCAGCCTCCTTCAGAAGGACAGAACATGCAAGTCATAATTTACACTACAGCAGCAAGGTTTACCAGACTATCTACTAAATGAGGGGCCCTGAATACCATAAAATGAAGGCAGCATAATGCAGAATATTGATGCTAAGAGTTCTGGGAACTTAGGGCATTGGGCTTAAAGTATGCTAGCAGGCATACTTTAAGGGATATTTTTGGTAGAGTTAAACTTACCTGAATGAATTCTTTCTTCCTGACAGGGAAGAGCTTGTGTCTGAAGACTATAGAAAATGTGCACACTCTTCTGAAAGCGATCTTAAAAGTGCAGTAACAAAAATGCCTTCTTTCCCCTAATGATTTTGAGAGAAGAGTGTATTTTCCACATTCTTTAATTTTCCTTGGTTGCTCCTTCTCTTTCATCATCTGCTCAACTGTGACCTTCTTTCTGGTTTGGAAGTGCTACAAGATCTTTCCTTCAGACCTCATCTGCCTCATTTTTAAGTGTTTGTTGAAGTGGTTCATGCAATTCTTGGCAAGAGATCACTCACTGACCATGTGACTTGATAGATTTGTGACACCCGTCTCTTGCTATTTCATTATGTGTTCCAAACCTTTTCATATGGGAGTGGAATCCCTGTTAGGAAGTATGGACTGCATTTATGAGTGCTCTTTTGCAGCTAATCCACATTTAATGATTGATGAGCATATGTCCTGTCTTATATCTCTGTAGTTATTTTCTCTCACACTCCCACCTTTTGCTTTTTATGTGCATACCAAGAAACAGATCCAGGTGGTCTAACAGTTAGCTGCTGGTGAAAGAGGCAGAGATAATGCCTTTCCCCAGCCCTGACTGTACTGCACATTCCTACTGCTTACCTCTTATGTCCCTCAGTCTTTGATTGTCAAATAATACGTCACAAACCAATTATTTTCATGTTACTTGGATCTAAAGTTCATCTCTTAGATTATCTCATTATAAGAAATGAGGAATTGGAGAGAGGTTTTCACATGTTTTGGGTTCCCTGACATAGGCAATATAGATCCACTAACTAGTTTTATTCTTCACAGAATGGAAGAGGCTGAAAGGCCCCTCTGAAGATCATCTAGTCGACCTCCCAGCTCAGAGGAGGGTCAGCTTGAGCAGTCGGGAGTTTTGAATATCTCCAAGGATGAAGACACTGGGCAACCCATGCTAGTGTTTGACCACCCTCACAGTAAAAAAATGGGGGGGGTAGTGTATTAAAAATAAGTGTTTTCTGCAGGTTAGACTACTGTAAGTTGATCCAAATTTTTCTTTAAAATGGTCTGGGAGCTGTAGCTCCCAGACATCCGTCCAATGGCATCTATCTATTGAGTTAAGGGAAGGTATTGCAACTGATAGCACTCACCTTCATCCAGTACTGTGGCTAATTACTCCTCATCCTAGATCCAGAGGTTGCCTCTGAATGAGGAATTGGAAAGCATCAACATAGTTCAGAAATCCCATTTCTGTAAAGCTTTCCAAATCCTTTTGTTACTATATCCAGAACAGAAATAATTGATGTATTTAATTATTATGACTTCTATCTTTTATCGTAATATTTTGGATATCTTTATTTTTTTGTTTTGCAGTATTATTTTCTGTGAGAATAGCTGATTGTTTTTGCTAAATGTAGTTTTAATGTTTATGTAGCTAGCTTAATACCCATGGTTTCCACAATCTGTGTTTTGATAGCACTATGACAGTGCAGGCTATATCTATGCCAGTTAACAAATCCTATAGTGTTCTGTGACTGAAAACAGACTGAGACATGCCTAACCTGTTGTGCTGCATTCATTTGGGTGACCTGCCCCAAAAGTGATTTGACACATCAATAAAGAAAAAATACCAAAAGCAACTGGATCCAGTGTTTGTGATGTCTCTGCCCGGCCAGTGCCTCTGAACAAAATACTTTTCTACAAAGAAGAATTATTGATATAGGATAATAATTGTATGGTATGAATGCATAAATTAGATTACTTCAAGAGAAGAAAGCAGTTAATGCCTCTTAATAGACAGTACAGAGAGACATCATGGATGAGAGAAAGTTTCTGCTCTGTTTGAAGTTGTTGTTAGAGAGAGAGGTCAGCCATCAACACAAGAAAAAGGACCTCTATGACAAAGAAGGTAGGATGACTGTGTCCAGCTGAAATGCTGACAAACTAGAGCAAGTTATGAAATGTATATGAGATAAGAATGGGGTGGGATTGGGAAATGTAATTAAAATGCTCTAAAATCAGAAGTTGTGGTTAGAGATTCTTTTTCTATGCCTGTTTCTCTTGCTTTTCTTGGTAAGTTGCCTCCAAGAGGGGCTTAAGTAGATTTTCAGAGTGCTCCTGTTTTAGGCTGAGCTCTGCAGAGGATGTGTCAGGAGACCTTCAAGGGCATGCTGGTACCCACAGCCCCCAAATGGAGCCTCTGTGAGTCCTTTATAGGCAGAATTAAAGGCTATGCCTTGTGTACATCTGGAAGTCCTTAGCAAACTTGTCTCCATATCCAGGAATGGGCTTAGACTGTAGTGTTAACTCTCTCAGAACATTTTATATTTTTAACAGAAGTTATTTTATCAAGGTAGTCTTAACTGTCAAACTGGGAGATGTTTACTTTGCATTGTACATTGTTTCCTTTTTATATAGTGTTAGTTATTTACAGTCTTGGCATGACTGCTTCCCAAGTAGTAAATATATTCTGGCATAATTAAAGCAATTGCACTTCCTTTGCAGGCAAAACCTCTGAGATGGTATCTCTGGAGGGAGATGTTGGAACTGATGGAGAAGCTGCCAACTGCTGTTTATCTGTTAACCAGTACCTCAGGTACCATCCTTCTGAATCACCATCTCAGACCACATCTGTATTTACAGAGACCTGCTCTGGTCCATAGGTCATTACTGGGGCAATTGTAAAAATTTAGCTAAAAAAAAACTACTGTATTTTTTAATCTTATTTTTTGGTGCATTATATATGTTCAGCAAAAAAAAAAAAAAGGAAAAAAGGAGTCAGAGAAGGTAATTTGAAGGCTTGCATTTCATCTGTGTGAAATCCATGCAAAGCAATGTAACATAGTTAATTCTGAAGAAGGTAGCTGACTTCCCTCAGCAAGGTATCCGTATGGGATACACTTCTGAGGATATACCCAATTAGTTCTGCTGCTGCAACCAATGTTTATGGATATAAATTAATGGGTCTTGATCCTGTTGCTGCCACTGTGTAAGCAGATTGTTTATCACTTTTTGTTTGGACAGGCTCAGAAGACTGCTTGGATAATTAAAGTTGTAGCATCTGCACAATAGTTATATACTTAAAATTACTGTGCCTTGGAGTCACCTCCCTTTATTGATCTTCAGACTGGTGCAAAATGAAATTGCAAATACAAGACATTCAGGCAAAAATTCCATTAATGGCAGTAAAGAGTATAGGGTACTACAGGGCTTCTTGTGGAAGGGCAGGACTACAATATTTTTCCAATCTCACAGGAAACTGGTAAGAGTCATCTTAATATTATGTGATGGAAAAGGACATAAATCTATATGGATAAAATTAAATTATGCATAGGCAATTAGCTTCTGCAGAAGAAGAGATATAGGTTGTAAACTCTTCTCCCATGCCACCAAATAATTTAAATCACAGAGTATTCTTTGGGGGAATATTAGAGCTGCAAAAACTAGCCTGGCCATAACTTTATGTAATTGATAAATTAAATATGACTATTAACTCTTGACTGTTTGGAAAATAAAGGCACAGTTTGCATTAAGGTTGACATCACAAGGTTGAACTGGATGATTTCTTTTGGAAAAACACTTGAATCCTTTTTTTAATACGTTTTACAAAAAAATGTGTAATGTTTCAGGTGACTGCTGCATTCTGTATTTGAGCCTTTATTTGATAAAAGGCTCAGGGATAACAAATTCTTGTACAAATATTTGGGGAATACCTTGTATATTTCCAGGACAAATATTACTAAGTGGATTTGAAAAAAATTTACCCAAAGATGAATTTTACCAGTAACAAAAAACTTTCTAAAAGGAGTGCTTCTCATCAGGTGTAATCTTCCTGCCTAAACAGTTGCTATTTAGTGAGATGACTGACCTTAAATCTAAAAATAGTGGGAACTTGTATTCCTCAATTACACAGATGGACTGTAGATTGAGTTTGACAACTTTAGTTATGATAAACTACTTTAGGAGTGAAATAGTATTCTTTGTTGGCTTCTTCTTCTGTGTTTTGCAAAGTGACAGTGTCCATTTTATAAGTGGCTTTTGCAAATCAAAATGAGCCTGGAGGACCCTGGTCTGCACCCAGCCTCACAGTCAGGGCTGGCTGTGACAACACTGCATTGCTGTGGAGGAAGGATATTTTTGGGTGATGGCTGTGGAGGGGCAGTGAAACAACACTGCTGCCAGAGCCTGTGGAGGAGCAGCCAGGACCCCACCCTGTTTCCATAGGGCCTGCAATGGCCCCACTGGACTACAGGGGCTGGGGTGTACCTCTGCAAGCCACTCATCCTGGGCTGGGTCCTTCTAAGGAGACTTTTCACCCTGTTCTTGTACCATGCTGTGTACACCTAGGAATTGCAGAGGGAGTTTAGTTCCTTGGGCACAGTGTGGGGTAAATGCCCTCCCAGGGATAAATAGGGATTGATGCAGGCTAGTCAAGGGTGAGGAGGGTCAGGCTCTGAGTGGGCAAACAAATCTGTGTATGCACCACTTCTGAGAGGGGATCCTTCTCTTCCCTATTACTTTCTTGAATTTCAAAGGTTTGATGTATCCTTTCTGATACCTTGTACTAAACACCAGATTTAGTCTATAGGTATGGAGACAACTTTTGAAAGGAAATGAAGTGGGTTACCATCAGCAATGCAACCTTCTCCACAGGTGCAACCAATTGCTATATAAGAAGTGGGGCAGAGCTAAACAAAGAGCAGAACTGAGCAGAGGTGGGCAGGCTGGGTGAAGGGACTATGTGCTGTAGGAGTTACACCTCTGTATGGATCAATTACTGAATCATTCCCCTCATACTCTGTTAGGTCACAGAAGTGTATTTCTATCAGGAACTTGCATCAGGAAAAAAATGCCATGGTTTAGCTACCATGTCTGGGGAGAACTTTCCAGGCAGACTAGTGGGATAGTTACAATTAAAACCCTAGTGGGCTTTGTATTAGTTCTTCATTTTTTTCTATGATCCTGCTCTTACCAAAATCGCCCATTTAAATGGTGCTTTCATTGGCATGGCTTGCGTTCATTTTTGTCATGTTGATCTGCTCGTTTTTTGCCCTGGCTGGTGGAAGTCCTCAGGTGTAGGAAGCAGATGGACAGGAATTTAAAGGGGCTTCTGACAGTCCATCAGTTTTTTGGTCAGTCTGGACTGCCTCAAAAAGCAGGAGTGTGAGGGGACTGCGACAGACAGGCAGGCAGAGTCTGGTCATGAGCAGAAAGCACTGACAACCTTCCTGCCTTACTGAACTGTTTATGTTTTTTTAGTTACTTCACGAGAGAAAGTAGCAGAGTGTGGGAAGGGAATACTGACATCACCTATGATTTAGGGTTGCGTGGTCACGTGTCAGGGGATCTGAAGGTTGCCTGTGTGTAAAGACTATTGACACAAAGTCTGGGAATCGTGCAGAGCTTCAGGCATGTCATGCCTTATGCAGAGCCAGAGAGCAGCCTGAGGACTACAACAAACGAGGCAGACTCAACTAAAAGTGAAACTATTTATGGGAGGTTGTCTGTCTTCTCTTGTGACTCGTGGATGTTGTTTCTTGTTCACCCAGGCTCTGAGCCCTATCAGTTTGCATTTAAATATAGCTTTCCCAGGTTTTCAAATCTGCTGTTTTCCCAGAGGAATGTCTGTTCCTGGCATGTAGCCCTCCCTTTATCATACCGAAAATCATCTCACTTACTGAGTCTTGGTAGCTTCTAGTAGATGACCAGCAGCTTAAAGATTGCTGACTACCAGACCCCTCCCCTCTGCCTTCAGATTGAGGCATCGTGGTTCCTTTGATCCTACCCTTTACAATGCCCCATGCCTGCAGTTTCTTCAGCACAGCCCTGGCCATGATCCTGAAATACCTTGCCAAGTAGAGAGCAGTGAAGGAGGTTTGCCTTTCCTGCAGTCTGAGGCAGGTGGCATGGGGAATCACAGAAGCAAGTGCTTGCAGGAGGGGTGGTGTTGTGACATGTGACACCTACGTGTATCCAGTTCTCCTATGTCTAATTGTCACAGACAATGCCAAGCATATGTGCCAAAGCTGACAAGATCAAGTGATGTTTTTGCATACACTCTCCAACTTAGCCAAATACTGTACTTGCAGGGAAATTTTCTCAAGAAAATCAAAAGGATTAGACTAAATAATATCCATAAGTGACATTTGAAATACAGAGGCACAGCACTGTGTTTAACCTCATAATTACTAACTGATAGAGTTACTCTAAAACACAACTTCTTTGCTTTTTTTTTTTTCTTTTTAAATAGGAATTTAATTTGCCATCTTTGAAAAAAACTTTATTCTGTATGATTCTGTTCTCAAATCAAGTCTCACTATTGCTTATTTTTTTGGAATCATTCAGAACTGCTGATTTATGTAATACACTGATTAATGCAAGAGTGCCATGGCTAATGAATAATGGCTAGTTTAGCTGTTAAGTTTTTAAGTTTTGTTACTGTTGCTTAGAGTCAGAGAGAATAAAGGTCTGGTATTTTAAGGGATTTGGCATTTCTAGATAAAAACATAAAATGTCCAATCTCTAAAGATAAGTAGAGAGGAATACTGGAAAACTGATATCTCAGTGGAGTTAGAATGTAACTTAACTTGCATGGTGTAGTTTGTATTCATTAACATACCTTAATTTTTGTTTTCTACTTGTTATAAAACCTTTTGCCCTTATTTTTGTACTGATTATATGAACATTTGATGCCTGCTGCTGTGAAGATTTTGTCACTGAAACAATTGTTTCCTGAGCACTTCAGTTCTTCAGGTAGTCCCATCAATGATTATAGCTTTGGGGGCTTTAAAACTGAAGTTATTTTAACATATGGTAACGTTACTTGATAGTTTCCTCTGGGAATCCCACCCACTGCATTAGCTAAAACAACTGTATGAAGAATGCTGTTCTCATGGCTCAAACACTTGTAATGCTGTCCCACCCAAACTAACCTCAGTGTGAGTCTGACTTCTAATCCATGAATGAGATAAGCAATGGAACTATTTGTTACTGTCCCTCTGATTTGAAGGTATTTCTTTCAACCAGGTTAGTATTTAACTGCCTTTATTTTACTCTTAATAAAAATACAATCATATAATTATAAAAAAGACAGGTGTTTTCGTCTGTTGTACCAAAGAAAGGCATCGCTGATTTGCTCTGAGCAGGTGGTATAGAATTCTGGTACTGAAATCAAATAAAATACACAGCGTGAAAGGATACATTTTCCTAGGTGAAGGAGAAGATTGGCTTACTTTAGGTGAAACATTAATGGCAATTTCATTGAAATGAAATCTTAGTGCTACAGTTTGTTCTAACTGCACTATATTTTTAAACTAGAAAACATCCTAGCAATTCATCCTAGCATGATAGCAGGACTGTTTTTAAAAAGTATCAATTTCATCATGCATGTGTGTGGATCACAAAATTCCAGAAGTATCTCAAGTTATCCCATCATAATAACACAGGATTTTTTTATGTTATGATAATCTTTGGATAATTTCTTCCATCATGCTTTTTCACATCATTTCCATACTGCTGCTGCTAGCATTTTGTACCAGATGCTCTTCTGTCATGAAAGCAACTGCTTCCTGATTCTTTTGTGCCTGAAAACTTGTCTACTATGTATCAGTCGACCCAGTAAAGTCTAGTTCAAATCCTGCTCCATTTCTATCATTAGACCATCCCACTGACATTAAGATTACAAATGCCTTTATATGCTCCATGCCCTAAATACTCCATTATTGCTTTTGCTTGAATACAGTGCTGTCCTTATGTATGCCAGATGTGCTTAATGAAGGTGGGTGACATGGATGCAGTGGTATCTCACTTATTTGATACCTCTACCTCTTGGAGAGCCTGACTGCACTTAGTTTTCTATGGAAAACCTGTAAAAGTGGGGTCAGGTAATGCTACAGTCGGTAATGCTACAGTCGGTAGCTGGCCTCATTGCCTACATGTACATAATCAGAGAGAGAGAATGCCTGTTCCAGTTCAAAGAAATAATAGATACCTGCCTACTTTGTAAATTAGAGGGAAACCAGTGCATGGGAGATAAGAATATGAGCTTATCAGCTGATAATATTGCTGTTTCTCTCCCCCTGTATACAGCAGCAACTAGATGGATGGAGGCAATGGCCCTGTTTGCAAGGGAACTTCGCTCAGTCCTGGAAATCCAGGTGTTTGACAGCTCCAGGTTGGTATCTGAAGCTTCAGGTGGGACTTTGCTGCTCAAATGTAGAAATGAGATGCCTCATTTTATGCTGGAGTAGATATACTGGTGGCCAAAAAGGGGCAATGTGTTTACTTTCTTTGCCTTGGCATCACTCTCACACTGCTCCTCTTCGTGCTGAAGCAGTCTGCTTTGGAGTCAGCTGAACAGCTGTGCTGGAGAAGCAGACCCAGTAGGAACATGCAAGTGAGAATGAAAAGTCTGCCCTTTAGCCCAGCCCTATCACAGAACTGCCTGGTTAGGTGTCTACCTGGCCCTGCAAGTTGTCTTCTCTTTGGCTTTACAAATCCAAAGTAATTGAGCTGTTCAAGAACAAAGTGGATCATAAAGGTGTGAAAGGCAGATATAATCTGAAGATAAATCATGCATGGTCAAAGGACCTGGGGTTGTGAAGTTAATTTCCAGGGAAGATTAAATGAATCAGAAGGCAGACCCTTTTGAAGATGCATAGCAATATATGTTCTTTGACAAAATTCTTCCCCTAGAGCCCCCAGCAATTTGCATACCTCCCCAGACTAAACCTAAGAGCCTTCCTGTAAATAAAGGACATGCTCTGGAGGTGATGTGGATCTCTGTGAAAGCCTCTTTGTTCCAGTCTGTGAGGTCTGGAAACTTCATAGGCAGCAGAACTATGGATGCTGACAGGAACAACTTGTCCAGCTGCTTTGGCTCTCTGATGGGATAGTGAGTGGCTGGCTCTGCTGGTGGATCTGAGACCCCGTCCCTGCAGCTGAGGGAGACTGGCAACGTTACTGGGGTATCTGGCAAATGTAAAACCTTATGTGGGCTTTCTCTCCCTAACTGCTTTCTGCCTCTCCTGGTGCATGGAGGTGGATGGTTTCCAGATGAAACAGTTGATGGAAAATTCCTGTTAAGGAAGAAAAAGTAGAAGCTTAACTCTGGTAAAGACTGTAATGATGGGCTGGGGCCAAAGCTAGGAAGGCCAGGGCATAGGCTGGTGCCATCTCACTGCACCTGTTGTCTGTGAAGGAGTCAGAGATGCTTCTACTGCTGTCAGGGTGGGGGACAGGGAATCAGGTATCCACACTGCTTTCTCTGGTTGTTGCCTTGTCACTGCACCAAGTGAAGCTCAGGAAAAAATCAGAACTCAGCACTGAAACCAAGCTGAATATGGTTAGTGTTTGGAGAGGAAGCCTTGTAAGGAGAATGCAGAGAGCATCTGAATCACTTCACCACCCATGGAAATACTCTACAAATAAAGCTGTGTTGTTTAGTTATAAATTTCATGCTGGAATGGTTAATCTTGAATGTATATAGAGAAGAGCACCCGGAAATTAGTCATACATTTATGATTAGTGACAGATTTGGCTGAATTTGAAAGTGTATCCTAAAGGTGAAAAGCAATCCTCTGATTAACAGAATTTCTGATCAGCCCTAGGATATGTAGACTTCCTCAGGCATTGTTGCAAAGGTTTTGTTTTCCTTCATTTTTCCTATTCAAATTTGGTAATATTTCTTTTCTGTTGCTAGTGTTACTATGCCTCTGTTTATTGGTTACTATTCCTAAAAACAAATCCAGGCTTTGGCTTTTGTGGGAAAAGGATGTGGAGTGGAGAAAGAGAGGAAGGCCCTTCGGAAGATTTGTGGAATTTGATAATGTTACAAATGAGGCCAACCGCTATTTTAAAAATTGCTATTCAAGTGGTTTATTTCTGGTAGAAATGGAGGAGGCCGAAGAAACCCTTACCCGCTTTTGTTCTAAGGCTCAGGATGTTCTTCCAGTTGTGTTTTTCCCTCTGCCACGTACTTTATCTTCTGCAGATGTCAGTGAAGGGTTTTGTAACACACTGCTTGAATTCACTCTCTTACCCTGAGATCTTGATGCAGCTTTGCACTTTGCATCTTTATAAATAAATCACAAATTTTCACAAATGAATCACCTATTGTTCGAGGTGGCAGAATATTTTAGTGCCATCTAAGTTAAGAACTGTGATCTTTAAATGTTTGTTTTGTATTTTTGACCCGTTGCAGTTACAATTTATGTCCAAGGAGGTATAAAGAAGAAATGGGACAAAAAGCCTCGCTGAGCTGCAGCTGTATCAGAGACACATGCATCCTTGGTATTATTATTCTTGACTCATGGTGTAACTGTAGAATGTAGGAGTCACATTCTTCGGCAGCTCAGGTCTGGGCATTGCTGAAACACAGGACTGAAACTGCCCCAAGATTTTACCTGACAAGAAATAACAAATGGAGGTATGTAGTGGAGCACAGGGAAACAGCAAAATGTCAGGATGTGAAGAGGTGTTTGTGTGCCCGGAGTTTGCCTGATTTTCTGGCTGTACCAGCTGGTCATCTCAAAGCTGTCCCTGCTCCCTGCAGACCTTGCCACAAGCAGTCCTGGAGGCAGTGTCACTTGCAGCACATCTACCTCAATACTGGTCAGCATGGTGGGCTGCAGGCATCTTGTACGTACATCTCAGACCCTGCTGTAATACTCTTACTCACGATATTTTAAGAGTTCTCTCTGTTGTATTAAGAACATGTAATTGAGGGTTTGCTGTTCCTTTTTGGCAAAGAGCCTTTTTGGCTCTTCTTTGAGCCCTTTGGGCTCAGCATTGCACTGGGAGACATCCAAGGTTTTGCTTTACTCTCTTTTTGGGAGTGGGACCTCCAGGAGCAGTCATGCATCTCATTCCACACTCAAAATAGCAAAGCTCTTTCTGTAGAAAAGTAAACTGTCATGGTTCCTGAGAAAATAAATGCTACTGAATAGTGCTGTGTGGGCATGTGACAGGGAGGACACTTCAAAATACAAAAGAAAGACTTAAAGATTGTTTAAGAAGTAGTTAGGGAATGTGATAGATGAAACAGGAGTAAAAGCATTTCTACTGGCCAGTACCACCCCCTTGGCTGAGGGCAGGTTGAGAGGAAGGACTGGGTGCATCGGGAGGGCAGAAACACATCGAAGTGGAGGACACAGGGGTGCCTGGGACTGCAGGGTCCCTGGCTTCAATGGGATGTCTGTGTGCTCATTGAATCCCAGCCAGAGACCCCAAGAAACATGTCTCAGGGAGTTTGCTGCACACAAATGTTTTAAACAAACAGCAATGAAGGGAGGGGATGCGGGGTGACCCTGCAGGGGTCTTTCCCGGCAACTGTGCTCTTGTATTTAGTAACTTGAGCAAAACTTTGCTGGTGAGCATTTGCATCACTAGTTGATATATACTTGCTGAAACCAGTTTTCTACTGCGCTCTTAATTCCTCATATCCCTTGTCAGGACTGTTTCTGTTTTGAGACTGACAAAATGTTGCTAGCTGGTGATAGCTACTTAAGGCAAAGGACAGATGATTTTATATTTCGTAACAACTGTTTCACAGGATTTGCAAAAATTAAGTTTCATTCCCAGCTAGTTTTTCCAATCATACAATTTTGTATGTCATCTTTTTTTTCCATGTTTGTGGCATCATATTTCAGACTAGATTTAAACTCTGAATTTGCCAGAACTTGGATACCTTTGTATTTTAAATATACATTCGTCCTTTTAACAGTGGCTACATTTGTCAGATCATATTCATGGAGTTTTAAAACATGCCTTCTGTCCTGGGCCAGACATAAGCTGTATGGTTGAGGGGCTTTGTTCCTCTATGCTTACATTCTGTTGAGCTCAATGGCACCTGATCCTGACAAAGTGAGGTCTTTGCTACTTCTGTGCTAGAAATAATACTGTCATTCTGTAACTGCTAAAGATCAGTCCTTAAAGTGCTTGAAGCATAAGAGCTTGGATATTATGTTACAATTATGTTCTAATGGCATAGTATAGAGGACACTCTTAAGAAGACTCTTGCTCTCACATGGTTGGAAAATTCCCTGGAAATGCTAGTAAGGCTTTATTTTCTGAAATGCAGAGTCCACATATGAATTCTCTCCCATCAAGGACGAACTCCAGCATTGCTCCCATTTCAAACACTTGGCCTCTGCAAGTAACCTCTGATTAGATACATCAGTGATATATTAAGAGTTTTTGTTGCGCTGTTATTTTCTTTTGACGGTAACTCCAAAAAAGGGTCTTTTTCAGAATAGGAAAATTGCTTCAATCCTCTTTTCATTCAGTTTTGTGGTCTCTTTCTTCATTTCAGTGATTAAGGGCTTGGCAGGGCTGGACTTCTTTTTTGGTTTGGAAGATAGCTTTGGTTTGAAACATCCGAAAATAAATTACGTCCAAAAGTTTCCTCTTTTTCTGCTGTGATTTCAAAGCAATTTTCATGGCTCAGTTCAGGGCTGCCTAGTAGAAAAAAATGGAAGAATAATTACTGCCTGCAGAGCTTCTAGCACAGCAGTTATTTAACTAGCTGCAAAATAATTTAAGGTGCAGGCAAATTTCTTGTTCCCTGAAGAACTGGGTACTTTGAGCCAAACATTTTTCCTTGCACTAGGCACACAGTTCCTGTGGCAGTCAGGCAGCAGGCACGGCCCCAGCATGCAAGGCGTACTAGCAAGGGCATCAATGGCATTTCTGCCTGTCTGAGATGTGAAACTCATGTCTGCCAATGCTGATCAGTATGCTGGGTGTTGTAGCTCCCCATTGCTTCTGGAAATCTTTTCTTTTCCAACACTCCCAATGACTAAAAAAAAAAATTCAGAGTACTCTTCCCACTGTGAAATGCACAGTGCTCATTAGATTCAGACCTCAACCTTGGCCCTGGCTGCGCAAAGCAGACTGAAGGTAGCCCTAATGGAGCAGCCAAGATTTCCTGCTCATGCAGGGAATATTTCACAATAGGCAGTACAGGGCAAGTCAGATGATGGCACCTAGAGCAGGGTGGCCAAGTAACTTTGGTAAGAATATTTAATTTTGGTAAGAATAAATTGTGTCTTCTCTCACTGCCCACCCTTGAAATAAAAAGACATAGAAAGAAACATCCTTTCCACTGATTATTTTTGCAGACTGGTGAGATCTTTAATTTTTAAAGTGTTTCCAAATTGTCTTTGTCCAACTATCGTATTATTTCTCTCAATATATAATATGCCTGTGATGGAAGATGCAATTTTTTTCCCTACTGCATAGAATGAACCAAGTTACTAAAGTTAAGCAAGTTACCCAAGTTTCTGTGTTGTGTTAACACATGAATTCTTTTTCTTTTCCTAACCCCTAACTGATAAACTTGATGAAAAATTGTACTTATTCTATAGTGGTACAAGCATTAGGTATTTTTGTGTCCAGCCACTAAACAAACCTATACCAATATATAGCACAGGCTATTCAAATGAGAATGGAACAGCACTGAAAAAATAGTCATGAGTGAAATAAATAAATAGAAAAATTAAATAAATAAACAGAAATCAACTTGTGTTAGGAGTGACTAAGAACTCACACCTGCCCTTGCAGAGGATTGCCTCATGGTGTTGGTCAAAGGTTCCTGTCTTGCACAGACATTTCTGTTGTTGAAGTTTTTTTTCAATCCTCTGCTGCAGTTAATAGGGTTATGTTGGGAGGGTAAATTGATTAGTATAATTGTTCATTAATACACTCTAATATACTTTTAGAGGTTATATTC
This sequence comes from Lepidothrix coronata, assembly GCF_001604755.1. Taxonomy (NCBI): domain Eukaryota; kingdom Metazoa; phylum Chordata; class Aves; order Passeriformes; family Pipridae; genus Lepidothrix; species Lepidothrix coronata. The sequence continues at coordinate 3,991,324 of NW_016690222.1, forward strand.
TTCAGAATGATGGTAAATTATGGTAGCTCCAATTAATGTCACTGCAGCTAAAGAGATGTCAGCGTTTCTATTAATACAGTGCAATTTTCTGGGGTTTTATAATTAACTATAAAAAATTGTTGAAACTTAAGGTACAAGTTTCCAGTGTATTTTATGCACACAATATTCCCTTGAATCTGATGTAATCGATAGATATATTGAATCTAATAAGATAAAAATAAAGTGGAGACAATCTTACTGAGGATACAGATCCCAACTTGTAGAAATGAAAGTATACTAAGGGGAATACACTGCCTTCTCTTTAGGTTAAACCTGGTGGACCTGTGGCAGTGCAGGTGATGGACATTTTGCTCAGAGGGCATCTTGCACCTGGGGCTGGCGTCTTTATCATGATTCCTGCTGCTGTCTGCCCCAGTCTATCCCTCTCATTCTCTGCACCTAGTAGCCCCTAATGTGTAGTTAACTTGGTGTAGCAGAACAGTATTGAATTTCTTAAGATATGTTGATGTTCTTGGAGAAGATCAGAAGGAGCTTGCACACAAAGGCAACTGACCTCAGAATAAAAATAACCAATTTAACATTAAAATAAGATCCCATCCTAAGGAGTCAAAGGTAGAAAATGCTGTCCTACCTTTAAAAATTGTGCTTATTTTGAATATTTTAGCATCAGATACTTCGTTGAACAACAAAGATAACTCTAAAGCACTTAGATTACAGGGAAACGATGAGAAACCAGAGAACTATGTTAGCCTGATGTACTGAAGTCTTTCAAAGGTAATGCCAAAGGCGTTAGAAAAACTTGGTCATTTTTCATACAAAAGGAACATATATAGAGAGAACGTTTATTTAATATGTCTTTTTATGTATTTTTTTCTCCTCAGATTAACAATAATGAAAATAGTAAGAGACTTGTAGTAACTGGTTTGTACAGTATGTCAGCACCAAAGCACCAAGGAGCTGTTACTTGAATTCAGATGCAAGTTCTGCAGGAAAAAATGTCTGCCTGATCTGATAACTGAGAGTGACAACACAATGGGCTATATTGAAAGGGGCAATAAAGATGCTTTACTTACAAAGCAATCAATTTGTTATCTCATGTCTTCCTGAATATGGAATGGTTTTCTGAAATCATGACAAAACATTGATGAATGGGTGCATGCATTATTATAGCAGTCAATCTCAAGGTAATGAGATACACAAAATTCCTAGTTATATTGTAATCCTGTCAATTATGAGTGTATTCTAAAAACAGAAATACTAAGAACAAAGAAAAGAGAAAGAGACAAGGTAAGATGAGCTCAGAGCCTCGCAAGAGCATTGTTTCCATGCACCAAGGAATAAAGTATTTATTTACTTTGGTCAAAGTTCAAAGGCCTCAAATCATCTCAGCCCCTTTCTCCACTTTTTCTGTATTCCCTTTGTCTTTTGTAATATTATTTAGGGGTTAATGGACTTTTCCTTTATTTTCCTATTTTATTTTGCATATACAGAAAAGTAAGCTGTGCCACACCATCCACATATCAGCAGTCTGAAGCACCTAAGATATTTGTAGATGAATGTAGTTTTTAGAAATACAACTGGGTGGAGACTTTGTTGTTTTACTTTAAAATAATGCTAGTCATCGTTTTCTAATTCTGCCAATCACTGGAATACAAAATTAGAGAGACCTAAAGCATACACATGTACAGAATATTAAAGGCTAGAGTAGTTTTTTGGGTTTTTTCCCTGATGGAGTTGCGCTAAAGACCCTGATATAAAAATTATAGCCCTTGCACTGAGAAGCCAACAGTCTGAACAACTAGCTCAGAAAACTCAGGCTTTGATCAGCAGCAGGGTAAGGATGGCTCTGGAGAGAGGCATGTTTGAAACATGCCAGGAAAAAAATACTCCTGCTTCCCTGAGGTAGTGTGCAGTCTCGTTATTCTATTAGCCTTCTGTTGGCACGGTGCAGTTCAAAGGAAGATAATGATGCTACTTCTGTCAAAAACAGAAAAAAAAAAGAGAAAATTGAAAATGCTATCAGGTTGAACTGAAATGTGTCTATTTTTGAGAAATAATTTGTAGGTGCTTTCAGAGCAAGATTATAAAAACTGGGACCTTGGACTTTACACACAGAGATTTGAAATAGGATATACCAGCTCTCCACTCCTGCTTATCAGCTTGACTGCAGCTTTTAGCAATCAAAGTTATTGCTACCTGATAGCGGTCTGGGGTAACCTCTGTGAAATGAGTAATCCCCTCAGTGCAGCCTACAAAAGAAAGGGCTTTTTTCCACTTAGCATTTCCCTGCATTAAGCAAGGCAATGTGGTGCTTTGGGATCCCTGTCCCTGCACTGCTGCTAGATACCCAGCAGTGAAATGACAATTTCCATCTGTGCTGACTCTTGAGTGTGCACTTTGGTTCCATGGATTTATATGTCTCTTGAACTGTATGAAAAGCAGCTGGGTTACATCTGGATTCTGGATTTCCAGTATTTGGGTGTATTTTTCATTATTGGACATTGAAAATCCAGCACGCAGAGGGAACGTATGGGATGGGGCAGAGAACCATCTGTTCAATCAAGAGCATCAAGGCAGCAGGCAGGGAACAAGTGGTGCTCCTCTAACCACAAGCATTATGTTTGCAGTACAGGTTTTTCAGTGTAATGTAAATAAATAGGCATAAACATAGACAATACCTTTCCAACTAATCCAGCCTACTGCTCAGTGCTGCCTTACAGTTAGACACTAATAGGAATTGATATCCATGGTTTTATAGTGTTTGTCATCCATGAGTTGCAATTCTCAATAGATTCACAACTTCAGTCACCACAACATTTCTGACACACTATTATTATCCTTTTATAAGTGAGAACCATTAATGACTTTGGATTACGCAGATCAAGCATGAATTAACTATTTTGCACTGAATCACCCAGAAAATCTAGGGAATGATCCAAACTAGTCATCTTCACTTTTGGGGCTTCCTTCAAAAAACCACACTATCTGCAAGACCCTCCATTGTGCAATACAGAAACAAAAGACCCAGTCCCTGTTCCACATGTAGTGCACAGATCAAAGCGTGAGGAAAAAATGTTAAATGCAGTTAGAATTATGATAACAGTAATTTACAGGTAGCATGTTTTGTTTCTTTGAGGTATCTCTTTTTTTCCTTGGGGGAAATATCAAAGTTAGGTTAGGCTAAAATGCATGCAATCATTGTTTACTCTTGTTATCTGTAGTGCCTTGTAAACCCATAAGCTATATACTAGTAAAAGACTTTTGAAGACAAATCTTCGTCATTTCACATTCCTATCAATTTCTATTCACCTGGAGATACAGAAAAAGAATGTTGCCAAGCCTGAGCTTCCTCCTTTCTGCTAACTAATAAATTCTGTACCTCCTTTTCTGCAGACTGCTGGCCTTTGTTATTAAGGCAGTGAGGTACTCAGTGTTGGAAATGCATTTAACCTTGAAAACATTTTGGTCTGGATGGCTGAGGCCTAGCAGGTAACACTGAGGAATTATTCAGCTACAGTTTCTCTCTGATATTGCTGAGACTTCAGACTAATGCTTACCCAGATAAATAACGGCCCACGTGTTCAGCAGCCTCACAGCACAGGTGAGTGCAGATTACTGGCCTGAGCAAACATGAATAAATTCATTCCCAGATGGCAAATTGTGGCAATGAATTAATTACCACAAGCTAAATATTTTACTAATGTTTATACATCAAAAGTGACTTCAGACACCCAGCATCCAGCTCATTTTTATTCATCCATTCTGTCCCTTTCTTGCCCAGCTGAACAGCACCCGGGACTTATCATTGCCAAGCGACCCCGTGAGCTGAGGCATGGGCACCTGGCCGGTTTCGGGAAAGCTGTTTCCTGCTGTTATGTGCGTATATGCCCAAGTGTGTCTCAAATTTCATCACGCTCCCTGACTTCGGTGTCCAAGGGGAGCAGTGAAACTCCGAGGTGCTGCGCGACCGCGCTGATTTGTGGAGGAAAAGGAGCAGAAGGAGAGGCGGGAGCGCACAGGTGCGGCCAGGAAGGCCACAGCGGAGGAACTGATCAGGCACCACCACCGGGCCCGGCGCTTCCTCGGGCGGTGCCCGAGGAACAGCGGGGCTGCGCCGGCCACCGCCCGCGGGCTCGGGGCGGGGGCGCGGCCGGGACTCGCTCCGCCCCGCCCCTCCCCTCTGCCCCCGCACGGCCCGGCCCCTCCCGCCCCTCGCTCGGAGAAGGGGCCGCGGCCGGGACGGCTCTCCCGCACCCGTGGCGCTGGTCCGGCCAACAAAGGGGGCGCCGGGGCCGAGGGAGGGGCCGCCACTGGGCCGGGCCGGGAGGGGAGGGGAGGGGCGGGGCGGGCCGGGCCGGAGAAGGAGGAGGAGGAGGAGGGACGGCAGCGACTCGCACAGAAAGTTGTGGGAGCCACCGCCGCCGGGAGACGGAGTGCGGGGAGGAGCCGGGCTGTGCCGTGGGGGAGCGCAGCCGCCTCCCACCGCCGTGTCCGAGGGGTGAGTGGTGGCGGCGAGTTGCTCTCGGCGGATGCCCCGGGAGCGGCTGGCTAGCCCCGCGGGGAGGCGACGGCACCGGGAGGGGCGCGGCGGGGAAAGTTTGTTCCCCAGCTCGGGTAGCGGCGGGGGGACAGGGGGCAGTGCCAGCGGCGGGCACACCTGCGGGCGAGGCGGGACGGGGCGGCCGCGGGGAGCGGGGGCGAGGGGCGGCCCCGCCGCGGAGGTGCCCTAGGGCGGCGGCGGCTGCGGCCGCGCACCCTGCGGGGAGGAGGTGCCGGCACGCCCGGCCGGTGCCGGGTCAAAATCCCCGCCGGAGCAGCGGCTCTGCCGGGGCGGTCGGGCGGGGGCCGTCGTGCCTGGGGCCGTGTTTGGGGCCTGTCCCGCGGGGCTTGGCTTCCCCCACCCCGGAGAGGGGCTGCGCGGCTTCTCGCACACGTGGCTGTCGCGCCCCGGGCCGGCCGGGGGAGCGCGCCTGCCTGCGTCCCCTTCCCCGCTGGCACACGCCCCGGCCCGGCGGGAGCGGAGCTCCCTGGCTTTGCCACCCTCTGGAGCGGGACTGTCCCCTTCGGTGCCAGGTGGGTGACGGGTGGTGGCGATGGTGTCGCGGCAAGGGTCGTGTCCTGCCCCTCTGAGGGTCACGGGGGGGCACGGCGCGCCCTGACGCCCTGAAGCTTGGTTTTCCCGGCTGGGGATTGAACTGGCCGCCTGGGCCATCTCGCTTTTTAAATATCATAAGGTGTCCCACGCCGGGGACACGAGTGGCCGATCGGCTGCCCCGCTACGCGTGGCCGTGGCCAGCAAGCCTCTACCCCTCCCGTCGCACGCGGAGTCACACCTGGCATAGCCCGTGGAGTTACCGTGCCTCTCTGCTCCTGGTCCTGTGCTGTAGGTGCTGACCCGGGGCCCTCCATGGGAGCCTTCTCCCGACGGATTTAGGCTCCGCCCGTGGCGTACCCCAGCCCACGAGCATGGCCCGTGTCTCCGACCCGGAGGAAGGACCTGGCGGGGGACACAGCGAGTTCAGCGATATCATTAAGTCGAGATCAGGTAAGCTGTCGAGAGGAGCGGTGTTTTCCTGTTTTTATTTCTGTCCATAGCTTCTGACATCAGCTTGCATTTTTAAACAGCACGTTTGTCCAGCTGTTTTTTTGGAGCATATATTGGTAGTACAGTGAATGACTGAAGCTGTTCGTGCAGCTCTCCTACTGTTACTTACAAAGTAATAGTAATTGTAGGTCTCTAGGTTTGTGAGGGTTTTTTTGACAGTATTAGTCAAGTCTATTTGTTTGGGATCCACCTCCTGCATTATAATTACCTCTACTTTTGTAAATAACCATTTGCTTAAAGTGCTCTTATGCAACCTAGTGTTGGCAGCTTCTGTGTTTATTCTCAGACACTGAAAATGGCAACTGTGACCGCAATACTGTACCTCCTAAAAGTGCATTGCAGTAGTACTCATGCAGTAAATTAATGTGCTTCCCCCTTAATGTAAAACAGTTGTCTAAGGCTACTCACTCAGGCATTTCCTCCAGCAAAACATTCATGTAACAGATCTGAAGGTTATTGGAAAAACATGGAGTTTCTTTGGTTTTGGTATGTTGGAGTCCCCTGAGGCTCTGATGGATGCTGGGGTGGGTAATGAGGTACCCTCACTTTAGCAACAGCAGAATGGAGGTTTTGGAGGGACAGCTGTATGTTGTTTAAACCTTGGTAGAAAACTGTGCTTCATCCAGAGACTGGATGCTCGCTTACTTAGCCTCACGGGTTCCCTTTGGTTTCTTAAATGCAAAATGCTCCTGTTACCAAAAGACTTTCCTCTGATATCTGAAACCTAGCAGTGTGTTTTTTTAAAATGTTCCATGCATAAAAAACTCTAGCTCTTCAATTGGTCATGATTTGATATGTCAGATTACGTGGAATGCAGATTTGATCTGGATCCCATTGTTGTTGGAGTAGTTTGTTTCTTAGACCTTCTTTTTGAGGCAGTCTTGCTCTTAACTTCTGAAAGTGCAGTTTATGAAACAGATGCTTGTGGTTTTTCATCTTGAGTTCTCTAGTGGTGTTTTATATTTTCTGCTCTTATTGTGGAACCTCTGGGCATAATTTGATTGTAAGTGTGTAGTCAGCATCTCTAAGGGCTTTGAGTTTGGGTATGGCCTTGCAGACAGTTTATGCATTTAGGTGTGTAAGTACTACAGTTTTATAGGATGTATGAGGAAACATGGCTGTATTGGAGGTTTTTCATGAATGAACAAATTGTACAGTAAGTTCTGTTGTTTTGGTTAGATTGTAAATCTCCTGTTAAAACCACTTCAACTTTCTTCTTGTGTGTTATTGAGAAAATGCTCTATATTCTAATACAAAGCTAAAAGACTTGAGCATTAGATTAAAAGTGGTTATGATTGATCTTAAGTAATTCATCTTTTCTAAATATTACACTGTTTTACATCTGGATGTGTGATTTCTTTGAGTAACATACTGTACTACATAGTTCAGATCTGAACCATTCACTACAAGTAAACCTGTGGGAGGGATTTCTTAATGAAAAGGCTGAAGTTTCCTGAAGTACAGATGGCAGCAAACTAAAGGCTCGTTGTCAGGACTGAGGAGAAAATATTTTAAGCTATGCTTTGATTTTTCCTAGGTATCTTGGAAAGAGAATGCTAAATTTGATAATTATTAAAAAAAACAACTAAGTTTTCCTGCTGGGATGATTTATCTGGTATGAAAAGTTCTTCAGTCTAAATGATTTGAAATACAGTACAAGTGTTGTCTTCTAACTTACTAATATTTGGGGTAGCTAAGGAGTCTGGCTTTTGAGGCTCAAGAGATCAGAAACAAACAAGTTTTAGGATCTCCACTTTCTTCTGTCATGGAAAATAGACTTATTGTGTTTCTTGCTACTCTGTAAGTTCTTCATCTGTGATACGGGAAATTTCTTTAACACTTTGATTAGAGAGAGCATGCAAATACACATTTAATATTTTCGCTCAATAAATAAAATACGAAACCCACTTACAGTGGGTGAAAAATCTTTTAAGTGATTTAATATGTGGTCTAGTGATTTAGTGTCATAATACTTTTTTAGTGCTTATTATTCCTATGCATTTTTAAATAAGAACACTGAAAATAGTTGACTCTATTCTTGTAAATAAAAGGATGTAGTTGTATAATGTCCTGTGTAAAGATCACTTTCTCTGTGTTCTCCTGAGCAATTGTGTCTTTTTCAACATGTTTTTCATCATTTCTTTTGAATGGATCACCAAACTGTCGGGATATCATGGTTATTTAAAAATACTAATGCTCTAAAAGTGATATTTAATATTCATGGCTAAATATTTTTTGTTGTTATAACTTGGAAGAAAATTATAATTTGAAATGCCAGAATCTTTTGAGGTCATGCCTTAACAAAGAGTGGTACTAGTGAAAATGCTTCTAAATATTTGGATACAGGTGTAAACTTCAGTCTTTAGCAGCCTGTCAGCTGAATATATTGTCTTTTCTGTAGTTACGGCTTCTTTAGTTATCTTGCTTTCTAAAACTGTGAAGCAATTAGAAAGGTGTAAAGGTGGCATTGTCAATATGTGCATTGTATTGGTTATTGAAAACCTGAGCCTTGATCTGAAGTCACTCTTATGAGACTACTAAGACACATGAAGTTTTACAGTTGCTCAGGGCTGTGCGGTGCCCACCTAAGCTTATTTTTATTAGCAGAACAAGCTATGTAACTTTTTCTACTGACTTGTAATTGGGAAGCTACCAGCATACCATGTGAAGGATGTAGGAGAACTGCAGAAAATCATAATTTTTCTATAGATCAATCAAAATAAATTAACAGTTTCTATTCTAATCAATTAACAGGATTTCTGTTTTTTGCTTATACAAAAAAAAGGGCAATATCCTGTGCATCTGACGCGGTTTCACAGATGGGGAAGAAGTAATTTTACAAGCACTGGATTTATTCTTCGGAGAGTTCAGACTGAGAGGATGAAGGATAAAACATCCACTGGGCATTGCTGCATGCTTTTGATTATGTTGGAAATACTTTTTCTTCCGGTAGTTAGAAAGAAAACTTTAAATACATGTGCTATAGTCTGTAGCTGTTATAAGTGATAAATGCTTGATCTTCCAGAGCAGATTTTCCCTGCCTGTAATATAATTTCTGTTACTTGTGATACAAAAAAAAAATTAGGACATTTTTCTGTTGTCCAATTAGCATTTATCATTTTCTGCTTTCAATGTAGCTCCTGTTTGATTAGGTAGTTTGTTAGCACTGATCTACATGTAGCTACAAGTTATTTTTGAAGATACATCTTCTGCACTTAGAGTAGAGTATGATGGTGACCAAAGCTGCCTGTGAAATAACTTTTGACTATGGTATTTATAGATGAAACTGCCTTATGTTTCCAGAAGGACAAACAATCTGCTTCCCTTCTTCCTGCACCAGTGGTGGATGCTGATGGTTACATGATGTTTAGTGAGTAGGATACTTGTTCCTGGATGGTTATGTTAGGTTTATATGTTTATAATTAGTGTTATTTAGTGTTATTAGGCTGTGCTATGCCTGTGTGTCTGTATGATTGCTTGCTATGGAAAACCAGTTTCGCTTTTTTACTTGCCTGTAGTATGAAGTAATGTTTATGGAGCTGATTTATATCTTTGGAAAGCAGCTTGTAAAGATAGGTGAGTTTTTCTCGTTGCAATAGCTTTTGGGAAGGAATGCTGTGGAATGATTACCTTACAGTGGTAAAAACAGTGCTGTCATCAGTGTGCTTGAAGAACAGATGAGTCTTTGCTATGATTAATTATGGAAAAAAGGCAAACTTAAAATCGTCATGGTAGCTTGGAATGGTAATATATAATTAAACAGTAAGACGTGACAGGAAAAACATCTCTGGAAGATTATGCCTCTGGTACATTTTTGGATATGAATCCTGTCTAAATTGAGGGGAACTTAATTCTCCTCATCTACCTTTCATTTTTAATTATATTAAATATATTTGACTGAAAGACTGCTTTGAGAAATTGTAACTTCTGGAGTTTTTGGGCAAGGCTTATTCTGAGAACTGCTGCTGTTGTCTGTCTGTCCCCTTGAAGCAACACTTACTTGTCTGGCAGCCCCCTTGCTAAGGGATCTCCCTGTCCCACAGTGCCACATGTTGCCTTTGGAACCAGTTCCTTTGGTTGTGCCTCTCGCTGCCAGACAGCTACAGGCCAAATGTCCTGCTTCTCATTTTGTATTTTGGCTCCATTGGTGTGAAATTGTCACGAGTTGTCATAGTTGTAGGCAGACCCTTAGGATTCTGTCAAGTGGGTGAGGAGTTGGTGTAGCCAGATTTTCACTGTGTGAACTCCTCAGGGATGTTTGTGCAGAGTGTGTGGACAAGGGGTTAAAGATGAACAAGAAAGTTGCTGCTCCTTGTTTCTGCACACTAAAATTACTTTTTTAAAGACTAAACTGTTCCATTGCTGTAGCCTGGCTCCTTTCTGTCACTTGTATAATTTCCTTTTCTTGGGCTGTTTGGTGGGGACAGATTGGGTGCTGCAGTGAAGACAGTTCTAGGGTATTGCCTAGCATTTATGAAATGACATATATACAAGTACCAGGCTGGTTTCTTCTACTGTCTTGATTGGTAGGTGAAGAAATAACATATGCTGCTTCATGTGTTTGAAGCACGACTCTGTCTTGGAATAGAAATTGAAGCTTCTCAGGGAGGAAAAATAAAAAGCAACCCAAAACCCAAACCATAAAAGTAGCCCATTGATTTGTGCCAGGAAATGAGGACATAACCCTGAACAAAAACTGCTATGTGAGGCACCATGTGTAATGTGTTAAGTGTATCTAAAGAGGTCTGAAAGTTGGTGTGGGGAGAGGCTGCTGCTGAAGTGGGACCCCCCCACTGATGAGAATCCTGTGGAGGAGGGGTGTGCCTAGGTGAGAAGCAGACCGGGGCAATGTGGAGTTCCTGCCTACACCTCCCCCAGTACATTTTTGGAGCTCTGTCCTTCCATTTCCCCTCAGCCCTCAGGTCTTGGGAAAGAAGGAAGACTCTCATACAGTATCCTGAAAATGTTTTCATGTGCAAAGAAATTGTAAAAGCTCACAGCATTGGACAACTTAGAAAAGAACGAGCTGTGCTGTCTAAACACCTCTCAGTAACTGCTCCTAATTTTGATCATCATCTTGACTATCTCTCCTGGAAGAATCACCTGTCTGTGCTGTGTGTCGGGATTGATTCTTGTGAGCAGGGAAGAGTGGGGAAGTATTCTTATTAAAATCTTTTGAATGCGAGTAAGGAACAGGTACATCAGTGTAGGTGTATAAGGAGAAGAGCACTTGGACTTGAGCTGAACTGTTGTTTCAGGACAGTATAGCTGCTCTGCTGCTAGGTAGCAGCATGGATTGGTGTTCTTGGAGCCTGCATAATGTGTTGCACAGTATCCCTCCTTCAAAGGAAAATGCACAATGGGAAGAGCACAGATGTTTTCACTCCTGTGAACTGAGGTGCTCACAGCATGAAGTTGGGGAGAACTGCATTTATTTGGATGCCTTAATAACAGTCTGCAGAATGAATAACAGTGTTTAAACATCATGAGGTGGGAGGCAGGAGTTGCATTGTGTGACTCCTTATTGTGTTGATGAAAGAATAACTTATAATGCTCTGTACTTTGTCAGAAGTCTGTTTTATGTCTTTCTCCCCTCCCTGTGTTTTGGGGATGCAGCTGAGTTGTAATTTCAGAAAATGTCAGTATGTTCTCAAAGGAAAGCTGGGAGTTTTAAAGGTAGCAACAAAAATGACAGGCTAAGGAAGTAGAATAGACCTCTGGAATCTGTGGATTTGATAGAAGCAATAGTACAGCTCTGTTGCAAGCTGTAATTTTGGAAATGAGGCAAGAAACTACTGATTTGTAAATATAGCCAGCTGCAAAGTCAGTGAAACATCTGCTATCAAGAAAGAGTCAAACTGCCATGTATTTATTTATTATTATGATGTCTCTGAAAGGACATCCACGCTGCCTGATACTGCCTTGGAGAGAGTAAAAAGAGAAACTTGAATTATTGGACCACAGTTGGGCTCAGCCCTGACTGGAGCCCAAAAAACCCCCCCACCTGAAATACAAACACTTCTATTTATATTTTGTTGTCACTTATCTGTGGGACCAGCAGATTCGGGCTGATACAGTCACTCTCCCTGACTCGAAGTGCATATGTAAGTGGATGGGAGACTCTGACATGCCTGTGGATTGTGCCTATGGAGACTGGCCCTGGGTTGGGAGCTGGTTGTCAGTGGGGAGGGTGCTGGAAGGCAGCCAGCTGTAACAGGGAGGGTGTGGGCAGTTGTAATTCTTTCAGCCAAGGGCAGGGGTTGAGTTTGGGTGTGTTTTGGGCTGCATCTTGTCTCTGACTGTCTGAACCAGCTCTGGATCTGGGCTGCAGCAATGCAGGGGAGACTGGTTACGAGTGGGGACATCTACACATCTACAACTGTGGCAGTGACCTTGTGAAGCTTTCTTATGCTCAGAAATATGTTCACTCTTTGATAACTTGCATTTTTAGGTATTCATTAATCTGTTGAGTGCATGGGACAGATGCATGAAACATGTTGAGATGCTAGAGAGGAATAAATTGAGCATTATACAGCTTAATTGTAGTTTCTCTTGTAAGGAGGCACCTCCTATCCCAGGGAGACATTCTCTAGCAGCCTAGCACATGTTCAGGTGAGTGGATCTCCTGCTGGGTGTGGAAGAAGTGATGAAGAGCTGCTGAACCTGTAGCTGGTGGGAGACGGGCTGACTATGTTTCAGTAAAAGACTAACTTCTCTCTGAAAAACACTGGATGCCTGATGGTAGGAAAGGATTTGGCTACATGACGGAGATTAGGTATGTATTCTTAAGGTTATTTTGCTGATCAGTGTAGGGAATGTACAGCAGTACTTTCCAGTCATGAATTGATAATGAAGTTCCTTTCTGGGCTTCAATGTTTTTTCCCCTCACCTGGTTATAAACCAGGAGGACCCAACATCCAGAAACTGAGAGATTTTATAGAGGAATAAGACAAACACATAAGGATTGGCTGGTCACTGGCTTATGCATTTAGCTGTGGAGAAACATGCACTTAAGCCATGAAAGAACATGCTTTGATGGGTCTATGTAATTCATTCCATAAATAGCTTTTAATTAGTTCCCATATATTCTGTTTTTATTTCCTAGCATCAAATGTGGGTTTTGCCCCCTCCTAACCTAGATCATGGCAGAGGACCAAAGGTGAAATATGCTCCTAAAATGTGATGTTAGAAATTATTATTGTGTGATGTGTAAGTTCTGAAATGGTTTTTTGCTATCTTTTTTCATTCTTAATTTACCTGTGCTATCCTGGATGAGCAAAGAGCAGCAGTCTGTGCTTGAATAACAAATGGAGGAGATTTATTTGAACATTTTATGGGAGCATGTTTGGAATAGAGTGAAACCTTTTGGTTTCTGTTATTTTAATAGTTATATTATAAAATATGACTGTATTAACAGAAGAGAATAAATAAAGTAGTATTTAAATGCCAACAGACCGAGACCTTTCTATTGCCTCTTTCCAGGCTTTAACTTCTGTTATAGCTTTATAATGAACAACAGCTATGGTCAGCATAAATCATTTCCAGAGAGGGTTCATTTCTTTCTTTTTCCTGGTTTCTACATGTACATCTTGTTCTTGGATGAGACTTCTTGTGGAAATTCACAGGAACATACTGTGTTAATACCACGCCTCTTTTAACTTCCATGGAGCCTTTTCTCAAGAAAGTCTGTTAGTGTCCTTCTGAATTAATTTTGCTCTCTCTGGGATAGTGATGTGTAGTTGTTTCCTCCGTGCTCAGGAATTTTTCTCTTCAACCTGTCTGTTGTGCCCAGTTTAGAGCTTGTTGGTTTGACTTACTGAGCTTTAAAAAAAAAAAAAAATTAGCTTATTTAACACACTGTTCATTTAGAATAGAGTTTATTAAGTTTAATATTAGAGTTCTTAAAGGTTACAATCCGATGTGAAGTATTTGCTCTGGTCTTTTTACTCAAAAAATACATTTACAAGCTTTATAATCTGTGCAGAGGAGTAGTCTGTGTGACAGTGTCACTCGTACAGTGCCCATGTACTTGCCAGTGAGGGTGCTGTGTTTCGCTGACAAGTTGAGATTGGGAGCATTGAGCTAATTCGGGACAAAAGGACACTTTTAAACCACCCCCCCAACCACTGTTCTGGTTTCACCAGGCATTTGAGGATTTATTAAAGCAATGAAGCATACTTTTGGAAGCTTACATTGCTATTTTGATAGGACAAGTCAAATGTTGACCATTATATTAATGTGGAAGTAGTTTTATATTTAAGTGCACAATCAGCATGTCCAAAATTGAACTGGAGAAAGAGGAGGGAAGAGTTCAAATGAGGTTGTATCCATTGTCACAAATGCCATACCACTCTGTATTGGTTTATTTCTATTTTGAAGGCTATTGAAACCCAATTAAAGTTCATTATTTGCCCTCTGAATGTTAACAGAAAGCTCCTTGATTACAGGAGAATCATTATTGAAAGAGAAGAGATTGAAAGCACTCTGCTATTAATAATTTTAGCGAAGTGCTTTACAGAGTCTCTGTAGATGTCAGGCTCCTAACAGGTTCTGCACTGCTGCCTCTCCAGACCTGTTTCCCTCTTATTTCCCCCTCCTGGTAAAAAGCAATGCATAAAACGTAGAGGTGAAGAGGTGAAGTTTTTGCAAGAAGGTTCAGTGTTAGTAAGAAGGTTCAGGTATATCACACCACTACCAAGAGAAGCCTTTTCTTCTATTTTTGGGCATTGGGAGAATGATGGCATCAGTTTGTGACTTTTTTCCATGCAGATGCTTTTCTTGTCCTTTCTTATCCAAAGAAAACTAGATCAGTCAAGACTCAGAGAGCTGCTGAGATGCAAGGATGGAATGACTGCTGCATCAGCCACAGTGGTGTCTGTTACTTCTCAGTCCCCCAGCAGAGCCTCTTCTTGAATGACATCCCTTCAGAGTTTGGACTAATGCCTTTTTATGCCAAAAAGGTTAATGCGCTGTCTGCATCTTTCTTACCCATCCATGTGTGCATGGCAGGAGGGAGCATGAGGACCTGCTATGAAGTCTCAGGACTGACTTCAAGTCTTTAGGTAGACCCTCCTCTGGTCAGGAGAACCCAAATTTTAATTTTTGTTAGATCTAAAGCAGCTGTTTAGAAGGGTTTTCATTTAGGCTGTAATAAAGTGGTTCCTAAAACTTGGGAAGCTTGAAGTTAATGAATTCCATGTATACTGTATTTTGTTGTTCATGTTTATTTTAAGAGGGGGAGATAATTTTTGTACTAGATCATCAAGGCTATTTGTCTTTCCAGACCTTTGAGCTAAGAATTTCCTGACGTTGAAACCTTCTTCTCTACCCCTAATCTGCTGAAGTGGGTTTTCTGTCACTACATGGTAAATAACTTCCCCTTCTCAGCAGGCAGTGTTAAATATTTCATCATTGGTAAAGGATAATAGTTACTTTGCTTACACAGTGACTAACAGTATTGGGTGTGTTCATCTCCATGAAGAAAACGAAGAGATGGAATGTACCTTTTCTGATCTTTCTAATTGAAAACCCTCAACTCTTTGGTTTAAAAGATCAGTTAATTTTGAGCAAGGCACACAGCAGAGTTGTGGTGTAACAGATCTCTGTGTGTTGTAGGATACCATATCTAAAGAAGGGAAGTTGTGTTCACTGAAACCCTTAAGTAAGGGTGTGGGCAATAGGATGAAACAACGGTAGCTGGTTTTGTGAAATGGGTTGCTTTTGAGGGGTGATCACCCTTTGATTGCTAGTTTGGGTCTCATAGCCCCTCTCAGAGAAGCAGTGGAATTTAATGCCAGGAGTGCAGTGGGGAAGGTGAGGACCTATGGATGTCTTGAGGCATCAATTGGGGCAGAGTCTTGGTGGTAACATACTGTTTTCATGTGTCACACAGTATAAATCAAGCAGAATACATTGAACAAACTGGAAGAGTGTGTACTGACTAAAGCGAAGTATACTGAAGCAAAATCCCTGCTCACCCATCTCCTGTTAGCACTAGTGGTGGTCTACTGTCAGTTGTGAGACTGGGATATTTATAAATCTCACTTTGAACCTCCATGTTGCAAACATAAAATGTGATAGCCTACTCTCTGCCTGACTGTATGTGCTTGCCTTGATGTGTAGATGTAACTGGTTGGAATGGCAGAATTTGTGCTTGAAAGAAGATCCTTTGGAGCATTTAACTGGAAAATGGTGGCATCAGTTTTTTCCATGCAGATGCTTTTGTTGTTCTTTCTTATCCAAAGAAAACTAGATCAGTTGACTTACAGAGCTGCTGAGATGCAGGAATGGAATGACTGCTGCATCGATGTGGGATCTTGAGTCAGAGATATCTGTAGTACAAAGGAAAGAAGAGGTTTTGTGGCATGTGCAATCCAGAGATGCATGTAAAACATAATGGCAACATAGAATAACCAACCAGGCTAATTTAAAGCCAGGGTGACTTTGTACTTGTTTGTGGCATTGATTTTATTATTTTTCTTGTCTCTGGGGATGACTCGTGACTGGATTAATAAAATTTAAAAATAGATGTCTGGTTCAATTCCAAGTATGAGGATAATAATTTTTGAACGTGATATGCAATTAAAAATAATTACCCAAAATAAACTAGAAAGCCCTAAACATTGCCTTTTGAAAAACATACTTCTGTTCTTCCCAGAAGTTGCTCTTTTTTTATATGCATGTATGTGTTCTGTGCGTCCTCTACCTTGTTCAGCTTCATGGTTTTTCTTCCAGCTGAAGGAAGACTGCAGTGATTGACTCAGTGTGTGCTGCAAAGTGTATGGAAGAAGAGCAAAAGAGATGGACACTGTTTTTTTTGTTTTTTCCTCCTTCCTGCCATACTCCTGGTATGAGGATGGTATGGTATGAGGAAGGGTGGAGGGATAAATGTGGCAGTGCTGGCTCCTGCTGCCTTGGGATATGTCCTGGTGTGTGGCAGGGCTGTGTATTGACACCTGAGGCCCCCTGTGCTTTTGTTTTTCAGGCAGCATCTCTGCTGTAATCAGAAGATAGTTTGAGACAGTCTAAAACTTCAGTGAAACAGGTGGAAAATGTTGTTATACTTTTTTTTTTTTTTGCTGTTGAATGCTGTTGCCTTATTGGCTTCATATCCCTGGCCCGGCAGGCATTTGCAGGGAAGGAGAAAAGGAATCCTCAAGGATTTAGCTGCTGCTTTAGATCATCTTCACAGAAGATAATTCCAGTGAAGTCAGGATTGTTTACAGAGATACGTCTGTGAATATTTGTACAGAAAAGACTTGTTGGAAAATGAGCTGAGGGCAAAAATTACTGAGGAGAGACTCAAGGGCCTGGTGCTCCCAGAGCAGCTGGATGGGGGAAGAGCCCTTAGCTATCCAAAAAGGGTCTAGGTGTTCTAAGGCATCTTCCTCTTAAGTTATCAGAATGGCTGGTTTGTGGCCGCACTGCCGGAGTGTGTGCTGCAGTGCTGGTGCAGATGGGCTGTGGGGCTGGGGCAGCCGGTTGGCATCTGTCTGTTGTGCAGCACCTGGTTCCTGTGCCAGGCTCTGGACCTCAGTCATTGAGCACAGTGAAAAATGTACATCAAAAGCGGTTACTCTTTCCAAAACATGGACTGGGGACTTGTGGTAGTACTCATCTTTCCTGCAACTTCCTCTTCATTAGAGCCCTCATGCCAGCTTTTCACTGTTGATATGCCAGTTCAAATTTTCAAAGGGTTCAAACCACTGACCATTTCCTGAGCACCTGACTGCAGTGTAGGACATGATGGGACCTGTTTCTGATGTATTACACGGAGAGAATGTGCACTGGGAAGAGAGCGAGGGGACAGAGAGCATTGAGGGTATTTTGTAATAAGCCAGGCAAGCCCCAGCACCTTCTGGGGAAGAGAGTGGGTGTTTGTATGTGTTTCTGCATGGGAGAGGTATTGCTCAATGATCACATCTGAGGCTGAAGGCCCAAAAAAGGATTTAATGGTAGATTGGATTTAGTGGTTGCACTCTATGATCTTAGAGGTCTTCTCCAACATAAATTATTCTATGCTTCTGTGAAGCTGATAGTGAGTTGTCAGTACCAAAATGATGCTGAAAGATGCTGGTCTAAGCAGAAGAGGATAGAGCTGGCTTACAGTGAGCCGTGATTTCCCTAGGAGAAAGACGTTGAAAAGTCATTAATCAAGAACTAGAGAAAAGGAGCATTGCTTTCCCTTCTCAAAAATAAAACAACCACAACAAGACCCTCTGCTGGTATTGGCAACCATCTGGCCACCACCCCTAGCAATGGTTGCAAGGATGTAGTGTTATGATAAACAGCCATTGTGTTGCAAGGGGTGCTGGCCTGTACAGGGACAGTTCTGATATAGTTTTTCTTAACAAAAACCCATTTCAGGAAAAAGAGTGATTTCATTGCTGTGGTTATTTAACTGAGAGGAGATAATGGTCATGATACTAATGTCAGTGTCCAAGTCCAAATAATTGAAATGCTTAGAAAGGAGGAGAGCTTAGGGCTATATATAGAGAGGAAAGAAGTCACCACACAGATAATGATGGACCCTTTTGCCAAGAGATTAAAACTATGTTAGCCTGGAGGAAATATGAGGAATATGTTTGGAGAGCTGTTTCCTTGGTTTACCTAGTGTAAAAGTGGGTGCTGAGCTGTGATGCAGGATATGTGCAGTACAGAGTGTGGTAGCTGAGGCTTGATGGTGCTCTGGCATCTGGCGTTGAGGTGGCAAGTGTGCTCACAGAATCATTGTGCAGGTTATCCTGGTCAAATGTCTCCCACCTTTATGATTGATGCATTGGATTCATTCATATGCTGTAGTTCCATCATGAAGTGAATGATGTGGCATGTTGTGGTTGGCATAGTTGAGGTCTTTTTCGAGATTACTTCCTGGGTGAGGTTGCTGTCCTTGGGGCTCCTGAATTCCCACAGGAATCGTATGCTATGTACAATGTGTCAGTAAGTGCAGCTCTGCCCTGTAGAGGTATGCGAGTATGATACTTCTGCTCCAGGGCACTTTCACGTTGCAGGAACTCTTGCATCCTGCAGCTACTTTAATGTTTCTCTTACTTGTCAATCACTGGTTCACTTGATGCTACACCTAAATTAGAGGTTACTGGGTTGGGTCACGGATCACTCTAGCATGCAATGCCCACTTCTGAGGCAGATAAATTTTCTTCAGTAGTAGTTGGAGTAGAAGAGGAAGAGGAACACATAATACTTGGTGGATCTCATAGTTTGTGGCTTTATATTTAGAGAACGTATTTGTTGTGTTCTGGGCAAAATATCACTTGTGATGTAGAGGTCTCTTTGCCTGTGAACTGTGCAGGGTGCCTTTTATACTGAGAACCGGTGTGAAATCAGTGAAGGGCCCCAGAAGCCCTGACCTGTTTTAAGTGTGTCAAATTTGATTTTTACTCTGTCTCTTTGCAATACAATGTTGAAGAGGTTTGGGCTGCTATATTCATCCTTAAAAGATTCAGTGACCTTAGTGTAGTTGATTAAATTTAGTTCCAGGATTAAGTCTGTGGTTGACAGTGAAGTTCTCTCTGAACTAGACCAGAACTGTTGAATGGTCTTTGGAGGAGATGTAATACACTGCAAAACTTGCCACTGCAGCTGTTTAGGAAAAATTAGTTAATGTTATCTAATGTACTCGCATGGAGGTTCTAGTGTGATTTGACCAGGAAAAAAAATGAAATCTCTAAATTGGCTGCTGATTGTTGCCTTTGAAGTCCTGATGCATCCTTTCCTCCACAGTGCTTCCCTGCTGCTGTTGGTCAGGAGGAGCTGGGATCAAGCAGAAACCATTAATCAGGTGGTGAAAATGGACTAGTTCTATATAATGTTCAGATAAATTGACTGAAAAATGAAGACTGCTTAAAAATGTTTTACTGACTTATTTATTTTCAATTATAGTTCTCACCAGCTTTTGTTATTTTGACCCTGAGTCTCTGGCTTTAACTTATATTTGTCCCCATATAATAAAATTAATGAAAATGTAATGTTCAGTTGAACTCCATTTTGCTGCCTGGGGAAAGAAAGTGGGGTTAAAGAACATGAGTTCTCCTGATACACTGCACTGTTGAAAGATGGTAACGCACCACAGTGATCATATGAAACAAAGATTTGTGGCCTAGAAAAGTGCAACCCGATTATGAAAGTATTCTGGATAATTTGTGTGGGTATGGGAAGAAGGAGAGAAATTGTGAAATGAATTGGAACTTTAGACTTGTTTCTTCCAGTTGGAAAAGTCTGTTTTCTTATGGATTTGGGTCCTTATGCTCACTAATCTGACAATTTTTTCCCTTCATACCACAATGCACATAATTGTTTTTCTTCTAGTGATGGAGGGAAGAAGGCATAAGATATTATGTCTACCTGGTATTCTCATTTATAATAATGTTCCTTTCATACTGTTCCAGCACTCAAAAAGAACCTTAACCTGCTATCCTATTAAAAACCTTGTGCTGCCAGAAAAATGTAAAGAGATTCTAGACATTTGAAACTCAACTCTCATCTACAATACAGTGGAAAAAAGGAAATGATACATTCTTGGCACTCCCAAATTCAGCAGAGCCAAAAGGTTATCAGCTGACAGAGTAGTTGAATTGTAATTATGATAACTAATGTTACTGGAAGTCTTTAAAAAGCAATTGAATTAATTATGTTTGATCTTGGTGAGAATCTGTGGCTGTGGGTCAGATTTTGATCTGAATCTCTTATCTGGGAAGCAGTGGGGTGTAAGTGGTGGGGAAAGTAATGTGTGTCAATTGTGTGAGATTCGCCTTTTTAACTGCTTTGTATCTGTATTGTGCCGTATTTAACAGAGGCTATGTTTTTTCCTTTCTTTTTATTCCTCTCCTTTTTGGATGAATAAATTGAACTCTTACCATCTGGAATCTGCAAAGTATCATAAAAGCCTTTCTGGAAAGTCTGACAAATTGTAAAATCTAATATCTGTGAGAATTGGTGTATGAATTGCCCCTTTTGTGTAAGGTGGGTATAGTTAAAAGTCTTATAAAACCTATTTTGCAGACAGTTATTTTGAGACCTAAATATTGAATTATTGCAAAAAAATAGAAACTAAAGTGAATTCCTGGTTAAATTACTATTTTTTAGCTAATATATCCCTCAACTATCTTAATCAAGGGGGACAATATACAGTTTTTATTATGTATCTGGAATTCCTTTCTCAATAGTCTTCAGACATTCCCCCCCCCCCCCCAGTCCTGCAGGACTTGGAATGGTGAAAGCAGAGCTGAGGAATGGGTGGGTCAGTTTGATCGTGTCTTCCAGAGTTATCCAGCTTGTTACAAATAATGTTCTGCTGTTTATTTAAATATCTGTGGCATAAATAGATAACCTGTTGCTCTACCCTTCAAGTGCAAAAGTAGTGCCCTGCACTTTGTGAAAAGTAAGAGCAAGCTGGTTTCATTATATCTCAATAATGGAGGGTGGTGTATTAATACAAGGTGAGAGGATTTCTTTGCTAGAACCTTACTAAAAACTGATTCAATAATTGTAATTTTTTTTTTAGTAAGTAGAACTAGTTAAATAAGTCCTCTCAGCTTTACATAATTTTTAAAGTCCTATTTCAAATATCCTTCTGTAGAATAAACAACTAAATTAAATATGAGTAACCACATATTTAATTTTGAAGATATATTTTAAATTCTTGTTCAAGTAAGAATATATATATGCAAGAGAGGCTAATTTGAAAATTGCATCCTCAAGGAAAATATACTTATCTAATGTAAAGCTAAGTGAAATAATGGTCCAAAAAATCACCTTGGCCTTGAGTTCTTTGGTTTTTGATCTCTAAAATGAGAAAATTAGCCTCTTAAAAAGGGATGAATAATGTGAGCAAAACAGAATCTGATCTTATTCCCTCCCCATCCTGACCTTCTTGCTTACTTCTGCCTTTAAACTCTTTGTATTTAGTGTAAAGCAAGCCGGTTGGTTCCCAAACTTATTTTAGCTCTGAGCTGATGATGTACGTATCTGGTCATCAGCTGCAGAAAATATGTTTGGGTATCTTTAGCCTTGTTTAGCTTCTCTTCTTAGCTGAGATGGTATTTCGGTGTTTTTGTCAATATCTGAGGGATGTATGAAATATGGGGTGGTCACCTTTCTATCCGCCCCCTTGCCGCAATTCATATAGAAACTCATCCTGAAATGATTTTTTCAGGTCTGGTTTTTGGATTATTGGGAAAAAACATGGAAGCAAGGGAATCAAAGGGAGCTTTATGCTTCATCTACAAAGAAAATTTTGGGGTTCCTGCTTTTCTCTAGACAGGTAAATATCAAGGAATAAAAGTGTCTTGGAGTGACCAAGATTGCTTGCTTTTTTTGTTGGGACTTTTTTTTCCTGTCTTAGTGGAGCTTTGTTGCCTGACCTTGGTTTTCCATCCCAGGGCAGAGCATTAGTGCAGTGAACTAAGCATGAATGTGGCTGTGTAGCTACAGAGGAGTATATTCCCTTCTGGCAGTTATTCAAGAGTATCTCTGAATATTTATATGATGAATTAGCACCATAGTGTAGAGGAGGTTTGGCAGAAAATCTTTCAGGATCTTGCAAGTTGCTGCATGCAAAGTTAGTGGTTTCTTTGCAAAAACACATATTAAAAAAAACCCCAAAAGGCACATAAAATGTGCTGAGTAAGGATGTTTAGAGAGGGATCTGGCAATGTGTGATTTTTGCAAAGGCATCTTGTTATGGATTGTCATTTATTCAATCAAATCTTTATTTTAAAAACTGCTTATACAGGGGGAAAGCTTTGTACCTTCTCTACTGGATATCTAAGTTTTACTGAAATTCAAGTAGTTGTATTTTGTAGACCTTTTTAAAGGTTTTTCATAAATTGCAAGTTGAACTCAGCTTTGATAAATCTATTGGTCTGTTCTGAGTTGTTACTGGCATTAATATGCTGTAGAGGGAAAGATTCTCATTGTCCAGTGGAGGTGAAATTCTTAATTTCATGGAGAGATTGAAGAGTGCTTGCTCCTTTTCCTGAACTTTTCCAAGCTGACTTCTCTTAGAGTGGCCTTGTTCTCCTGTGGCAACCTGCCTGGTTAGAGGGGGAGCTTGTGTTGGAGATAAGAAATAATTCTCTTTGAAGAAGTTTGACAAATTTAGAAGAGCAATGAAGATCCTAAAAGTCACAACAACAGGGCCGATTTAGAAATGAATTGATTCAGAGCAGCCATGGTGTTACCAGAGAGAATTCTTCAATTGGGTTAGGGCAGAGTAATTCCAGTTTATCACCCACCTCAGCTCCTCCATGCAGGAGTCACACCTGACCCACTGTACCCACTGCAGGATGTGTTGCAGGTAACTCATGGGCACAGCAGTGCGCTCCAGGAAATGGCAGCTGTGCTACATAAGGTTGAGGGAGAAATTACTCAAGTGGATCTGTTCAGGTGGGAAGGTAAGGTTAAACTTAACCATCTGTAGGCAATTAAAATTCATGACAGAAGGTCAGGATATTACTCTCTGCCAGTCAATTCTTTATTAACTACACCTATGCAAATATAATGTAGTCTGTTAAAATTTAACCCCAAGACATGACTTCTTGCAAGCTTTCTAGCACATGAGAATCAGTGTTGATGCATAAAAATGGGGAATAAGTGGAAATGCTGAAATGCCTTAGACATCTCTTTCAACTTGGTATAAAAGCACAGTGGCTGAAAAAAAGGCAATTTCTGCACATATGCAGTATTTAGTAAGCAGTTTTGTCTAACATGAATTGGGTGATGGAACTGGCTGATAGAAATGGTGTGCTTGTACTGTGTTTAAATACCTACTAATGAATTTGGATCCCCTTTATTATTTAAGAATTCCCTTGATTTCTTGTGTGCCTAAGTCTAATCTAAGTACTGTATTTCAGCATACCTAGGTGTGGTTGGTTTTTTTTTTCTTTTTTTTTTTTTAAGGGACAGTGGTTTTTAGGATGCATGGCCAGTTGAAATTTGAAGTGCTAAAGACCTCTGTTATAGTTTTGGGTCACCATATCATAATGGTAGCTATCAATTTTTAAGGATTTTTTTTTTTCTTCTCAGATGAGGCCTGTTTATATGGCAGAATAGAGTTGTTTTTTTTTTCCCCCTTTGCTCTTAATCAGGAGGGAAAACTGTAAAATTGGTGTCATCTTTGCTGTTCTTCAGGTCTACTGATTGTCACAGACTTCGGGCTTGATAGATGTGTGTAACATTTGGGTTATCCATAACTTAGATCTGTGCTTTTTTCAGGGGAAATATCAAGAACATCCACCAAGGTCAGCCTTGATCTTTAGTGCTAAAGCCTAGTCTTCTTTGGGAAAACACACAAATAATAAAAGAAAACAAACAAAAAAACTTACCCTGACCTCCTTGTCCTTTCCGTTTTCTGACTGCAGATGTGGACTGTCTTCAAAATTGAAGGAAGGTAGATCTTTCAAAGATTAGTATGTTCCAATAACTCTTTTTTTGTTTTAACTAGTAGCTGGGTCAGTAGGTATCATCTGTGACCAATTTGAGAGAAAAGCAACAGGATTTCTGCTGGCAAAAAAGGCTCAAATAAAATACTGAATACTAAATACGTTAGTTGGGGATAAGCAAGGTGATGGGACATACCCATTGAAGTTATTGTAAGGGTTGGGAAATGGAAATGAGAGAGTTCCAAAGGGAAAAAAACTCCCTGTTTCTGAAAAAAGTGTTTCATGAGTTTCAGCCCTCAGGGAATGACATATTTTAAAACCGGCTCCTGTTCCTACCCTTCTCCCTCATAAAGTGAACGTTAAAGTAAACAGAAATGTAATTACGCTCCTCTAGCTTGGATGTTTCTTCCTGATGTACAAAAACTCAGCCACAAGGTAACGCTGTGGTTTTTAAGTGATGGAACAAGTTGCAATAGAGTTGAGTTTTTGTCATCTTTGTTGTGTATACTTAGATGAGAGAAGGAGGTATATGTAGATGTATATGCCTGTGCACACGTATGTATACATAGACCTGTGTCTATTTTCCCCTTTGGGGACTTCCGTTTGGAAATGGTGATATTCCTGAGAAATTATGCAGCCCTTTCAAGTTGAAAATAACTATACAGCAGTGTGTGGATCTGGGCTAGTTAGAAGCGTGTCTTAAATGAGGTGTTTCCATTTAGTTGCTTGGGAGGTTGGTAAATTCTTCCATCACGTGCTGGGGTGAAAATTCTTGCAATCTGTGCTGAACTACTCCACACCCCCTGAGTTGTCCCCAGCTAGCAAGGGTGGTTTAGAGGCAGCCAGCAACAAGTGTGTGTGTGTGCATGCTTGGGAGTGCATCACTGACACAACTGGGCTGCTCTTAGGGGTCGAGTTTACTTCCTTGTCACATGCATACTATGTGGAGGGCTCCTGGGCTTTGGGGATATAGAAGATGACTGTTGAGAACCTTGAATGATAAGAAGTACTAGAAACATGATCATTGCTAATTTTTTTTAAAAGTATCTGGAATTTGGTATAAGAATTGGTGTATGTTGCCCTGAAGTCTTTTGATTTTTTTGAATGGTAGTGATGATTTTAGGCAACAGTAGTTCTCTAGGTTGTGACTGGAATAATTTTCTGCAGAGTAAAAGAATGCCATGTGGACAATATGTATTCTCACATGTTCACTTATTTTTAAAAAGCAATGCCATAACTAAAGGTAAATTTGAGTCATCCAGTGAAAGGTTTATAAGGGGGGAGAGAGATTGTGGACAGAAGTGGCAGACTGAGGACATTCTTGCTGCTGAATACTAGCTTCATGTGATTAGAGACTTAATGTGGTAGATGCAGACAAAGTGCATCTCGGACAAACAACTAGAGACTTCAGATATCCAGCTTCTCTGGAAGCTGCTTCTTTCTTGCTCCCTCTCAGTCCCCAACCCACCCTCCTTTCCTGTTCAGCTCTGATATCTCAAATGAAAAGCAATCTCAAATGCTTCTCGTAACTATTCATGGATGTTGAGCAGCTGCTCCACATGTTTGGTAAGGTGAACTCCCGAGGGTTGGTCAGTTTCTCCTGTATACGCCGTGTCTGGACGTTGTCATTTGGACATTTGTATGTAGATTGTATGTCATTTGTATGTAGATTCACCATGTCCTTCCAACTCTGCTGGAGGGAAGCTGGTAATTGTTCTTGCAATTTGTTCAAGATATGCTAAGACTCCTGCTGGTCAGGGTCTGAATTTGGAACTTTGTAGCTATATTTTCCTGTCTTTCTATGTGTTTGTCATCTGCCTTGTCTGTGTACTTGCCTACTTGTGTATGCAAGTGTGAAAGTTGTCTTTTAAGAGCTTCACTGAATGAGGAGCGATAGTGGTGATTTCATGAACTTGCTGGAAAATTTTAGTTTCACTCTCAGCAAGAGGTCCCCGCCCAGCTGGGGAAGCTGTTGCGGTTCTGTGGTGGTGACTGCACTGGGCTTGTTCCTGTGAACTTGGCTTTGTTGAAATAAAAACTTAGCCTTTAGGCATCATGTGTATCGTTTCCCTGTGATTTATACTGTGTTGTGATTTCACCATCATGTGCCCAGTTTTTTAGACAAGAGATAATTGCTTGATGATTTTTTTTTTCTTAATTTCCTGCATGCATTGTTCATAAATTGTAGTCAAAGATCTGGCAATAACTTGTTAATGCAAACATGAGACACATAGTTTTTCTAGTCTGCTTAGCTTCTACTTGCATAATGGGTTTTGTATACAGACACAAGGGATGTATATGTGTGGTGATCTGTCCCTCCCCCTCCTTCATCTATCAGTTGCAGCTTTTTGCACTGTTACAATGCCAGAAAGGGAGGAGAGACTGATTATAGAGGGCTAAACTCTGTGCAGCACTTAGTTGGAAGGTACTTGGGTGCTAGAGTGATGCTGTCTAGAAGATTATTTGATTAAGGGAGTCTCGGCAATGCATGATTTTGAACCCAGGTTACATTAAAAGACACATGGCTTAATGAAAGATAATTCTAGACAACTTCTGTTCAGGTTGACTGTGCTGGAACACTTTCTACAGCATTTCTGTGAAGTTGTTGAGGGTGAGAACACTGTTTTGTACTTCCAATGTTTACCAAGCCTTTCTGCCATTAACGTGATGTGTGTTTTTTCTTCTTTTTCTAGGCTAATACAGCACTCTTTGGAGTGGAATTTAATGTCTGTTAAATTTTTTACAGATAATGAAGAAAGCCTGTTACAGCTGGCTGTGATTACAGACTACTGCCAGCATGCTGGAGTGGGAACTTGTAGGGTACTGCAAGCTGAAGCAGATAAATAATAAGGAAGTTACCATTTCATAGTAGTATTAGCCATGAAGCTTAATTATACAGTTTGACAGTTTTACCTTCATAAATAATCCTGTCTGAAGCTGTGAAACTTCTGGTGTCTACAGGAGCCCTGTATAGTTTCTGTAAGCAGTGGGCTGGGTTGGAATCACTCACCTTCTCCATTTCTGCTCCTGAACCCTACACTGTTTGGGGATTGCTGCTTCTGCTTGAACCTTCCTGTTCCCAGCAGCCACAGAACCTGACCATGCCTTTTATGCTCCCAAATCATAACAAATCTCTTGGCTCTTCTGTTCTGTTACAGAAGATGGGATTTAGGGGAGGGGAAAAACCTACAAAGAAAAGCTTTGTACTCTGCTCACGGTGTCTGTGGCTCATTCTTGGGTTTTGAGGGACGGGTGGGCTGTAGAATTCATTTTGGTCAGATGCTGTGGCTCAGAAATGAGACATAAGGAATTCCCTCCTGTCATCACTGTTGCTGTAGCATGGCTTCCCAGCAGACTTCCTGGTTTTAGTTTGGAAGTAGGCTGGTGAGACTAGTTTTCTGAAGCAGTGGAAGAAATGGCAAACCAACTATATCATTAGGAGTGCTTTTGGTGTTTTTGGGCAGAACTGGCTGTTGAGTGCGTGGGAAACTGAGTGGATGGTCATAACAGTGACTGAGAGGAGCTCTGGCTGTTCTTGCAGTAGTCACCACTGTTGTCTAGAGCTGAACAAGAATCCTTGTAATGTTCTACTTCTCTACCAATTAACTGAAATACAGACTTTGAAATGTGTTGGAGCAATTCCTCCCAATTCTTGGGGGAGGCAGCGAGGACTGGAGCAGGTCCTAGATGCTTTTCCAGGCTTGTTTGTCAGATGGAGGTAGCAAAGTTCTGTCTGAGCTGGGCTCAGCCGGAAACCTGGCATTGGGGGTAGTATGAGTCATGGTCTAGCTAGAAGCTGAAACGTGTTTATGGGGACATAAAGCATCTTACTTGTTCCTCCTTTTGTTGTGCCGGTGGGAGAAGTTCAGTGGTTGCACCTGGTCTGGACCCCAGACATGTCTTCTCTGCTGCTTCTCCATCCTAGTTGCCTGATCTTGTATGCAAGAGATGGAACAGGGGACATGCATGATTTATTTACAGTATTGGTAGGGATTTATGCTTGCTTCACTGGGATTGTACTGGAATGCAATCAACTGGTCTGTCTCACTGATTTTGACCCTCCTGTCAGAGGGTCAAAGAAATGATGAACAGCTGTATGGCTCAGGGGTAGAACAAGGCAAGGAAGATGAAGATAATTATGGTGGAATGGAAGGTACAAGATTTAGTGTGACAGCATCTGTTGATCACGTGGGAGTGAGAAGACTGAAGGAGAACTGTCTTGTGATTTGCTTTGAGAGCTGATTATCTTATTTCTTAATGGTAGTGAGGGTCTTATCGTATACAGGAGGAATAATTGAGTATTTGGAGACTAGTGAGGAGGAAGATATGTGGTGGAAAAGAGCAAGGCTGGGGGCAATTATTTGGGTGCAAAGGTAGATTTCTAAAAACCACTGGATAATGTAGCTTCTTGACTCTTTGGTCATTTGGCTGCATCTACATTAGAGCTACTTTTCAGTGAGCCAGTGTCTCACATGCACTTAGTAGCACAAGTATTCTCAAAGGTAGGTAGTAGTAGGTTACATTTTTAATCAGCATCACAAACATTTTAATTTCATCTGTATGAAGTTTTGTTTCTGAATTTTGCCACCTTTCTCCTCAACTGCCTTGCTTATCGCACAGTCTAAGCTGTAAAGGTCTTTATTGTGGGAACAACCTTTTTTGTAACATGTTTATGGAGATAATAGCTAATAGGGGTTTGTCTTTTTCTGTGGCTTACCTGAAGTACTCCTGTGATTAGAAAGTGATTTTTTTAATACAAACTTTGTTATAGGGAGTGATTTTAAAATCAATCAAACAAAAGCATCTCCAAGCAGATTAGAGAAAACAAGTAGAATTAATTTTATGGTCATGCTACAAAGTGGAAAAAACCCCAAACCAAAATAAAGCAGAAGTGGAGTTTTATAATGCTTTATTAATGAAACTGCCTCAAACCAGTCCAGTTAGAGTGAGGAAACTGTGCATAAATAATAGAAAAGCTTATATGACAGTGTAACTGTGGGAATACTACAGTTAGATATTAAATTATTGGTAATGAAGGCAGTATGATGTTTGGCTGAATATAGGTATTATAGAGAACTGCTCAAATCTAGGGCAAGCTGAAGGCAGAATAACAAAGAGCCCAGAGGACTGCATGCTTGTGCTTGAGTGAATTGCAACCGCCATATGAGCTGTTTGTATTTTGTTGTTCATCTTCTCCTTTATTTATACTGGAGTTTACCAAACTATAAAGACCTTTTAAAGTACACCTATAGACAAGTCTAATGCAACTTGCCTCAGTATTAGCTTTGTGAAGTTGAAGTGGCTCTTGCCTGGGTGTCTTGGCAGGCCTGCAGAGAGGAACAAGGTACACTTTTAGTAGCACCTTGTTGCTGCTCGAGAACGAGAAGTTAAGTAAGTAGGAGAATAGCCCTGTGAGAAAACCTATTCAGTGCTTGGTAACAGCAACAAAAGCAAGTAGTGTAGTAGGAAAGACAAGACAAAGTAAGGAACAAACTGGTAAACATGTTGTGCCATTTGGAGCACTTTGCTTTATGTGCTAGGGAGACTAGGGTTATAAAAGCTCATCTGCTGAATGGAGTCCAGGTCCCAAACACACAGAATGTGTGTCTCAATCTCAATATATTCACTTGTTTTCTAAGATACTTACATTTTATACTCATTGTAAGTGTAGTCATGATATACATATTTTTGAAATACATGAAAGCAGTGATTGTTTATTTCAACAGAGGAGGGAAGGACACGTTCAAAGGGAAAAAAGCAAATTATTAAAGGCTTCAGCTTTAAAGTGTGTTTGTGAAAGTAATATGAAATTTTATTGAACCTGTTGTAAGATTGTTGCAGTAAATATCAGATAGCTTTATAACCAATAGTACAAAATGGGGATGTGGAACAAATAGAAAAGCTCCTGTTCAGACTATGGATGAGACTGTGTGCTTGCTCGTACTTCAAGTGTAAAGTGGGATGCTTCAGTAAGGTGACCAATAACGTTATTAGTACAGTGTATACATCTGTTTTTAATCCTCAAATTACTTTAAAATCAACTCATACACATATATACTGTTGACATTAAATATTTATGTGGGAATACTGTGCTGCATGTGTTGCATCACAGTAATTGTGAAATAGGAGTTTAGTTTTGGGGCTTCTTTTTTCTGGCTTGGGAGTGTGTGATTTACCAGTCAACCTTGCACAGAAAGATTTTTTGGAACATACTGTACCTGTGACCTCTATCTCAGCCTTCACATGATTTAAGCTTTAAATCCAGCAAACACTTGGTTACGTTGGTGACAAAAGCCATTCTGGTGGAGGCAGCAGTAGCGGAGTTGGTTGTTCTACCACAGCACTCTGAGAGGTACAGATGGAGTATGAGATGGGTACTGTGTGATTGCAGGCTAACGTCTGCACAGTGTTTGCTGGATTTGCTTACAGGGTTTCTGAGAGTTTTAATATCATATCTGAGTGGGTGGTGGCATTTGAAGAATAAAAGAATGCAATCCTTCTGTCTAGTGGAGCTTTGGTAATTACTCCTCTGCACACGAGCTTAAATGACTGAGCCCAGTGTTTTCTATTTGACCTGGCAGAAGCCTGCAAAGTATACACACAGAAAGCTTGCTGAAAATTTCTTGAAAACAAGTGAGGGTGTAAACACGCAACCTTTTGCTGACTTGCAAAACTGAATCAGCTACCACCCCTCAGCTGCTTACCATTGCCTGGTCCTCTTTCCACCACATCTCTACTAACGGTGGTGGGTCTTTTCTTTCTTTAGGTAACAGTTCTGTTGTGCCATGTGCTTTGTCTCTTTTACACAGTCTTTTCCTTCCCCAGTCCCTTGATACACAGAAATGCTGTGCTAAACTGAAGAGCCCTCCCTCTGAGAGCTTTAATTCTGCTTCTGTGGCCATACGGAAGCAGGTTGATGCTGTTTGTTGCTTTGCTCTTTATTCTTATGTTTCCCATTGCTGGTTGGCAGTGCAGCGTGGTGGTTCTGTGTTGCCATAGCTGCTGCATGATGGTCCTCTGTAAACTGACCTCAGCCTCAGAGTAGTTTATTAATCAGTTATTTTGCAGGTTCCAGTAGGTTCAGTATTTAAATATTAACAAAGAATGTGGTTTTACCTCATTCTTTTTCTTGCTGTGCTAATTGGTGAGGAAGGGGAAAAAGAAGGCCATTAGTTTCAACAATAGTTTTAATGATGTACAATGTGATGTAATGACTTTTTTTTTTTAATACTTTGTAGTGTTATACCTGCCATACTAAACCATCTGAATGTTGGACTATCTACTGAAATATATTCTCTGGCCTTGTTGCAGTCTTGGTAATACTAGTAACTCAATGATTTGCAATTTGTAGCTATTAAAAGGAGACCAGTGGCTAAAGGTTGTGAATGCTGTGTAAGCTTTTAGCAGTGAGTGCAAATTTAACTATTGGGACAAATTAACAAGTGGTGTAGTAGTCTGCAGTTAAATGGAGGCTTTAAAGAGGATTGAACTGGAGTATGTTTTGTGTGATTTCTTTTTTTTTCTTTTTTTTTAATTTATTTTGGTAAAGATGTCTTCCATGAAAATAAAGGCTCATACAGTGGCAGCAGTGTTGGCAATTTTAAATGGGTTTCTGTAGTTTAGAAAATTGTAAGTTATTGTTCTGGCATCATGCAGAAGGAACAGTGCTATGCCTGCCCTCATCAAACTGGGCAGTATGTGGTCCCCAGGGGCCATGGGGCTGCTCCAGGACAATGGGCTGGGTGTATGCACCCGAGCTGTGTGCTGTGTTGCTGTGCTGAGTCCTGAATACCCAGTGCAGCTTTCTTGTACTGAGCTGAGTAGATGTAGTTTGGGTTGATGTGTGATTGTTTTGTTGTTGTTGTTGTTGTTGTTGTTGTTTGTTTTTTTTTGGTTTTTTTGACTCTGATAAGAGCACCTATTTTGGAAAGAGGGATGCTTGTCTTGGGTCTTGGTAGGAGACAGGTTTGTCCTCTGAGGAGTGGGGAGTTTAGATGGGGATGCATTTGTCTTGTCTGTGTAATTGTCCTCTCCCAATAATTGCTGTATTTATTCTTAATAGACTTGACTCCAGTCAACACAAACAAGTCAAACTTCTTGTATGTATTTCTCAAAATTTCCTAATGGACAAGAAACTGCTTATAGGAAGGCTGTTCCTGAGCTGCCTACAATCAGCTATATAACCATAGGGAACAGACTTTGTTTTATTTTTCTTAGTTTTAGGGTGCCTTGATAGTTTCTTACTGATTTTTTTTTTTTTTTTTTTTTTTTTTTTTTTTTTTTTTTTTTTTTTTAGCTTTCTGAACTAGGAAAAGACAGCCTGTTTAGTTTAGGGAGCTCTCTCCAGTCCTCTGGCTGTTCAGGGAAGGAGTGGGGAGACTTGGGGCTCCTAATGCAGGCTTTCTGCAGATCCCTCTTTGAGGTGAGCAAAACTCCCCATCCCCAGCATGGTAACTGGAAAGTCCAAAGAACTTCAGTAAGAAGTTCTTTGTAGAAGGCAGAGCAGCTCTGCACATACTCTTTGTCCTTTGTGGCTTTTTGTTGTGTAAAAGGATGAATAAAATACATTGTTGCAAACGGGAAGGGAAGTAGACTGTCTGGGTGGAAGAAATTGAATGCTACTTATAAAAAGATTAGTAATGTGTGTACTTGTGACAGCTCAGTGTCAGTATGCAAATAAATAGCTCTAAATGGTACAGCTGGAGAGTTAATTTCTTAGAGGGTGCTATCTGATCACCCATGCATTGTTACAGGGCATTAAAAGAAGAAAAGCAGACTTCTAGATGTTTGGAGCTGCAGTTATTGGTGGCGCCCTGCTAACCATGAATGCAGTCATCTCTCAGGCTTTGCCACTCTTGAAATGCACCCGTAATATATTTAACTGTGATTATCTCCCCTCCTCCTCCTCCTGTGATAGGAAATAAGGGGTTTAGCTTTCAGGATGAGGGTTGTGGTTGCAACCTTAGCTGGTAGAGGTGTCCTCAGTGAAGGCCTGAAAGCTTTGGCAAGTGGAGGGACATGTGCTTGCTCCAGAGCTGCTCTCCCAGCTTCCTCACATTCTGTCCTTCCCCTCTACCCATCTTGTGGCAAATACCAATGCACAACCCTGTGTGGTCTGCATGGGGAAAGCTGGAAGAGTTTGAAAAGAGTGTATCAGAA
Organism: Lepidothrix coronata; assembly: GCF_001604755.1. NCBI lineage: Eukaryota > Metazoa > Chordata > Aves > Passeriformes > Pipridae > Lepidothrix > Lepidothrix coronata. Next base: position 4,024,486 of record NW_016690222.1, read on the forward strand.
TATACTTTATAAGAAAAAAAAAATCCCTGTGTGATTTAGAAGGAAGCTTTGACATATTTGTTCTTGGAGGTACAAACAGACATTTACAAAATGAGTGACAGGAAAGAGTACAAGTAAATTATTTTATTTACATGCTTGCCAAAACCATTGCTTCCAAAGCTTTGGATTCTGTTCTAGCATGTGAAGGGCAAAAGAATGAAATGTTTTTTAAAGGCAGTGCCTTTTTCTGCAGCAGTTCCTGATGCTGTGGAGTGTGTTGAGGACTGTGCTCTGTCCTGGGTGTAGTTGCTCACCAGTGGCTCTTAACAGCTGCTTGGCTGCCGGGTTGAACTCAGGCTTCTCAGTCTGTCCTGCTGCAGCAGGACCAGTGGTTTTGAGAACTGTAAACCACCAGGATTACTGGTCGGAGGAGCTGGAGCAGCTCAAGAGATGGTCCCTCTCTTGTGCTTGGGTTCCAGTACTGTCACTCAGGGCTCAATGCCAGGGCTCCTGCTGAAATACACGTTATACAGCAGCATACAAACACACAAGTGTTGAGCTGTGCATCTGTCACGGATTGACTGGGATTTGTTTTATAATGTTGCCCATGAATAGGCAAGCAACCTTGTTTTGGAAGGTGTGCTCAGCATTTTAAATGATAAGCAAAATACACAAGGCTCCTACTTCTCCTGTGGACCTGCTGTCACTTTTTTGGGCTGCTGGAAACAGGTGGCTCAGGATGTTTTGTAAAAAGCAGTTGCTGGTTGTGTTGTGGTTGGGTTTCATGGGTATGATTATAATGTAAACAATGCTTTTGGAAGACTGATGTGCTCCACAGGTTTTCTCAGTATTTACGTTCAAAATATTCCCTTATATCTATACAAGAGGAAAAGGGAAGCTCTAAGAGGAACTTTAAAAAGAGTGACTAAAATTATGGTGATTCTTGAAAGGTATTACAATTTATCTGAAGTTACTACTAATATTTCTTTTGCAAGAGGAGTTGGTTATTTGTGGCAGCCACAAGCCACTGTTTTTGGAAGACTGATGTGCTCAAGAACCGTGTGTCAAGTACAGCATGGCCAAGGTGCTGCATGCTGGAAGGGTTTGTGTTGCAGCTGCCTGCGTGAGCACTGGGAGAATATCTATGTTATCTGTACTGCAGTGCTCCAATAGCTGCCATACTCAAAACTCTGTTCCTCTTCCACATTAGCGAGGGCATTTACTGTGTTGCTAATTCCCTTTTCAGGAGAAAACTTTATGTTGACATGAACCTGCTGTGTGAAAGGAGGTTTCAATAGAAATGCTAAAAACTCCTTGTTATCCATCTGAAGTTGCTGGTGCTGTGGGTTTCCTGGAAGTAGAGATTAAACTCATAATCAGTTTCCATAAAAATGCAGCAGGCACTTGAAACATTACTTTATGTTCAAGTTCCTGCTGCCTTTTCACCATCCTTCTCCTTAGCATTGCCTTGAAGCTTTCTTGTTTGCTTGCTCAAACAAGTATTGTGTGGTCTAGTAATTCAAAACATGTTTGTCTAGCCAGCAAAAAAAAAAAGTCCTGTCATGTCGTTGTGGCGAATTAAAACATCCTGAACAAAATTATGGGGTGTTAATGTCCCACAGCATGAGAAATGCTTAACAAGATGCTCATTATAGCAGTGTTATAAAGGGTAGGACTAAACAGGTAGCACAGGAACCCTGCTAAAGAATGTGCTCCTCATCTAGGAAGGAGGAGGCTCTTGGCTTGTGTGTGATGGAGAAAGAAGGCAAAGGAGAGACTCCATACCTCCTTATTCTGCTCCCATAAGATGTCCTGAGGTTTGTTTTTTCCTCTGCTGTAAAAAAACAGCCTTTCTCTAATGACTTATCTGGAAGAGTGGAAGTTCAGAGCATGGTTAACCAGGGCCTACTTGGAACAAATCTGGAAGGAGGCAGGCTGTGAAAAAGAAGACCGTTTCCTCTTCTCAGATTCAAGGCATTCAAGACTCTTGGAAGGCTTCCAGAAGGCAAAGAAGAAATGGAAACCAATCTCATTCTAGATTGTCTTGCATACAGGGAATTTTTATAATTAAAGGATGTTGCCCTCTGCTCCCATTGTTATTTGCCTCTGTGAATTTTAATTTTGCTCTGAGCCCAGTACTGACTTCGTGGGTGCTGGGGCTGTGACAGAGAAGTGATCTTGAGCATTTATGAGCTCACCTTCAAATGAATGGGTACAGTTATCTGGGCGTTTGCCACTCTTTTTTTTCCTTTCCACCCCCTGCCTCTGTGCTTTTCTGTTCCCTGCTGCATGGACAGAGCTATAGCTGAGGGAGTGTTTCATGTATGAAGTATGACATTCAGACCTCCTCTTCAACAAGGACTGAATTGCCACCTAAGCTCCAGTCCTTCTGAAAACTGTTAAAGCGGACTTGTCATGTTTTGAGTGAAGCCTTGTTCTTTATGCTTTGTTATACATGGGCAAGCATAAAAAGATGTGATTTCTACTTATTGGTCATCTAGTTAGGCTTCACTTCTGTCTTCCAACCGTGGTTTCAGCTGGTCTGTTTGGCTGGTCTTTTTTATCATACATGATAAGAAGACTAGGCAGGCAGCCAGCTGCTGTTGAACTATAATAGGGCCAGTGGTATGTACAAAATTTGATTACTGCTGTCAACACCAGAGAGAATAGAAGAGAGCATGTACTCCAGTCAGAGAGCTGCTAAATAAATGGCCTATTGAATTCAATAGTAGTAGGAATAAGACCATCTTTTAATGAATGAAGTGGTTTATGGGTAGAGAGTATGCTAGTATGTTGAACTCTTATGTTTGTTTAGAAAAGCAAAAAAATCTTCTTTTGCCTTCTTCAAAGATTACTTTGCCCAGAAGTTTATATTTCTCTTTTGCTTATCAGCTTTTGTGATTAACACATGGATTTCACACGCAGTACTTCAGATTTTGGCAGAGGCCATAGCTTCACTTTTTAGAATTTTTCTTAAAATAATATTCATGCCATCCTAAAGCTAACTTCTTTGCAGGTGGGTTCTGATGTGAAGTGATATCTCCATTTAGGCAAGAGATGCACTATGTTTAACAAACAAACAACAAACCCCTCTTAATAAATATTCTCAGTGTGTATTCTTACTGAAATGCTGGATTTTCAAGGTAAAACTTGCTGTTAGGTAAAAGCAGTTTCTCTAATGTACTGCTGTAGCTGCTGATGGCAACGCAGAGCTTGAGCTGAGCTTCTCTGGAAGCTCTGGTGCATCAGTGGTTCTCTCCAGCCCCTCTTATAGCTTCACGTTTAAGTTCAAGGGACTGATGGAGTCTGAGATTGGTGTTTAACCCTTTCTTTTTTGAGAAGTGGGAAATATTGTAACAAAGTAGCTGACTCCTGAAACTTGTGCTTATTCTTTGGTCTTAGCAAATGTGGATGGGCCTTACCTTGGAGTGGCAGGGACCAAGGTGAGATGAGGTATTGGGTCAACAGGAGAGCATTCTTAGGGAATTTGGACCAGTCTCATCAAAAAGGAAAGCTTTTTTTTTTTTTTCCCCTTTTTTGAGCAAAAAAGGAAGCTCTGCTGCTGTTACTAAGACTTCTGGCATACATGCGTGGCTGTCTGCTAATTTGCATAGTTTGGTGAAGTTGGCAGCATCTTTTTATTTTGTGCTTGTGAAGTGCTTAGCACAGTAAGGTTTATATTTGTATTTACTATGGCAAAATACATCCATGTTTGTTTCTAAAATAAAAATTCTAGCTTTAAAGCTTTTATTACCTCGTTGCTCTTTTATTACATGTTGCTCTTGTTTGCGTGGTTCACAGAAATGTTTGGATACAAACGTCTAATTTAGCCCCCTGAATGTATGGTTGCCTTTATTCACGGAAACAAAACTCCCTTTGTGTGAAGTCTTTCAGCCTTCAACTTTGAGGAATTCTTAAAATTGGAAAAAACTTCCAACCCACAAAACTAAGACCAATTCCTGGCCCACAAAAATTTAAAGAAAAATCTGATCTCGGTTTCCCCCTCCTCCCCTCCCCCAAATAGTGTCTTGCGTGTGACACAGTAAACTGTTCCAACTGAGTATTAACGGACAGATAAGAGCAGTATTTAGAGCAGTTATTTGATAGCATAGTACAATAAGACAAGCAAATCAAGCAGCATCTATTTGCTTTTGAAACCAATTGTGCTGTTTAGAATTCTCCTCTCTTGTCATAGGCTTGTAGTTATGTGTTACAGTTAATCTCTTCTTGTATTACTTTGTTGTGACTATCAGAATTTGGTACAATTCAATATCCTAAAGTGTTCAATCTGGAGTTGTATGTCTTTCATAACTACAGAATCTGTAGTCTGCTTAATTTGGTTATGAAGTTGGCAGCAGTATTTTGAAGATAGAGAGACTGGATTTGTTTTCTGTGCTGGTGGTAAGCACAGTTTAAAGGCCTACTTGTAAAATAACTGATGCTATCATAGCCTTGCATTACTAACCTTATGCTTTACTTTTCTGTGCTCTGTCCTATTTGGAATTACTGCACAGTGGAAAGGGCATGCCTAATCAGGATTTGTAATTTTTGACTTGGAGTTTATTTGTAGAACTTCCTTTTTATGCTGAAATGCTGTATTTAAAATCTCTTGTGTTGTTTTGAAAGGTTGTTAGAACAGTTGTTCGGGTTTCACATTCTGTCAAATGTGTGGAAAAGGTGTTACGGTGATACTGCAAACTTGTTGCAAAGTAAAGGCTAAAAATACTTAGAATTTTTAAAATGAGCATAGTATTTGACCAGACAGGTTAATTGGAACAGAAAAGGAAAAATTGCCACCTACTTTCTGGTGAATTTAATATTCTGGTTCTCTGAAAGCTAGGGTGACCTATCAAAGCAGCATATTCATATGTTTTTAAAGAGAAAACAAATCTCAATTAGCTTGGAGTCCATTACTTGTTTACGTGCAGCCTTTTAAAAGGTTTGTTTCCTGACTGGTTTTGTCAGTCACTGTGCGGCTGAATGTGTCGAGCCCTCTGAGGAAAACCAGCGCTTCCCTCCCCTTTGAGTCCCAGCATGCAGTTCTTGAATGGGTACTAGCGTGTACTTCCTCTGCATCTTCGCTTTCCTGTTATTCAAAGAGTGAGCTTGATCATGAGTGTTCAAACAGCCAAGAAAGTTGTGTGGAAAAAGTACAAGGTTGCTGCACCTCGGGATACCAACAGGCAGACCCGTTACCCTCCGCTGGGTGAGTGCTTACCTGTGTTCTGAAGGCTGTGGTAGATGAAGAGATCCAGCAACGTGGGTCTGTTTTTATCTTCTACATGTGATGCAAGCTGCTTTGTTAAAGTTAGTCTGCGCTAACTAACAGACTGTGGAAGGCATGGCAGGAAACTGAACAGGGAAAACTGTTTTCTGTGGCGCTGCTCCATTGTAAGTGCTGTGTGAGCTCTGACTGCGTCACACCTGCAGCCACAAGATCCTGTTGGTAATGCTTGTGTCATGGCTTCCCTTTCACCTATAACATAAGCATAATGTGGCATAAATTTTATTGCTGGTCTGTCTGATTGAAAGTCTTAATGCTGCCTATTTTCTTAAACTATTTAAGTTACAGTGATTTCAGTATTTAATTATTTTGATTCTTTACAGTTCTGCTTACTGTGTCTTCTGGGACTTTTGAATGTATATGCTTATAGCAGCTCCTTTATCCCTCACAGGCTTTTCTCCCCTTTTTGGTGGTATTTCAAGAGAACAATATTTCCTGTGATTTGGAAAGAATATGTTTTGTGGAGGGGTGCTTTGGAAGAGAAGAAATTGGGAATATTAGTCTTTCTTTTTCTTTCTGCCATCTTTGCTTACCCATTCCAGTTGAAATTTCGTGTATTGTCTCTTCTGCTGTTTTGTGACTAGGGCCAAATAACATAGACTGGCAAGGAAAAGACAATTTGAGGATTCCTAGTACCTATGAATATGCTGTTTAGATTCAGTGACAGATGTGGGCTGTTTATTTTGTGAATTGGTGTCAGAACTTCACGGATGCAGACCCTGCTGATAATAGAGAATTAATTTAGTCTCTTTGACTTGACTTTTGATGCAGGTTTTTTTGGTACAAAGCTGAAGTCTAGATATGGGTTTTTAGAAAGAGAAACAAAAATCCTCCTACTGTGTATCAGTGTCATGGCCAACTTTAGAATAAAATGATGGGCTTGGTCTCTGGTCTCATGTATGTTTGCTTCTAGAACAATGTGTTGGATTTGGATATAAGCCAGTTTAGTTGAGAGCAGAAACTTTTCCTGTGTGGCTCAGTCCAAACTCTGTTAAAACTGACAAAAATGTCAAGAAAACTCAGTAATGTGAGTGGAGTTGCTTTTGACTGACTCTGGAGAGCTCAGTAAATTATAGATTGGAGAGATCTGGTGTTCTTCAAAGTCTGCGTGTATTCAGTCCACTAATGTGAGACAGCTGCAGTTGATCACTCTTGGAAGGTTAGAAGCAGGATAAAATCAGTCTGCTTGGTTTTTCACCTGAGCTGTTTTTTGGGGAAAATGTTTGTTCTGGCTCTGTGTGTATTGCTGTGGGTTTTTTAGGAATATTTCTTGGATTTTTTCCTTTCTTCTTTTATTGTTATATTTTTAGAAGAGCATAAACTTGGGACTGATGTTATAGCCAGTACTGGAAATACTCAAGCAGGGAAAAAATGGGTGGAGAAGTTGGGAGGGGATGTTTGTGTAATTGTTTTTTCATGTCCTTTGCTTCTCACAGAAATCCAGAATATAAATAACAGGGAGAGTTTTGAGAAGTTTAGGAAGCACCTTGTGTGCAGCTCTCTGGCTAGAAAATTTTAGGGGTGATTACTGCCCAGTAAATATTGCAGTGTCAGCAGAGGTGCAGCTTTGTTTGTCTGCTTGCTGTGAGAATTGAAGGGACTGGAGGAAGGGGGATTGAAGCTCATCTGATAAAGGCTTTGAATGTAAATGAATTAGTTTAGGTGAAACCAAAATGGATAAGAGTCTCTTCTGTCCTCAGAAGCCTAAAAGACATGAACATGTTTAGTCAGAGATTGGTTTATGGCCTAAAACATACTAAATAATTTAGCTCATATAATAGGATGTCCTTTATAAATGTCTAATCTCTCTTAATAATCTCTTAAGCTCTCAAGTTGATGATAGGTGCTGGGAGTGTGGTGGCACTGGTAGGCTGCTGGAGCCTAACTGGAACCAAAGCTTGCTCTTTGTCTGGGAGGGGAAAAAAGAAGGGATCTTCTAATATCTTCACCTGTTCAAACAAATGGGCTTTCTTCATTACTGTTCTATGTCATGGGAGATAATTTATATTCTTCCAGGAAAACTTCTAAAACTGTTCCAAGGAAATGATTGGGCTATTTTTTATTTATATATACATACTCCACTTTTGTAGCAGTATTTCATGTGATTGTTTTCTTAAATAATTTTTTAACCTCAATTACCTCATTACTCAGATGGATGCCACCCTGTCATTTGCAGGGAGGCTACTTAACCTATATTATGGAGGCAGAAAAAGATGCCAGTTCTGTGAAGCCTTCTGAAAGAGGTTGCCTTGTGGCACTATTTCCATAAAATGTCAACTCCTGAAGCCAATAAAGCATCTTAGCATTATGCCGCTAGATATTGTTTTGTTATTTTATTCACACAGTTGTCAACAGAAGCAAGAGATCAATTTACATTTTATTGTGTGAACTAATTGTGTGGCCGCCACCCCAGTAATGGAATGAGTCTTATTTTTTTAATTGCAGTAGACAGTATTGGCAATGACATGACTGAGACATTTTGCAGGTGGATAGTTTGAGAGCATATCTTTCAAAACTCTGCATTTAGTTTCTGTTACCATTTATGTCTTCCTTCTTGCTCCAATAGTCTCCCTATGGAAATCCCAGGAGCACTAGCCTACAAGTGGAAAACTTCCTTTCAGGTGGGAAGGAATTAATCTGTGTTCCCAGAAGATATATGCACTGATAGCAACTTGAAGTTATTTATGAGAACACACAAGTGGTTACAACAGTCAAAATAATACTTATGGTATTCATATTACTATAAGCTCTGGGTTAGTTAGTTGCTTAGTAGAGCCATGCTGGACCTCAAATCTGTTTGATTTTAAACAACTCTGGCTTTTAAACATCTGAAAATGGTATATGTTGTCTTTGGTGGCATGTGATGAAGGATGTGTTCTGAAATACAGTGTAGTTGTGGATAAAAACAGGTTACATAGTCATGTCATCATATTATATAGTTGCCTTTTGGGTCTTCACCTGAACTGATTTTCATGATCTGAAAGACTTAAAAAACCCTCTTCTTATGTAAATTAAACTATTAAATGTACACACATACTGAAAAACTGGAAAGTTTTCTATTGTCTTGTAGTACAGTCCTTTTTGTAAACTGTAGGGGAGTGTTTTGTTTCTGGATGCAGTCTGTGCCCCTCTGCATTGTGTTGGACAGAGTGGTGCCTGTGACTCACTTCTGCCATACGGAGAAACCATGTTCCATCGACCGGTGAATAATCTGCCACTGGTCCACTTTTATGTTTTCACTGAAATGGTGTGACCCTTAACTTGAGAGCTCCATATGCTTCCTGCCCCCGTCCCTGATGAATAGGGCAGGAATTGGCAGCAGTGTGGTCTGCTATGTGACCTCATTTGTGTGGCGTCTGGGTGGAGTGCGCCCTAATCTTCACTAAGCAAGAGGCTGAGAAAGCAAATTGCAATAATTCCCTGGCTGATCCTTCCAGCGAGTAAAAAAATGGGCTTGTGCTGTGGGGCAAGGAGATGCATTTACTCTGACACTTGTTACGTACTGAGATGAATTTCTATCTAAGTGTTCAGAAAAGCAGCAAACGGTTCAAGGGTTCACTGTAGAAATTAGGGAGTGTGCTGTCTGAGTTCTCTGCTGTGCAGGATGGCAGTCAACAGATTTTCCCTTGTGTCTGCCCCAATCAAACCTGGCACGCAACAGTGTGCACTGACAGCCCTTGGTAATATTTGACAGATAAAAGATCATTTAGTATTGCAAATGCAGATGGAAGCAAGATGATTGTATCTGTCTTGCTGCATTTGACTACAGTGTACGTTTTGTACTGCAGTTATATATCTCCTCTTTATTGAGATAAAATATTGCTTAGGCTTAACTGTTCTGGATCTGATTAACTTGAAATCAGGGCCTGAGATATACCAACTTACAGTATACAGGTGCAACATTCAGTTATATGCCTGGGATGTGAGTAGAGCTGGGCAGGTAGTAGAACCACGACCACGTCACAGATCATGTATTTGTCATTGTTCTGGTAAACTGGCTAGAAGGAGTGCATGGAGTTTTATAGCTGTGAGGCTAACTTCTTAAAGAGATGTTGTCTCTACCGGTCCTCTCTTGTGTTGGTGACTGGTTCCAGCCCAGTGCTTTTAAAGGGTTGCCCCTGAGCTGTCCCCCAGTATCAAGGCTTCAGGACTGCCTGCTTTGGGTTGAAAGAGAGCATCCTGCTTGGCTTCCTGAGCTGCTGAAGTCTGGCCTTTTAGTGTTGCTTTTCAGCTATATTTTTCCCCTGCTAAAATTGTATAGCTCAATCATTTTAAGCTTCAGATTATTTTAAAAGGTTCTTAGCTGGTTTAATACCTTGTAATGCGAAATATTTTTAAAGCAATTCATAATTTCAATGGTCTGCACAGAATGTTTTAACTTCTGCTCCTAGCTCATCTATAGTAAAATCAATATTTACTTGGCTTGTGTCACATGAGTCTCTTTATATATAAGGAAAACATTTCCAGTGCTGCTTTTAGGGTAGCAAAGAAATAGTCAAGTTGTTAATTTCTGAAAGTAGAATAATAGATCCCTCTAAAGCTACTTTCTCTCTTACATACAGTCTTTATACTGATTTTTTTTTTTCAAATTTGTCAGGCACATTCCTTTCTGCTATTTCTCCACTTCAGATGCAGAGAACTTTTGAAGGTCATGAATATGATCTTTTTAGTTGCTGAAATAAATATAAACTTGGAATTGAATATTTCAAAACTAATCTGTATTACTAAATAGCATCCATTGTCTTTTCTCTGAATTTCTGTAATGTAGGTCTTGCATTATAATTTTTGACCAATCAACTTGTTACTAATTCTTGTTGTAGTTTTTCCTTCCAGTGAGAAAGTTCTAAGCTTTAGCTTGAAGATGTCAGTTTGAGATTGAAGATTAATACACTGGGATTCTTAGCATGGGGTACAAGAAAGATAGAAAATGCTGTCACCTGATATCTCACCATCATTCCCTTATCTGTAGCCATAAAATTTCATGCAAGTATTCCTTATCTAATCTACAAGCAGTAACTCAAGTAGCTTGAAAAAAGTTCCACAGTGTGGGTTACACAGACAACTTTCCTGTGGGAACACATCTCAGCATTTTGTTTAGTAGTCCTGAATGCAGGTGGAGTCTCCCACAATGTTGAAGCTCATTTCTATTTAATAAAAATGAGAGAAAATATAGCTGGTGAACTTGGGTATCAAATGATGACTTACTGATAGTGTACTGTGCTGTAGTAAGCAAGCAGTAAATGTGTTGCTGCAGTAAGTAAGCAGTAAATTGTTATTAAATGGAAGCAAGTATTTTTTATCCTTTTGGGTTTTGACCTGTGGACAGAACTGATTATACATAACTTGTTAGCAGAAAGTTGCAAATGCTAATACCTTGACAGGATTAAACCAATCACGGTATACCTCTTGTGTTTTTAGTTGATTCTGATGCACTTTAATTCCTGTCTCTAATAATATCAAGTGGTATATTCTTGCAAATAATCAAAGTGTCTGCTGTTCCCACTTCAGTGCACAGTAGTGCCAGTCTTCTATTGGAGGTGCTTTTTGTTTTGTGTACTTTATCTACCTGTAACTAAGGGAAAAAAAAGTGCTTATTTTAACCAAGTGATTTCATTGGTTTTGAAACTGAAAGAGAAACTAAGGTATTGCTGACAATGCAGGATGTTATCCTTCCAAGATATTTCATTTTGCAATAAATTAATATCAGAAAACACTGCGGTTTAACTCATTTTTAGGATCAAATGATTTAGAAGTGATAGTAAGCAATACTATAACAGGCTTTGTTGTATATAGAGCATGCATCTTGTTTCTCTTTTTTTAAAAATGTGTTTGGTGGATGGTTTGGGGTTTCTTTGTGGGTGTTTTATTGTTTTTGTTATAGCAATAAAAATAACTTCAAGAATTTGCCCTCAGGAGTCGAGGTGGAATTATATTATGGCCACATAAACTAGTTTGCTGTCTTATCAGATGTCCTGCTCTGAGCTAAGGGGAAAGATTTTTATGTCTAAGTTGCAGTAAGTGTGCCTTATTGCAGGTAATATTTTCTTTGTTGCTGTTCAGTGCCTCTGGTAAGTTGACTTCGGTAGTTGCCAAATGCCCATCCAGCTACTGTCTCACTCTCCGCTCAATTGGACAGGGGGAGAAAAAGAAGACTGAAAAGCTCATGGGTCGAAATGGGGACAAGGATATAATTTGCCAGTTCAAGCTGTGGGCAAAGCAGACTTGATTGAGGGGAAGTTCTTTTAATTTATTGACAATTAAAATAGAATAGGATAGTGTAAAACAAAGGCAAAAGCTAAAACACCTTCTCCCTACCTGTTCTTGTCTTCCCACATTGAATTGCACTCCTTCATTCCCAAATCCTTGCCTCCCTCCCCCAGTGGGAATGAAAAAGCCTGCTTATTTAAATTATATCTTCAATTAGAACTGGGCTTTTATTTGTGAGAAAAGCTGGCTTTCCTTGGCGGACACATGCAGTCAACTCTCAGCAAGAGCATGAGCTTACTGTGGTCCAAAAATTTTCAGATGGTAAAAATGGACTCTTGATCTGAAACAAATATATCTAAAAGTAATTCCAAGTATGGTTTAGCAAATATGCTAATGCTTGTGGGAGCAGGGTTTGGCTGATAATGTTTCCTTGTACCTTTCTTTATGGTGTGTAACTCTAAAACCAACACAAATGGAACCCATGTTTGAGAAAAGCAGACTTGCATTAAATATTTGTAGCATCTTGAAAATGGTCCTGATCAGCTGCTAAGCAGTGTTCTGCTGCTCTGTGTGTAAATGCTACTCTTACTTTTAATGGCATCAACTGAAGGAGCCTACAGGAGCAGTAAGACTGGTTTACAGCCAGCATATGTGGGAGTAGTGAATGTTTTCTAGTGCCTTTTGCGAAGTCCTGGCATGGTGTTCCTTATTTGCCCCGTTTCCAGTCCCCTCTTTGGCGCGCACAAAGCTGCATGTGCCTCGTAGCTGTCACTCCTCCAGAGTGATAGAGAGTGAGTCAGATCTGTGACAAAATGTGTATGTTCTAATAGCCTTGTCCTAATGAATATCCTTGAACACTATACGCAGCAGATCCCTCTCAGGTAAATAATTAGCTATTGTTTTGACGGTGTAAATGTGCTCTTTATCTGTAAAATGGGAAGCTATTTGACTAGCCTAAAAAATTTACTCTAGCCATTAAAAATAACATCCCACAAAAAACAACCCTTCCGAATCCAAACAGAACCAAACATATCTGTGTACCCAAATTATCAGTGGTTGAAGTAATTAAGAAAAATAAGTGTTCTTCATCAGTTCAGTAGTTTAGCATGTGGTCCTCCCAGAGCCATTGCTCTCTGTTCAGTTAAAAATTGGATGTGACACTATGAATAAATCTGTAGCCATCTTATTTTTTATAGTGCTGTATGTGGGAGCAGAGCAAAGTTGATGATAGACTTGGTAGAAATTCCTGTAAAGTGGCTCAGACAGCCTGCAAAGCAAGAGGTTTTGGGGAAATGCTTTACTGGCTTAGCAATAGCTCTTAAAGACTTTTGAGGCAAATAGATAATTTCTGATTGGCTTATGTTATTATTGACTGCTTTGCAGTGGAAGAGTGCTCTCTCACATCTACTAAATCATAGAAGCTTTCTTTCTTGTCTTTGCATATTCATTCTTCTGTTGTGTTCTCATGGCAGTATAAGTGAATTATTGAGCCTTCACCTTTGTAAGAAACAAATCAAATGTGCAGTTAAGAGAGTTAAAACAAAGTTCCAAAAGAGTAACTTATGTTGTCAGAGAAACATTTTTTTTTTTGGCAATCTCCCTGGTATAGATGAGTGATGTGGTGTGTGTTTTTTAACTTTGCACAATTATGATTTTGCTACTACTGTGGTGGTTTTTTTGTGTGACCTTCAGCTTTCCTCCTCATGTTATGCTTAAGTACCTCTTTGAAGTTATTTGATAAATACCTTCCATTTCTCAGGCTCTTGGTTTGAGGGGCTGCAGTGGATGGGTTGTCTGGGCATGGGGATGTTGGTGCACTCGCAGAACACAGATTAGCTCAACTGCTTAGAGCATGGTGTTAATAAGGCCATCCTTCCTGATCTGACTATAATGTGACACTTCTGTATTGATCTCTTAATTCTTCAGGTTTTGTGTCTTAACTGGTAACTTGCTTTCTATCTGCATCTTTCCCCTCCTGACATACCTTTCTGCTGTCCTGTGTTTTGGAGATTGAAACAATCCAGATGAAGAACTTGTGTCATAGGTTGGAGATGGTACGATAAATACAAACGTCCATGTGTCATCCTTGCTCACTCTTAATCTTATGTATTTCTTCCTCTCCCAAGAAGGAATATCTTCACATACTACTCCCTTACATGGTTTCTTCCACTGTGCTAAAGGCAGAGAATAAAAGGTAGAAATGCAGGCTTTTCCTGGGAATTTCTGTGGCTTTTTCTGTAGTGTTGCATGTCTAGGGGGTGTAGTTATTGCAGCTGAGCAGCTGGAGTTCTGTCATCTTCTAATGCTCCCTTACTGAGCCCAAATTTCATTCTGCATTTGAAGGGTGCTAAGGCTGATAGCCTTAATTGCTTTTCCTTTTTGCAACCATATAAAGACTTGAGGAATAACAGTGTTTAACGTGAATTGAAAGAGTAGAACAATGTGACAAGACAGTCCCTGAGCTTTAATTTTAGTTTTTAGCAAGTTGATGGTTTTCTTTTTATTGTATAATTATCTCTGCAGGGCTGGAGGCAAGTCTCTTTCAGGTATAAGGTTGTAATGAAATGCACCAAAATTCAAACTAGCATAATAGGTTGCTATGTCATCTCTCAATCATGCTAATTCTTTTGAAAACAAAAATCTTCACATATATTCCTTTTATTTTCTAGCCTTCTTAGATGTCCCTTTGACACTCTGATTCTTCCTTTGCATTCTCTTCTTTCACTCAGTTTTCACTTGTCACTTACAAAATTTAAGGGTTCTGTTTCTGGATAAACAGAGGTTTGCAGATGTCATCTTGTGAAGCCAGTCATGCTAGTTTGTAGTTGGACTGAAAAGATTCTGAAGGATAAAGCAGATCGATACTGCCTTTTAAGCACTTCCGGAGCCCTTCTTAGCCAGAGTCTGTAATTTGAGGGGGATCATAGCAATATTTAGTAGAATAACTGTATAAAAAAGGGAATACTGTGTATCTTCTGGCCACTTGAGTTACTCTACAAAAGTGAATTTTCATTTCGAAATCTATTGGACAGTGATAATGTCTCTTGTGCTGTTCGAGCAAATAATGGGTAGGTAGATGACTGACATTTAGGATGTACTTGGTCCTGCTATACCAGCTTGCAGATGTGTGTGCAGTAGCAGGAATTCTCTTCTTGCCCCTTCAGGGTAGGCTTCATAAACACTTGGGTTTTGTGAATGATTCTGCTTCTGCCACAGGTTGCTCTTGTGTGTCAGCGTTGACAGTCACTACGAGCACTGTACTGCAACTTGCTCTGTCTGATGCTTCAGACAGCAGTGTGCATGAGTTCGTATGCCCTTCTCTACATCGTTAATACTGTTTTCCATTTCCATTAAAAAAAACTATGTGGTTTTATAGTTTAGTTATTGAGACTGTTTTCTAAAGGAACAAACAGCTGTAGAAAGATCTTGGAATAACTGTTAAATATTAAACTGTTAAAGGTTTTCAACTGTATTTACATTACAATGGTTTAAGATGATATGTTAATGTGGAACAACTTCAAAGTTTTAGCAAATTTCATCAATCGCATAGCTCTTAGTTTTGCCTCGTGATGTGGGTAAGACTGTCAGAAATGCTGAAGTTTCTTGTGACAGTTAACACAGTGTTAAAAGTAAACCTCTTTTTGCTTTTTAGTTTGTAGAAGAGAATTTAAAATTGAATTAAAAATACTTTCTACATGCATTCCCCACTTTCTTCCCACACATAGTTTATAGTACACAAAGCTAAAAATTCAAAGGCAAGTCATATGAGGACAACAGTGTTTTTAGGAGATGATTTTGATTTCTGTTTTGTAGTTTATTTCACCCTGTTCATACCACTTGTTCTTTCTGTGATGATGATGTTTCAGAAATAAGAATCTTTCATTACTTTCATTAAGGTACTATATTTGCATAACCTGCAGTGTGTAAAATGCATTTTTTTTTTTTTTTTACTGCCAGGCTTTATAGTTTGTGCTAAGTAAAATGCATCATTTTATTGAGACTTTGAATTTCTTGTAAATGTGTATGAAGTTAATTTGTTATGGTCGCTTTCTCACTCAGAAATGCAAATACACGTTAAATAGAAAGCAGACTTCTCTTAATCCCATTGGGGGACCATGTGAGTATTGCTTTTCTTTCACAGAGCCAGTGTTTTTCATGCTTCTAGGAGTACATCCTGGCGGTATCCCCATCTTCTTTTTCTTCCTCATTTGACCCTTTGTCTCTGAGCAATTATACATCCATCTAGACCCTTCACGACCTGCTCAAAGCAATTGGGCTTTGCTTCACCAGAGCTGTCTGGTACTTGGGAGTGTTTACATGGATAGGTCTGACAAAACTAATATGTGACTGGGTCTTGGGAGAACTGAGGATGTGCAGAGAAGGTGCTAAGAACTAACCTCACACTGGGATGTTGTACAGAACCCTGACCTTTAAGCACGGCTCATGTCCAAACTTTGCTTATAGCATATATTTTGGGAGATTTGGGAAATACTTGTTCAGTACAATTGTTGTAAGAAATATTATTTGGCACCACTTGCAAATAGCTTTTCTTTCTGGGGTGGAGTGGGAGTGGAAATGTGAAAGCCTTAGAAGAAATTCCCTCTTGCCTTATGTGACCCAGCAATGGTGATCTTGTCCTGGCTTTTTCTGGGGTGGGGGTTAAGAAAAGTGCTGATCTTACTTTTAGTCCTCTAAGAAAGGTGTAAGTACTTTTATTGATTAGAATATCTCAGACCAAATGATCTGAGTTTCAAGATAAACCTTTGCATTGAGGAAACGATCATTTTGTATTACATCAAATGCTTTTGTCTTATGCAGAGGCTGTACTTGGTATTGCTTTGCTGTATAGCCTCTGTTTCTTACTGGCAGAGAGAGTTGATCTACCATGCAGTTGTCATCATTTCCTCAATATAAGTAAATGAAGCCAGCAAAAGCTCTTTGTTAATACAGGTTTGGCTATGCCAGAGTGATGTCCATGTGTGTTTGGTTATTGCTATTAGTGATGTCCACGTGCGTTTTTCATGTTTCAAGGTGGAGGTGTGCCAGCAAGACTCAATAGTGTCTGTGTTTAACTGCTGATTTATGTTCATTGGTGGTGGAAACTTTTTTCAGACTATACCTCTGTTTCTTCCTGTGCTACTAGCTTTCAGTTTAAAGTCATTCAAAGATACAAAGGCCTTCTGTATGGGGGGGATTCCTAAGCATTTTAGTTTAAAACATTGTTATCTAGTTAAGACTGCTTTTAAAAGGTCTTGAACACTGATACTGAATCTTAATCTTCTGTTGGCTGTTTCAACATTGAAATTGGTCAGATGAACTGATTTATGTTACTTATCTCTTCAACCTGGGTGCTTGGATTCACAGTTCTTGTTCAGTTTAGCAGGGGAGTGGGTTACCATAAAAAGGGCTGTGCTGGGTTTAGCCAAGCATGACGCCTATGGTGGTGTCCACAGCTAGGTACCATGTGCTTATGCTTGTTCATAAGCAGATCCTCAGTGGTGCTTCCTCTAATACGCCTTATTTTCCAGTGATTTGCAGTTCAGGGATTTCTACAGCCGTAAATGATATCTGTCTTTCTGTGGACTCTTACTTCCATAAGCTTGTCTCTGCTTTTTTAGCCAATTTATGATAGTGTCCTCTTTTTTCTCGTTTCACCAGTGGTTATCATCATTAATTTTGGTACTTAGGCTAGCAATGTTCAGGCTGCAAACGCCATCCTTCCTGAGGCATAGACACCATCTGTCTGCTGCAGGGACATTGACCTTTGGCAGAAGGTGAAACAGAAAGTCAGGGACTTGAAGCTCTTGAGCTGCTTCATCTGCGTAATTGTGTACTGGACAAGAGCTGTGAATCCTGAATGGGCTTGGTGCCTGACTCCTTAGCACTGGGAAGGCAATGCAAAAGAATCCTTTCTGAAAATGCACTCAGGACAGGATTACACCTGTGAGTATGACTGATCTACTGAAGTTGTTGCCAGAGGCAGCAGTAATAATGACATGTGATTATTTGCTTTCATTAGGTGACTTTTTGTTTTGTTTGTTTAGCCAGTTTCCAGAAAGTTAAAGGTGATATGTCTATTCCAAATAGTACACAAAGCCACTTAATGTGTTAGAGTGACAGTAATCAAACCCTGTGTTTGCACAGGTTCCATCAGTCCTCCTAAAAGCTTGTTATTAAATAATAGAAGCATGGGGATTGGGATGTGTACATGAAGTCCTTTGCCTAAGCAATTGGCAGCTGAAAGCCCATGGCTCAAGTTCTGCCGAAGGCTTTGTAGGCTTTGAACTTTGTTTGGTCTCCTTTTTGACTGCTCTGTTGCTGTATTTTCATAGAATTATAGGACGACTTGGGTTGGAAGGGGCCTCAAAGATTATCTAGTTCCAAACCCCTTGCTGTGAACAGGGACACCTTCCACTAAACCAGGTTGCTCAAACCCCTGTCCAGCCTGGCCTGGAACACTTCTAGGGATGGGGCATCCACAGCTTTTCTGGGCAATCTGTTCCTGTGCTTCACCACCCTCATAGTGAAGAATGGCTTCTGTATATGTAATCTAAATATACTATCTTTCAGTTTAAAACTTTTACTCCTTATCCTCTCAGTGCACTTTTTGATAAAATCCCTCCCCTTTTTGCTTATTAGCCTCCTTTAGATACTGGAAGGCTGCTGTAAGGTATCTCTGAAGCTTCTCTTCTCTAGACTAAACAACCTCAACTCTCTCAGCCTGTCTTAATGGGAGAGATGTTCCAGTCCCCAAATCATCCTTATGGCCCCCCTCTGGACCTGCTCCAACAGGTCCACCTACTTCTTATGTTGGGTACCCCAGAACTGGATGCAAGACTGCAGGTGGAGTCTCACAAGATCAGAGTATCTTCTCCAGTTTTTGTCACACTTTTTGGGAGTAGATCTTTCTGTATTGAAGTGTTCAGAAGTATTCAGTGGGCTCACACTGTTGGTGATCAGTGCCTTTCTTGATTGCATAAATACCTGGTTTAATGCATTCCAGATACTTATCCTCTAACTGCCAAACAGAATTTATGTACTTTCAGAGCAGTTAATCGTAAGGGCTTCAACTTTGGAGACTAATTAATGACTAAGCCAGGGAAGGAAATTAGAGTTTAATTAGAACATCGGATTAGCAGTGCCTCAACCTACTGCTGTTCTGATCAAATGACAAAAGAAAATGTTTTCCAGCAGCCATAAGAAGGGACCAGTCATAGTACTTTACTCCAATTTATCTTTTAATTTTTCTCCATTAAGGTGTCACTGAACGCACAAGAATAAGACACCTTTATGGCTCTGTTTCTTACCTCAAGAGAAAGAATACTCATTTCATCATGGACAAAGTGCTCAAAGCTTTGCTTAGCATCATATTTTTCTGAATGAAAGTTCCCCCTTCCCCAGTGGTGTGATATTCCTTGGCCAGCAAAGGAATGTGACTGGGAAAGGAAATAATTATCTGAAGAACTGGACTTGCCTTTTATTTAATTTTCCTCACTAGAGTTGGGTGACAGTACCAGACACTTAACACACTTCGGGTTGGTCATGTGAAGCTAAGAGCAGGCAAAGTTATGGTGATCATTTCTGTAGTGAACTTGGTGGATTATTTTATGGATAGAAATGAGACTATTTGGTGTAGTTTGTGCTAATAAATATTTTGGATTTGAATTCTTTGGTTACTCTGTTCATTCTTTTTGCTTGCTTCTCCTTCATCTTTAGAGCGCCAATACACTACGTGAATTTTAGGGGCTTCCTTTAAACCTTCTAAGTTTCAAGTTTCATCTTGATAATTACAAAGGTTAATAGGCTGAGGTAAATAATTTACAGGCATCAGTGACTGATCCTTCACAAAATAATGGAATAGCTAATGAAGCTCAGACTTAGACTGTCTGGAAACAAAATAAGCAATTTACGCTTTTTTAAACTTTATTTGCCTATTTGATTTCTGTAGAGACTGAACTTAAGTTTCTCGCTGAGATTGGTATGCAACAGTTCCCTCTGCTTCTGTCTTCCAACTGTTGTGTGCCCAGGAATTTGTAAAGGTAACATGACTTGGTATGAATCTTGATTGTGAAGAATTGAAATGTACTAGTCAGTTGTTATAAGCTGGCCACAGAAGAGTGTAGAACATTTCTAGTATGTAGTCTGTTAAGTGACTTTCCACTAAACCATATTCCTAAGTGCCCCATCCACATGCCATTTGAACACCTACAGGGATGGTGATTTTACCACCTTTCTGGGCAGCCCGTTCTGATGCTTGACTGCCCTTTCAGTGAAGAAATTTTTCCTAGAATCCTATCTAAACCTCCCCTGGCACAGCTTAACTGACAGTGGTATGGCTTTGTAAAGGCATTTCTTTCTTGTTCTCCTTTTTTAATTTCTGAGTTAATTAGCATTGGAAAGTTCATTTTTTATTACCTTCCATAGATGAAATACCAATTGTATTTTTTTTTGTCTTAAGACTAGATTTCTAAATACTATCAGAGGTTTGAGACAATCAAACCTAGGAAACTAACACCTTAATTTTGCATAACTTAACTGCTCAAGTTGCTATGTTATTGTCTTCCACACTGGACTGCTAAGAAAGACGTAAGTTCCATGGGGTTATAAATTCCATTTGTTTTTAAATTACTCTAGTCTGCACACTGCTGTCACTGAAATTCCACCTATATATCTCCTGTATCAGGAGATACTTGGTTAACTTCCTTTCAGAAACATTTAATTAGCATTTGTGTAATTTTAAAAATATATTAATAGCGTACAGTTTTTTGAAATCTGTTTAATGATTAATCCCTGTTCACAAGGAAAGTAGGATACTCTGATAATGCTTGTGTTCCAGTCTTTTTTTCCCCCTGTGTTACTGGTCCAAACTTTTATATTAACTAGTGGAAATTCAATCCAGTATTCATAAAGCTACTTTTGTGTCATAAAGCTAATTAAGTAGCTAGAGGTTCTGTGAAAATCAGGAGGCTCTGAATGCAATGCCTTCACTAAAGAAGAATTTAAAAAAAAAAGTATAGATGTCTTTCCTACTGCCTGATGGATGGCGAGTCAGCATATGCATGTGAAGGACAATCTGGTGCTTGTGATAAGCTCTTGCCATGAAGAGTTTTAGAACAGGAATTATGATAGACTGTAGGAACCTGGGTAAAAGAGAGACAGCTCTGAGGGGATGGATCAGGAAAGGTTTTAATATTTGGAGTGAAAAGACAGGGAATGAGGAAGGTTTGAAGTTGCAGCCTTTGGGCTTTTGGAAAAGGAGAATTGGAAAACCTCTGGCTGAACGGAGTTGGAATATGGAATATTCTGCTCTCTCTGGAGTATGAGAGAGAGCAGAAAAAGTCCGCGTTGTGGATAACTGCAGAGTGCTACTATCTTTACTCTCCTGTCGCAGAGAACAAAATAACATTGTCTTTTGTCCTGTGAACATTGTTTCCTGAAGATGTTCAAACAAGGTTGCTTGTGATGTCTGCCTGATTTGAAACTCTGCCATAACTAGCAGAGAGAGCTACTCACATATATACAGTTTATGGCTTGGCTTCCTTCTCTGTCCAAGCACTATTGCTTACTTGGGCCTGAGCAGGGTCTTTGACATCTGTCGTCTCTGCTTCCTTCTGGTATTCAGATGGGCTTTTTGTGCAGGTGGCTCCTCTGTTATGCAGGAGATTATACTAGATGATCACAGTGATCCCTCTGACCTTATATCCTGTGAATCACCTCCACAAGTGCAAGTGAGCCTAATAACAGTTCTAATTTGGGCAGAGAAAAAAGAGCAGATGGCTAACACTAGCTTGTGGAAAGTGATTCAGTTTTCTTTGTAACCGCTTAGAAATTAAAAAATGTAATCTGTGCTTGTAACAAAACTAGCTGTAGTAAAGCTAGTGTGTGATTTTGTGTTCATAAATTTATTCTTTCTCAAGTGCCTTACTGTTTATGTGCTTAGAAACATCTTAATTGCCAGATTTTGGGCAGGAGTTACCTGCCTCTCCTCTCTCTCTCCTCTCTCTCCTCCCCGTCATAGTGGTTGGGATTTCAGGGAGATGACAACGGCATTGTCCTTTTCTTGTGGGTGAAGTTTATCCTTTGATATCTATGGGGCACATGTCCAATCCACTCTCTATCATCACAGAGGTATTTGTGATACCCTCATTTCAGGTGGTTTTGGTTTTGTGTGGTTCCTCTTCCCCCAGTGTACTTGCTGATAGCTGAAACTCTTTGTTTTAACCAAAGATTTTGACAGAAAATTTTTCAGGCTCTAACCTTGGTAGGTGATCATGGGCAGTTTGTGAAATATGTGCTCAAATGTATTTATATTGTATGTGAAAACTTCACAGGGCTGTCTTGCACTGGGAGCTGGTGCTGCTTGGTTTGACCTAGAGTTAGAGAGCCTTTGCAAGCTGTTGGAGTGAAATGTTGGGTTGCTGGGCCCCGTTGGCCTTCTGGAGCAGCCCTATGTAGGTGTTGGGACACTGCCTCCAACTCTTGGATTTGCATTGTCATTGCATGAAAACAGCAGGGTCTCTGACTGACCAGCGTGGGCCATCAGGCTCAGTGTTTGGTGTCACAGCATTATTTTGGTCTCCTGAGAGCTTCTAGTTATCTCTCCTTTGCTTTTAATCATCATTCCAATGTGCTGAGACCAGCAGTGTGGCGTGTTAGGTTGCTTTTGTTGGGAGGTATGTAAACAGCTATTTTAATATTCCTTCAGCTGTGAGGATGCCTTCCTCTAACTTATCAGTTGCTGGGGGATTTTTTTGTTGTGAAGTAAATACAATTTAGCTTAGACTCACAGCACATTTCAGTGTGCTCAGAACCAGAGCATGGTCCTTGTTACTTGTCTGTGTTGTTTTGTTTTTGGTGGTTTCTGCTGTTGGGAAACACCAGGGAGTGAGGTCCAGGGGTCTTTTTAGCTTTGGTGTTTTTTTTTGTTTTTTTTTTTTTTGTAATGGGTCTATTTCATAGTTTGTTCTATACAGAGAATTCATAATTTGGGCAGCTGCATTTTGTGTGGCATTTGCTGTAGGCAGGCATTGTTACTTTTTTTTTAGAGACACTATTAAGATAACTGTGGCTTGCCCAATTGCTGAAGCTTGGAGAGAGAAGGAATGAGGGAAAGCTTTGTGCGCAACACTGATTGCAGAATTTAAAATTGCAGTGCAAAGGTGAAAGTTTACAAGGAAATCACTTGTTGCTGGAGCTCTTTGGTGTTGCAAGAGAAGAGGGAATCTACAGAACTATCTTAACTTTTGTTTTCTGTTTCTCTCCTTCCCCCCCCCCCAAAAAAAGCCTAACCCAATGCAAAACTGCAGGGCTGCTGATAAAGATGGTTTTGTGTTGATGAAGTCAGGGCCCGGTAGTCCAAATGAGCATCAGAGGTTCTGTGAGCTCAGTGGTCACAAACTCTGGTGCTTTGTGTCTTGCTTGGCTTATTGCCTCTTGCTATCAGGGATAAAAGCCACACTGGTTTCCATCCTCAAATTTTAGATACTTATTTTGTGTCTTTTGATAGGTGGATTAGTCTGAGGGAGTTTGGCAAAAATATAGTCGCTTTCAAAATGCTTTTTCTATCCAGAAATACAAAAATTTATCCCTCTTTTTGTTACTGTTGGCAGGTTTGCATGTGTGCTAGTCCTGGGTGGGACAGTATCTACAACAGATACTCCTGATTGCCTGAAGACATAGGCAAAGGGATGATTCTAACTTCATTACATTCCAAGTGTCTTAATTGAAACCCACAGGCTAATTCCTTCTTTTATTTCTAAATTCCTTTGCTGAAAACCTAAATAATGAGGTGAGGAAGACAAATTTAAGTCTTAAAATGTGAGATGACCCTTGTTAACCTGTGCTGGAGTGGTTGGGAAATTTCTGCACTTTATTTGCCAATCCAGTCTGTATGCTTCTCCAGGGCATTTTCATTATAGTGCTGTTCTGCCAGCTGTTTTGAGTGTGATAACTTTTGTCTTTCAAAAGCTAAATAACACTGCTCTGTCATGTAAGCATATAGTGCATTTTGGGGAAATAAGAACACTGTCTCTCAGTATGAAAAAAAAGTTGAGTAAAGGACAAACCATAATGCAGTGAGGCTTTTGTTTTTACTTCTGCTTTTAGATCACTTAGATTCCTTTTTGCTTGCAAACATGATATTCACAAGGTAATAGATTAGAGTTGAACTGTGTTTTCAAGGTGCCCCAAATGAAATTAAGGGACAATGTTGTGGGTGGAAGAGGTATGTAAGGCTGCAGAAGCGACTGTTGGGGGCGACTGAATGCCAGAACACAGACTGGGCATCTGATCGCAAGAGCTGGTTGTTTTGAGCGTACTCCAGTTGTGTGGACATACATCATGCTGTATAACAGAAGAAGGCTTCAGCAAACGAGCATCCGGGATAGGAAGCTTTCCTTCTCTCCCTTGTCATCACAAGAGTTTCATTTTGTGTGTGTATGTTTAGGTTTGTTTTTATTTCCTCTTAAAGGAACAAACTGTCCTGACATGGTCCATTACAAGTCCATTAAGTGACCGGAGGGCAGGCAGAGCCATGTTGGCCAGAGGAAACAGTCGGTAGGTAATGAAGCAGAATTTGGCCCTGTGTCAGTTCTTGGCTTTTATTGTCAGGCTGTGACAGTGTGAAAGGAAACAAATGTTTTAGCAGCTTGGTGAATTTGTTTCTCACTGGGCTGTAACTTGCTGACATTTTTAATGTCTTGTGTGAGAAGTTGACTGGCTGTAGCACTGTGTGTTTTGCTGAATGGTGATATTGTTTTTTTCACTGAATGTGGCTAATTTGTTATCCAAATCATAATGTCAGCCTCCAGGGGTTAGTTTGACAGACTCATAGGAATCTAAAGAAAATTACTTTGAGGGATAAAATAACTTGTCACTGTTATTACGAAGCACCAGCATTTCAGTTGCAATTTTTTTTTGCAGGGATTTATAGCAG
Source organism: Lepidothrix coronata (assembly GCF_001604755.1). Lineage (NCBI taxonomy): Eukaryota > Metazoa > Chordata > Aves > Passeriformes > Pipridae > Lepidothrix > Lepidothrix coronata. The sequence continues at coordinate 4,048,890 of NW_016690222.1, forward strand.
AAAGCTCAACACAACCCTAGCTATAATGGCCAATTACAAAAATCCTGGTTTCAGAGGCTTTTATAAAGCAAACATGAAAACAGAGCCTGACTGGGCAAGTGTTCTCTGTGTGTTTTATAACCGACCAGGACATTTTGGGAAAATGGGAATTGTGGGGATTCTGATTCCTTGCTTAACTGAAATAGAAATGATGCTTCAATACTGAAGAGGTAGTTAGGGTATATGCATTCATATTCTTTCTTTCACTGAGTCTTTCATCAAGACTAAGTAGTTTGTGTTTATTGGATATGTTTCTTGATGGGGTTTTTTCCTTCCCCTTCCTAAGAAACCCTCTTTTTGAAAAGAGAGAAAAGAGGCTGGATTTGTAGTAAATGCACCATGGTAATGCAGCACACAAAGCAGGAGCACTTACATGAACTGGACCTGAGGTGTTGGGGGAGCAGGTGTAGGAGCAAGGCCCGCTCTTGTTGTCCTGGGAGGTAAAGCTGGTGTAATGCTAAAAAGAGCTGTTGCCTTCTGCTGTGAGTGTGCTCGTGAAGGGGTTGAACCCTCCAAGAGTTGGGTGTGTAGAGCTCCTACAGTACAGGATTTATAAATCCTTAACCCTTTTCATAACTGTTCCTTTTACACAGTCATGCAACTATTTTTGGCCTCTATGTTTTGCCTTTATTGTGTTAAGGAGTAATACTGTTAAAAGAATGTGAGACCTCAACCTTTGGTGTTAGTCGTTGTTCTTTCTCACTGAAGCTTAAGGAAGGAAAAAGTAGATGGAGCCTTAGGGAAACATCCTGGTACTACATAGGTGTGTACTTGGGGGTGTTGACAGAAAAGGGACAGACAGAGGTTTCTGAATGATATTTGAAAGGGAGAAGTATGTTTAAATCTCAATACGTCCAATACAAATAGTATTTGCAATTAATGGAAACTGAAAACATTATCAAGAATTGGACAGAGTCTGGGATTGAGTTTTGTACAAAGCTAGATTTTTGGTCCAACAGTGGCAGTTAATGATCTAGTCCATTCCTGTCTCTAAAGAAAGAAGAAACCCCAAACTTGTAGGGAAAAAAATAGAGTAAATATGTTCATATGTGTATTTGGAATTTTCATCTTGACCCTGTCAGTCTCCTGTGAGATGGATAGTTAAGATCTACCGGAAAGTTATTTTGTTCTGTCTGTCTTTGATACAAGGAGCTCTGTTTCACTGAGGGAAGACAGCAGGGTTAATGAGGTCTCTTAGGTAATTATATTCACCCAGAACAACACTTTGAGTTTCAACCACCTGTTTTAAGAATGGCCTGCAGTGTGTGCAAAATAGCTATCTTGAAGCTCTTTCAGAAAAATCTTTTTCTGCATTGGTCTATCTTTAATGCCTGGTTGAGCTTGAGGTATGACTCAGGAGTCGACTGTGTTGGGTCAGCTTTAGCTGCCAAAGAAGAGAGGCATAGAAGGGTGAAACAAGGGCTGCTGGCTGACATACACCCTTTGACGTGCCCTAAGCAAATTTTTCAGCTGTAGCCTAAAAGGAGCCCAGACCTGAGGTTTTATTCTAGATTGTTATGGACAATTTCATAAAGCTCAAGTCTGTCAACTGTCATTGCCTACCAATGTGACTTCTCTTGTCTGGACTGAGCTGTAACTGCTATTCTTTGTTCATGCACGTTAAGTAGAAAACACCTGGTAATTGTTTTCACAGCTTTATGGCTAGATATATTAGACATGAATACACGAATAGCATGAGTGTCAGATGCATGTCAGGCCAGAAATGAGAGAATTTGAAGTCATCTATCTAAGAAATCTTCTGGTTGTATTCTGTGATTTTTTAAAAAATTTTTTTTTACACTTTAAAAAAAAAATCTGGATTTTGTAGGTAAAACTTCAATATATAAATCTCAACTTGTGCTGAAGTATATTACCTTTAAAGTGGTGCCTTTTGATTGTAATCATTGCTTCAGAGTGCATAAATTTTCATGATTTCATGAAGTAGAATGTTTGAATGTCAGCTTTTTCTCTGGCTTCACCCTAGTGCAGGGACAGTTAGTCTGAACACCATGGCAGTGTGCTGCCTTGTGGTGTGGAGCTTGGAAAAATTGATACCAGCTGCCACCAAGAGGTTCTGCAGGAGAGCATTCCAGGCAGCAGTGTCCTGTGGGCACGCAAAGTGTGTCTCTCTAGACTGGTCTGTCAAAAAGCTGGGGGAGTCTTGAAGGTCTCTTGGGGACTGTGATCTGAGTTGCAGCTGAATTTGCTTGGTAGAAGGCACTGCCTGTCTTGGCTGTGGTTTTGGATTTGGAGTTTGAAGCCTTTGAAGGCTGCATGTATTTTTCTTCTTGGCTGCAGCAAGCAGAAGTAAAAATCCATAGTGGATGAACTTCCTTTCCCTAGTTGGGTTGTCAGCAGCTAAGCCATTGTCATTTAAGTGCAGGTGCATAATCTCACCTTTAGCAGTGCTCAGTGCAATTTACCCAAGATGTGTCCTGTGATATGGACAGAGCTCTGCTGGAGGTGACTCATCCTGGTTTAGTGGGACAGACTCTGTAAAATTGCGGGTTACTCCTAAATGGCTTCTTTAAACAACCTGGGAAGCTACCTTCTCTCTGCACAGCTAGAGGCCACTGCTCCTCCCTCTGCTTTGAACTGCAGGACTTGTCCTTCCTCCTTTCCTGCCCGGTCCTTCTGGCTGTGTCCCAGATCCTAGGTGGTGGTACTTTGGTGTCACACCAGTAGGGATGTCTGAAAGTAAAGGCTGCTGAGCCCTTCTCACACTTTAGCTGAACTTGTCTGTGACTGATCACTAACATGGTTCTGAACCCAGGTGCAAAGCCAGGCTGAGGGTGGATGAGGCTGCAAGTGCTTCAAGGGTGGTTCCAGTAGCTCAGCTACCGCTGGACTGTGTGCTGAAGGAGGCTGTTATCTGCAGCAGAAGCTTGAATAAGGGCCTTGGCATCTCTTGGAGTAATGCATCTAGGGAAAAAGGTGTTGACAAAGTCTCTTAATTAAAAGCCCGTGGTTTCATAGGTTGCTTTTCACCACATGGGAAGCTTGTGAATTTTATGCATCAGAATCCTGCCTGGGAGGTGAGGTGAGGCTGAATCTAATGCAAAGGAGCTGCTGTGGTTGCTAGCAAGGGCAAAACATTTGTGTGACTCTGCAAGTACTAGTGTCTTGTAGAAGTTCAAACAGCTTTATTGACAGATTAGGCAGAAAATCCTTCAGGATAGTGCTTGATATGAGCTGTTTTGAACAATCTAGGATTAAGAAGAATGCATTTTCACTCATTGTTTTCTTCTTATTTTCTTTCTTCAGATGAACACAATGATGTACAGAAAAAGACCTTTACAAAATGGATAAATGCTCGGTTTTCCAAGGTAATGTTGATTTGGAAGTACTGCTTTATTTTGTTTGATTCACTTTTTAGAACAGTATTGCTCTTTTTAGAATACTCCTGTTAAAATGTGTCAATATGTAATGAAAATAGGTAAAATACTGTAATGTTTGTTCTCTCAGCTTCCCCATGCACATAAATATTTGATACTATCTCCTAAGAAAAAATGAAAGATTCTATTTCTTGATATGTTAGTATAGTTCTTTGCATGAACATGTCTGGTTTTTTTCCTCTCTGTACAGTTTATTTCTACATGCAGTTTTCAGAGTGCATTACAGCAGATTTTGATCCTTAATCACTGTGTGTACTCTGTGTTGCTGAGTCAGCTTTACTCGCTCTGCAAACCTCCAGTTGAAGCCACCTGGTCTTGCTACTGCAGTCTTGACTGAAATTTTGTATAATTACTTGCTCATTTTGAATTTTCCTTGGCTCTCATGCTCTGTTTCTTGTTTGAATTTTCTTTATTGATTTGAAACTTACTGAGGATCTTTTGTGCTTTAGGATGAGAAAGGAAGTGATGTTTGCTTTGGGATGACATTTAAAGCCTGCTTTTTACACTGTTCTGCTAGTAGGGAAAAATGACACTTTGCCCAGGAGCACAGTTGCTATGGGAAGTTTTTCTGCTTCATAGTTTGAATGTGTGAAGGAACATGGGATATTATTAAGGAAAACTCATGTTTTTTTGCTAGCCAGCATGGTGCTGCAAGTGGGGTAACTACTAGTTTGCATGCTGTTAATGAAAGGGGTCATGCATGTGAAATGCCAAAAGCAGATATAACGTAGAAGGAAGGGTGTGTGTGTCTGGGATTGGTTTGTTTTTCTTTACAAATAAAGCAATGACAGTGCTTTATCAGTGAATGATTGCCTCTGGAGCACTGCCCTTCTGAAGTTCTTGATCGGCAACATAAGGCATTTTTACTTTCCTTCCTGTGCAACAGGACTCTGGGCAATGCAAGGATTGTGGCCTTGGTTGATTCGCTTTGGCTTAGGTTTGTTTTGGTTGAAATCTGATAACCTGCACTCTTCATCCAATGCATTCTTGGCTACTTTGCTCTTCAGGGAAGGAGTGCGTATGGGTAACTGATTTCTCTACATTCGGCTTTTGACTGCTGCCCAGAGGAAAGGTGGTCCTGCAGGAGGAACACTAGGCAGGGCAGGATCACGTAAGGAGAGAAAATGTGGTGAGAAAGAAAGGACTGTTTACAGAGACGTATCCTGGCATAAAGATGGCATGACTACGGAAATGAAAGTGATACTGAGAATGTGCTAGGTGACTTGTTAGTATGTGCTGTGGAAGTTGTACTGAAGTAGGTAAAATTGTTTTTCGTCTTTGTTTGTACACCTCTGGATATATTTTATAGTGTCTTTGCCTTTTGTACCGTCCATATTCAGACACATACTGTTTAGCTCCTGGATTTCCCTGACACAGGGTATGGTCGTTGGATTTGAAGACACTCTATAACTTGGTAACTCTGTAACTTCATGGTCCATTAAACCAACTGAAGCTATGAAGGCCATGCTAAAAAGACTCCTATAAAAGGACATACTCCTGACATCCAATTCAAACTTAAGCATGGGTACTTTGCCATGACAAGAAGCAGGTTTATGAAAATTGGCATGTTCAAATTGCTGGTGTTAAGTAGAAATCTCATATATGAAAATCTAGTTTCAACTGTACCTTGAAGATGTAAAGGGACTGATTTCAATCCTGTTGAAGTTTTTGTATTTACCAAGTCAGTTGGGTTGATTAAAATTCCTTTTCTGTGAACTAGATTAATTCAGCTGCTTAGTAGGATAGAGAAATCTTAGAGGCTGGGTGAATGAAGTCTGACTTACATGCAGAAAACAAAATGGTAACTGAGCTATTTTGTGTGGAATTGCAGATTTCACTCCAAGAATTTTACGTGTCCTTCCGTGTTAATTATGTTGTACTTGCCCTTCATTTAGACACACAAATAAAAAGTAATCCACTGAGCCTCTGTAAACTATTTTGACATACAAAAATTCTAGAATTGCTGAATTTGGTTTAAATCAATTCAGTAGGGTTTTACAAGGGATCCAGAAAGAGAGCAGTGTTTTTCCCTTCTCTCATCAGAGAATAGGTAGGTAAGCAAAACACCTAAAGTATCTCAAGTGTGCTGTGAGGTGCCTATATGTGCTTTAGGACTCTATTCAGTGAGATGAGTTCTTGCTGTAGTTTGCATTACAGTAACTTGTGTTTGTGCTCTTCATTTAAACTGTGCTAGAACAATGCATTCTGTTTGCATGTATTGTTTGAAATGAAGGCACAAACATTTAAAGTGAATTGAGTCTTAAGGTCAATAAATGTACTCAGCCAAGGCTCAGTGCTCAGTGTAGAAATATTTACCTTAGCAGAGCTGTGCACACTACAACTCACAAGCCCGTGATGGTTACATAGTGAGGATTTTTTTTTTAAATTAAAGGGAATAAAAATTGTTAGATAAATAGTCTGTTACTTCCCCCAGTAGGGAAGTTGAAGTTTGCATTCAAATATTGATGCAGAACATTTCAGCATACGCTTATAAAACCATGTGATGTTTTTACTTATTGTATTTTTTCCCATTACTCTGTCCAGTCTAATTTCAAGAGTCAGATTTAGGTGTTTCCCTGTGGTATAGCCTTGCCAATTAAGTCATTTAGTTGTATGGATAGCTAATATATGTTCTTCACACTCTGTAAAATTTTCTGTGCCTTTATCCCTTTATATATTAGTCTTCATTAGTACTTAGCAGTTCGTATGTATTAATGGTTATATTGTCAGAACACCTTTTTGCAATGCAAGAGTACTATCTTGTCAGAGTGATTTACAGCGACTGTATAAATAATAAAGAGAATAAAGGTAAATATCAGAAGTGGCTACTAATTTTGAGTGCTCAGCCTGAGTCACTGGCTAAATTGTCCCAGAGGATTTGGCGTTTCTGTCATATTTTGATATAAAACAGAGTTCTTGAGTCTTACGAAGGGATTCAGAGCATTCATTTCTTCTGCAAACTCAAGCAAACCATTTAAAATATCTAGCTGTTTTTTAGATGGAGCTTGATCAGCATAGAAAAGGGACTTCAAGAAGATGATGTCTGTGTCAGCAAGGACTGGACTTAATGATCTAAGGAAGTCTCTTAGTCTGGCACACAGTTAGTGATTGCACATAAAATTGCTTTAAATGATTTTGATTAGACATAGGGGAACTCTTGGCTAAAAGTAGAGTTTGAATTCAAGTCCACAGGATAACTTAGTGCTTCTTTAACCATTTGTTACTTGTTTCACATAGTTAAAGGGAGAGTGAACAGAGATTTTATTATCAACCCTAGTTTTTCAAATGTCTGAATAGTTTCAGTCTGTATCTGTTTGCACAGCATATCAACAGGCCTGGGACTCTTAGTTACATCTCTCAGATCTGACTCTTCAACTCATAACTGCATAGCATCATGGCTGGATACTCACACTTGCAACTCTAGATGGTTTCTAGAAACTTGATAGGCATGTTGAGGAATTCAGGAGTCTTCTGTCCCACTTTAGAACTCTGCAAGGGCAATTTTTTTTCTGCCCTGCTTTCATTCTTTACTCCTACTTTCTGACCCTGTTTTTGGTTTGTGGGTTGGTTTCTTTTTTTTCCTCTTTGTTTTTTTCCCCCTCCTTTCACTTACTATTACACCCTCTTGTGTCAGAAAGCTTGCCTGCCTGGCAATCGTGGGAAATCTGGAGCTTTGATTGCTCTGTTTATTTCATTCTCACTTCTACCTTTGTCACTTAGTTCCTTTCCCAGCAAGACCCAGTTTTTCTTTTTAAAGCTACAGACCTCCTCTGTTTGTCCTTCCTTTTCCCTTTACAGGATTTGATGCTTGTGTGGTCAGTCCTATTTTTGCATCTCCATTTTCTCAGCAGTACTAACCTTACCCTCTCTTTTCCTCCTTGCAGGATTCAGTCTTTGCTTGATTTCGTTTTCCCATTTTCCAAGGTGGTACTTTGCCAAGTTTGCCTTCAGATTGTTTCCTTTCCTCTTCTGCTATTCCTGAACTTGGCAGATGTAACACAGTCATCACAAGAAACATGATGCCCTAACTCTTAATTTAGACCCACAAAGTCAGGTCTGTCATAGCCTGTTGGAGCTTAGTGCTGTCACTCACTGGAGACCGTTCACAGATCAGTGTGGGCAAACTGTTTTCTCCAAAGAATTGTTTCTTCATTACGTTTGTGAAATTTTTCCACGGGGATGGCAAAAAAGCTTTATTTCTAGGAAGGTTGCGTTCTGCAAGAAGAACATAAAACCCCAGAGATGTTTGCGGTGTTCAGTGAAAATGACACTGGATTTCCCTGCCCCTCAGTTAAAAGTATTGGGTAAGGATAGCTGTTAAATGGAGCCAGCTGGGGCATTGCTCCAAGATGTCAGGAACTGCATTCTATGCTCTTGCATGCCTGGGTGCTGGGCCTCCCTTCCCTTTCTGTGATGTGGTCCCATCTCTTTCCAATCCAAGCTCTAAATTTCATTCTTCTGATATACAGCAGCCTTATACAGTCTTACTAGAGCATTTACAGTGTTCTTGCTGCGTGTATTTCCATGATTCTGTTCTTCCAGGTCCTGTCCTAGGGGCCTGACTGCTTTGGCCAGCACTGACAGGGCTTGAAGCCAGGAAATGCTAGTGTGGATGAATCCAGACATCCCATACTTTTACAGTATCTTAAACTCTCTCCTGCTTTGTGGTCTTCTAGAAACGCTTCAGGTCAGGGTTAAATGGGAAGGAAAAGTCTGAAAGCATCTTTGGAGCAGACTCCATGCTTCGTGGCTGAGCTCCAGGTTAGCCTGGGAGAAGGCAAATGCTCATGGCTGGGGCTCCTGTGCATTGCCTCTCCTGTGCTCTGGTATGTCCCCTCCCCTGGAAAGACACTGAGTAAAGATAAGATAGGGCAGTAGGAGAACTGAGTTGTACTGGGAGTGCTTTGGGTTGCTGTGGCTTTATATGAATGTTAAAACCGAAACAGTCCCTCCCTCATTATAGCAGGTCATTTGTTAACTGCAAAATCTTGTCTAACTTTCCAGAAGTGTGCTGAATAGATGTTTTCCACCATTTTTGCTCCTTAATTTTCTCCTTTTCTCTAAGGGTTGTTTTCTCATAATAGTAAATGTCAGACCCAATACTCATGAAGACATTTTGCTGCTCCACTGCTGACTCTTAGCAAATGTGATAAATCTTTTTAAAGACGAAGTCATACCTATCCAAGATAATTAATTTCGCATGACCCAAGATACTTGATGCCAAAGACATTTCAGAAGTGATTTTCTGGGGGGAAAGGAGAGTTATGGAGTTCAATGTATTAGTCATGCAAAAAAAGAGATCAAAAAGATTGATTAGGCAATTTTATCTGTCCAAGGAGACATCACCTAAGATGGTCTGCAGTCCTTTCTCCTGTACAGTTTTTATGGTGCAAGCAAGGAAATACTTGACGACTGGCAAAACATTCCCTAGTCTATTTGCTCCTGATGTTTTTCACTGCTGAACTAAACTGTAAAGTGTAACTTCATTCAAAGATAGTCAAAGCTTAAAAATAACAACCTGGGTGGAAAAGAGGAACAACCTGGATGGAAAAGAACTAGTATTTGTATTATGAGCTGGCCTTGAAAAATCCCATTTTTAGTCTACTTTTTTTCTTAACTGAGTTGCTTGGTCTCTCTTTGTAAGAGGCCAAACAGGATGTGAACTAACCAAGAAGTGGGAAAATAAATTTTTTTCTTCTCTAATCGGTTATGAGTTTTGGTAAGGATGACTACTTTCTAGCATAAAAGCAGTAATACATAGCAGTTCATGATCTCTCCCAGAGTTAGCCACAGAATGAGAATTGCCAGTTTTCTGCCCTCCTCTCAACTGCTGCTGTCTTCTGCTTTAAGAACAGAGTAGGGGCAGCATCTTCCTTGCTGGACTTTGAAGCTTGGTATAGTAATCTAAACTGTAATTACTGCTGACTTTGGTTAGTGCTCTGGGTTTGGGGTAGAGTTTGAATCTCATTTGTGGGCTTGGTTACTGTCCCAGTTGTTGGAGAGTTTGTGTGACCCTCTCAGGCACTAGAGCTGAACCTGTTAAAGGCACTGAAGCAAATCTATACCTTTACCTGTTAATTGCTAATGAGAACAATAGTCAACCTGGTCAGCAGGATTTTTTTTTTTTTTAAAGGAACCAAGTTATAATCTAGATTGAAAAGGTATAAATAAAAGAATAACCTTCCAATCCTATGGGAGAAATAACTGACTGTCCTAGTATGGTCCTAGATGCTCCTGCTGGTAATAATACATAATGAGGCTTAATTGCAAGCTGAGGTCAGTACTGTTACGTTAAATGTGTTATAATAATGTAAGCTTATGTAAATGCGTTTAGTAAATACACTGGGGAGAAAAAAATCCGCAGCATTGCTGATGCCTTGTGGTTGTTTTGCTCGCCTGCTATGTCTAATATTTGCATTGATATGTTTACCCTCCGTCATGTTATCAGTCAAGTCTTTTAGGGGTTCTGTGGATTGAACTATCTTTAGCTTTTTAGCTTTGCTGCTCCTTAAACGCATGTCTGTCACCTAGCAGAATCAAAATTTCCAGCATATCTCAGTAATGAGTCTTACTTCTCCCTGACATCCCGTTAGTCTAGGGTTCTAAATAACTATTTAGTTGCTTGTAACTATTTTATTTTTAAGCACCAGTAGTGATGTTTAATTTGGTCTATAAGGTGTTTTCCTCTTATGATTGTAACTTTTTTTTTACTTGGTATTTGAATTCATTGCTTTGGTACTAGTGTCTTGTAGAGACACCATAACTCCTTAGGCATATTCAGCATGGAGTAGAGTACACTCAATGAAATGTACGTCACAGCATAGCTAGTATTTATGTATGCTGTCCTGTAACTCCTGCCTGTCAGTGAAAGGAGAATGGAAAAAAAAGGATCACATTTTAATAAAAATATGTCTGTAAACAAAGACTATGGTCTTAAATTAGAAATTGGCAAGATTATTTGTTGACATAGTTGTTTACTTTTTGCAGTGACCTTTTTGCTTTCTGATTTGTTTCCCACATTGAGTTCCCATGTACTGGCCTCATGATGTAGAAGCACTTGACATGTTTCTTACTCTGTTTTGGTCATGATAAAGTGTAATTCTTGCTCCTTGTGTTGTTTAACTAAGTAGGATATTGCCATTAATTCCCTGTGAATGTACTTGAATATTGCGAATAGTTCATGTTCTAGTTTAAGAGCCCAACCTGTTCAATATTTACCCCTTCTTGAGAAAAAGAGGAAAGGGTTCTTTGCAGCTCTACTACTATTTTGACCTATTTACTGGGCATCTTAATAGATGTTAAAAATAGTCATATGCGGGTTAAAAACAATTAACTAGAGACACCTCTGAACTTCATAGAAGTGACATTTGAAGATCAGAAGAATCTGATGGAAAATCAATATGTACTGCTTCCCATGTCTTTTCAGGGTATTTTGGTGTTTCTGAGGTGGCAGATGATATAAATGGCAATTAGGGCTTTTTCCAACACTGATCTGAGCAGCTGGAACTCATCTGCTGCATTCCTTCTGTGGCTGGTGGAGGTTATATGTGTGGTTTTATGAAATGTGTTACTTTCCTGGTGACAGCCAGTGTGCATTACTGTGAAACTGAGAGAACCTTTTGTCCTGGTTTTAATATTGTCACTAGGAGGTCTGAATCAGTATCACTGAGGAGGATGTGAAATAGAGGCGGCTTATCTCTTGCTCCCAAATATATTTGACATTCATTTATTGGAAAGGTTAGGTTAATAATGTACTTTCAATAATTATTGATTTAAAACCCATGTAAATTATCCGCTGTAAGTAATTACAATATAAGAAAACTGCATGTTTCTAGTTAAACAAGTAGGTAGACATTAAAACTTCTTTAATGATTGCCTTTGCATGTCATGTTCAAGAACAATATACAAAGAACATGAATAGCTGATGTTTTAAAAAAACAATGTTTGTTTTACTGAGAATTTGTGACTCCCTTTTTCTCTATAACTTGCCTCAGTTTGATACAGTTCCCCATTGGTAATAAAGGGATAAAGAATGTTCTACTGTAGAATATATTCAAGAACAATTGCTGCCTTGCAGCTGTGTGTGGCTTTAGTAGAACAAACTGTAAATGCTGATGGCTGGTCTTTCTACTATCAGCAGCATTGGATGACTCTTAAAAAATCTGGTCTGGATTTTGTTTATATCTTCTTCCATTTCCTGGGAACAATTTCTGACAAGGAGAAGGAATGATTTTTGCATATTGGCTGGCCTGGATGACCCTTCTTTGTGAGTAATTCTAGATGCACACAAGGAAGTGTGAGTCACCCTCTTAAACCTGATCCAGGTAGCGGAGCTGAAAGATGGCCAAGGGGTATGTGAGGGCTGCTGCTGCTGTGAGGAGATCACTGTGTGTGGTATCTCCTTCCCAAATAGTGCTGGTATCTTGCTGGACCATGAAAAGCTGATGCCTGAGGTGACTGGTCTTGCCACATATGGCTAGCATCTGGTCTCCACCTGAAAGGTCATTAATAAACCATTACTGCCTTGTGAGATGAATCAACAGAAAAAGTGATTTCTGCTGTGGATAACTAACAAAAGTTCTTTGTCTCTTCTCTCTCTTACTTGTATTAGCACAAAAGCTGGCACCAAAATATTTGTTGAAATAAATGTAATGTGGTGGATTGGATCTGGTTCTGATCCTTTGTGTCTGCCCTGTGGTGCATAACAAACGTGTCACCATGCAAAGTTCAGAGGAACGCAAGCAGGCCTAGCCCCAGCTTACATATGGTTTTATTTCGTTACTTTCCTTTCTGTTGCTCTACCTTCCTTTCCCTTTCCTCTTTCCCTTTTTTTATTCCCTCTTCCTCTTTCCCTTATGCCAGCCCTGTTAAATGAATCAACTCCTTTCCTGCTATTAGTGCCAATGTAAAGCATTGGGGAACCATCATGGCCTCTTTCTAAGTTATGTCTGTTAATTGTGTTCTTTTGTTTGTTTTATCAAGCCCTTGTGTCTACTACAGTAACTGTGTGCAGCTCTGCTGGCAAAGCCTGCTTGAGCAGGGGGAGGGATTGGCCAGTGTTTTGTGTGGGTTTTTTTGGTTTTTTTTTGTTGTGTTTTTTTTTTTTTTTTTTTGCTGTCGAAGCAAACATAAGCAAAGCTGAGAAAAACTACCTTCTGTTAAGTGATAGAAATGTTCAGTGAGGAGGATATGAGTGTTTTACACCCTGAGCTGCTACAGCTCTTCTGGTATGTGGTGTGTCCCTGCCTGTCCTTTATACTATCTTTGTAGTATAAACTGGACTCTATTTTGTCTTTGAGAAAGGACCCATTATCTGCCTTGTATTTGTACAGTGCTTAGCACAATGTAGGCTCCTCCTTAAGTACTTACCAACACAACCGTGACTAGCCATTTGCCCTTGTGAAGTGCTTGGTATGGTTTGTCACTGTCATTGTTACAAGACAAATACTTAAATTTTTTGATTCATTATGCTCAGTGATGGACTGCTTCTCCCTACAGGATACTGACAGGGGCTGAACTACTTGGTACTTGTGTAGTCTTTAAGTATCTAGAAAGTGAATAAAATGTCAGTTCTGAAAAGGAGAAGTTTAGATTGTCTTAGTGTACTGCATACTAGGCAGGACTATACAGAGAGGAAGAAATACATGTGCTTTTGACATACTGCAGATTGTATATTTATTTGTGTGTGTGTATCTTGTGTACAGACTTCATTTTTCAGAAGGCCAGATTGCTTTCTGGGAGTTAGGAGTGAGCAGTAGGGGTATGGGCAGGGATGGTGAGGGAAGCAATCTGCAGAGCCCCATGCTTTACTCTGTAGGGTGTGAGAGGACTTCTGTCCTGCCCCAGAGCCCAGGCTCTTGCTGCAGCACAGCAAACTGCCCCAGCACAAAGTTGGTCCCAGGGCTGTCTGCTTCACGACAGTGCTGTCTCCATGGAACAAGTGTCCCTGTGGTGGGAGTCAGGGTAGTGGGTCAGAGCTGGGGTTCAGTGGGCTCCTGGCCCTGGTTTGAATTAAGCTCCTTGACTAGAAGCACAGGTTTGGCCTTAGTGGCTGTGTATTGTAGTTCCCAGATTGCCACAGCAGCCTGCCCCGGTAGACTCGGTGCTGGGCCTTACATGTGAAGCAGTGGGGGTCTATGTGTGTTTTATCACAAGGAGATGGTGGTGATGGCAGCAACCTGGCCTGGCTCATGCCTAGCACAGAAGGGCCAGGCATGAAGATCATATCTGTTTTGTCAGCATTGCCCCAGAGCTTTTCATTGCCTTCTCTTGAGAAATGGATGTATGGGACTATCTCTTGGGCTGCCATTTAAAGAAATTGTCTTCCCACACCTTTCTATGCTTAATAAACTTTGTAAGTTGTACAGCTGTCAGAAGCTGGGATCTGTAGCTGTTATGTCTGGAAACAGGAAGTAGAAGATATTTTCTGGAGCACAGTGGGTTGCTGTCAACTGCATCCCAAGAAAGTGGGCCAGCATCCAGCTACACTAGACGATAAAGCAGTGATGTTTTTGACTGCAGACCACATGACTCTCATAGCAGATCCCATATGGAAATGTGTGTTTAGGTGTGAGGAAAAAGCATGGGTTCGAGGAGGTAGTGTGAGCAGAGCAGGATGCAGTGCCTTTGCAGTCTCTGCTCCCATTGCAACATCAGCTGACTGTCAGGGTTGGCTTATTGCCCTGATGGGACAGCTGAGGCTGCCTGGGTGGCAGCTGCCACCAGGTGTCTGCATGTGCTTCACGTGGGTGTGGGAAGCTGGAGGAGCAGGTTTCCAGCCTTCCTGATGGGTGTGCTGCTGTGGAGGGTGGGGATGGGCTTGGTGGGGTGAGTGCTGTAGCACATTCTTAGCAAACTTGAGTCACCTTGCACTTTGGAAATGCTTCCTGTGGGTTGACTTCCTGGGGTGCATCAGGAAAAGCATCACTAACTGGTCACAGGAGGGGATTGTCCTGCTCTGATCTGCACTTATGTGGCATCACCTTGAGTATTGTGTGCAGTTTTGAGCACCACAATATAAGAGCGATATCAAACTATTAGAGAGCACCTGAAGAAGGGAGACGAAGATCATAGAATATGCTGAGTTGGAAGGGACCCACGAGGATCATAGAGTCTAACCCTTAGCCCTGCACAGGACCACTGCCAAGAGTCATACCATATGCTTCCCCTCAAGGCTGTCCAAGGGAGGGCGACAGAGATGGTGAAGGGCCTTGAGGGGAGGCTGTATGAGGAGTGGCTGAGGTCACTTGGTCTGTTCAGGCTGGAGAAGAGGAGACTGAGGGGAGACCTCATTTCAGTCTACGACTTCCCGGTGAGGGGAAGAGGAGGGGCAGGCACTGATCTCTTCTCTGTGGTGACCAGTGACAGAACCTGAGGAAATGGCCTGAAGTTATGTCAGGGGAGGTTTAGGTTTGATATTAGAAAGAGGCTCTTCACCCAGAGGGTGGTTGAGCACTGGAACAGGCTCCCCAGGGAAGTGGTTATAGCACCAAGTCTGTCTGAGTTCAAGAAGCATTTCGATGATACTCTCGGGCTCATGGTGTGACTCTTGGGAATGGTCCTGTGCAGGGCTAAGGGTTGGACTTGATGGTCTTTGTGGGTCCCTTCCTATTCAGCATATTCTGTGAAATACAGAGGCTTTGCATGTTGCTTTGTCTCTGTTTTGAGGATAGCAGATACTTTAATAAACCAGGAAGGAGTAGCTTAGATTGCAGAAATAATTAAATACTCTTCTGCTGACCTTAAACTGACAGCAAAACATGGTGCTCTGATGGCCAGTGAAATGGAAAAGTCATCCTCTTGAGAAAGCAAATCTGAATTATTTCCACTGTCACAGCAGGATGCATTACATGGGGCTGGAACATACCGTGACCTGTTGAAATGAATGACTGAAAGCAGGAAGTTGTTCAGCTTGTTTTTGTGCATGTGACGTGAGGGGATGGAAACAAAGAAAGAAGGCTGTATGCTCTCTATACCCTTATTGCAACAAATTTATTGAGGATATATAGCTATAGCATTCTCAGTTTTAGAGTTATACATGTGTGTGTAGTTCTAATTTTACAAAATTATAATTAATTGTATAATTATAAAGACCTTCCATCCATAGGGCCTCTGACAGTGTCTCCCGCAACTTATCACTCAGTTTGAGAGATACAGGTGTGATGAATGGACTATTAGGTGAATAAGGAATTGGCTATACAGTTGTATCCGAAGATTTGCATGTATGGCCAGTCTTCGCAAGCGAAGAATTGGGAAAGGTCATTAACCCTTCGAGCCTGCGCAGTGGATTTTTTTAGGTGAGACACAGCGTGCGCTGAACTGAGCCCACCCTTTAATCCTGAGGTTCATCTGCCGGGGCCGAGCAAGCTTGGACAGTGGCAGTGAGGGTCTCAGGACGTAGGTTTGTTTAGAGTGACCTTCTCTTAGATGGATTGCCTCACAGGGCTGACGAGCTCCATCTGCCCGGAGGGCTGGGAATCGAACCCGGGTCGCAGCAGTGAGAGTCCTGCACCCTAACCACTAGACCACCAGGGGCCCCATCTGAAGACTTGCAGTCAACTGCTAAATGTCCAAATGGAGATCAGTAACAGGTGCTGTCCCTCAGGGGTCCATGTGATGTGTAGTGTTCAATATTATCAATGGCATGCAGTGGGTTTGAATTGCCCTCAGAAAGTTTGCAGATGACACCATGCTGAGTAAGTGCAGTTGATTCACAGGTGGGAATGGATGCCATCCAGAAGGACCTCCAGGGTAGAGGAGTGGGCCGGTATGTATCTCATGGAGTTCAACAGGGCCAAGTACATGGTCCTGTCCAGCACCTGGATCAGGGCATTCTCCAACATCGGTACAGACTGGGAGATGGATGAATTAAGACAGCCCTCTGGAGAAAAATTGGACATGAACTGCCAGAGAACTGTGGCCAGGAGGTCAATGGAGATGATTTTTCCCCTCTACCCTGGAGAGACCCACACTTCAATGGCTAACAAGTAGTTAGTTTTTTTTTTTTTTTTTTACTTTCTCAGTGAGTGTTTGAGTCTTACTGCATCCATGTGGTGATGCAAACCAAATGTAGACTAAATTTTTCTGGTGTCTGAGGTAATTGCATTGTGGATCATCTCCTCCTGTATTACATCATAAACTGTAGAAGAGGCTTCTCCTCATCTATGCTTAAGTTATCCTGTTCTCCAGCTCATAGAATTGCAGAATGGTTAAGGTTGGATGGGACCACTGGAGATCATCTAGTCCAGCCTCCCTGCTCAAGAAGGGTTCCCTAGAGCATGTTACTCAGGATTGCGCCCAAACATTTTTTGAATATCATCAGTGAGGATGACCCCACAACCTCTCTGGGTGATCTGTTCTAGTGTGCAGTCACCTACACAGTAAAGTTCTTTCTTAATGTTTAGATGGAAGTTCCAAGAGGCTCCATCGTCTTGGTGCTCTTCCTTCAGATACTTATATACATTGATAAAGTTTCAGTCACCTCTTCTTGAGGCTGAACAAGCCCAACTCCCTGAGCCTTTCTTTGTAAGAGAGATTATCTACTCCATTTGTCACCAGCTTTGTCACTCGTCGCTGGACCTGCTCCAGGAGCTCCACATCTCTCTTGTACTGAGGGGTCCAGAAGGGGGGACAGCACTTCAGATGTGGCCTTATCAGAGCTGAAGAGAGGGGCAGGATCACCTCCCTCAACCTGCTGGCAATGCCCTTCCTAATGGACCCCAGGATACCATTGGCCTTCTTGGGCACAAGGACACACTGCTGTCTCATGGACAGCTTGTTGTCCACCAGGATGCCTAGGTCCTTCTCTGCAGAGCTGCTTTCCAGCAGGTCAGCCCCCCCAGCCTTTATTGGTGCCTGGGGTTATTCTTCTCCAGGGGCAGAACCCTGCATTGGCCTTTGTTGAACTTCAGACAGTTATCTGTCCATCTCTCCAGTGTTGAGGTCCCTCTGAAGGGTTGCACAGCCCTCTGTGGTATTGGCCACTCCTCCCAGCTTTGTGTTGTCAGCAGACTTGCTGAGGAGGCATCTACCACCTCATCCAAGTTACTGAGGATTAAGTTAGACAATACTGGGCCCAGTATTGAACCTTGGGGAACACCATCAGTGACAGGCCTCCAACTAGACCCTATGCCACTGATTATCTCTGTGCCCTGTGCTGTTCAGCCGGTTCTCAATCCACCTCACCATCCACTTGTCCAGTTCACACCTGTGGAGCTTGCTTATGAGGACATCATGGGAGACAATGTCGAAAGGCTTGCTGAACTCCATGTAGACAACAGCCACTCATCTCCTCTATCTTTGCAGCCAGTTGTCCCATCATAGGCTCCAGCATGCTTTAAAGGTTTGTTTAAGTTGCTGTGCAGCTGTGAAGCATCTGAATCATCTGAGAAAGTGCATGCTCTGGGAGGAAGGCCTTGCTGTGCTAGAGAGGCAATAGTTGAGCTCGGGAAGTGGCAGTATGTAATGGCTGAATGTTATCAAACACTGATATTTAGTGAATACTCCTATCTGATATTGGTCTGGCATTGCTTTCTACACCCTTTGCCTAAATATGATATGCATCAACATGTGTGTATACACATTTTTAAGCATGACTTTTAAAATTAATTGGAGAATATATCTGTCAGAAAAATTCATTGCAAAATAATTTGTTGGCAGATACTGAGTCTAGCATCTGTGTATCTTAAGAAGTGACCTTAGTTAAAAGACTGTTCTTGCCACTGTTTAGCTGGTTGAAATTATGAGTTATATTTAGTTATGTTTCTGTACAGGAGGCTAAAATGTGGCTCTGCAGCTGTTCAACTCTGGGTTTTGTAGTTTTAGTAGTATCAAATCTAAATAAATTGGAAATTTAAGGAAAGCCCCTTATGAATTCTGGGGAAGAAAAGACATTTGTTAAAAAATGAGGTTCAGTGGGCCATTCAGCTCTCTTTTTCTGATTTGTTAGTCAGCATTTGGCATTACTAGCATCTGTCAGGGCAGGAGGAGATAACTGAGGAGGAGATCTATGTCATCTAAGTCATGTCATGTAACATGGGTCTTTGACAGTCTTCTTTCTGAAGAGCAATGTTATAAAGTCAAGGTGATAGGAAAAGGCAATATTGGAGTTTTTTGTGGTACTTAAAAATTTTTTCTTCTCAAATTGGCACTTCAAAGGGACACAAGCAGTGGTTTAACTGACTTGTTGGTAGCTAGCAGGTGAGTATTACAAAGCAAATGCACTTAGGTGCTGGCTTTCTGCATCTTTTCCCTCTACCCTGTAGAGCTGTCCCACAATGACTTTCTAATGGCCCAAGAAGGGATAAGCCTAAAAAGGTTAACATGATTCCGCTCTCATCTACCATTCTTTACAGGGTCCCTCCATGCCCAAAGAAAGAGAATTAGAAATGTGTAGCTCTGAATTTCACATTTGTCTTCTTTTTCTATGGTAGAGAAAGTGATTAATTTATTTCAATAAATGCTACACCTTTTGATCTACTAGTCTATGTAGAGTAGTGGCACCTCCTTATACAGGGCTCAATTCCAAATCCTTTTTTGTCTTTTGTCTTTTTTCTAAATCTGAGAGAATTTGTCTCAATGGCTTCTTTCTGAAAAGCCCGTTTATTCTTACTTTAAATGCAGCCAGACCAAAGCATTCTTTCTCAAATGACTCCTCAAACTTGCCAAGTTTTCTTTCTTTGCTATCTTTGTGTGTTAATGCATCCACCCTTATGTGAGCCAGGATGCACTGCTTTGGTTCCTTAGTACAAGGCTGTGATGCACAGAACCATAGAAATAGGGAGGGAAAAAAAAAAAACACTAAAGAAGGGAAGGATTCTTTCCTGATCACTGTTGCAGTCCCCTAGCTTTCATTTACTACTTTCAGTACCAAATAAAAATAAATTGAAAGATAAAGAAGAAAAAAGTAACTGTTTTCTGGAAAGTTCTGCTTAAACAGTTTTTATTACTGCTTTCGTTTCTTCTACAGAGTGGGAAGCCCCCAGTTAAGGACATGTTCACAGATCTGAAAGATGGAAGGAAGCTTTTGGACCTTTTGGAGGGTCTGACAGGGAAATCTCTGGTAAGAGAAACATCTGAGTCCTATTTCCATTTATTAAGAAAAAACAAACCAATGAATAAACAAAACACAAACCCCAAACTGTGGCATGTTTTTTTTTTTTTTTTTTTTAATTTTAACTTATTTAAAACCCTATTTTGCTTGTAGTATGTACTTGTTCTCTGCAGTTCCAGTGAAATTCCCATGAACTGCACTCATGAGATGCAGGGTCAGGCTGAAGTTTAACTGTGTAACCCTCCCTTGAGGTTTTACATACTGTCTAGCAAAGCATGTAAAAACAGTGGTGTTATTCACATAGTGTATGTTTTTAATACAGATCTTTTAATGGTCTGTTTCTGGATGATCAGGGAGACAGCGTTCAGCTGGTTACCTGTGGGTTCCTAATAAGCTCATGAAAGATCTCCCAAAGAAAAAAGTCAACAGCTAGTATGCAATGCAAAAATCTGCATCTCCATTGAAGAATTCTGTGATCTACATTTTGGAAAAGGCTGAAAACTGCTCAAATTGTGTATGGGAAAGCGTGTGTGGCTTAGAACTCTTCCCCTGCTAACATTGATAGCTCTTCAGAAAGATACATGAGGCATGGTAAAAACTGTGCCATCAGTATTATCCCATCACTTGGGATTAAATTCTTGATTTCACTATTTATAATAAATCTCATCAGCCTTATGAGGAACCTTTAGCCATTTAAAATTTCACATTGCAAGCTTGCCTTGTTTTTTAAACAGATGCATTTCACGAGCACTTTTAATAATTTGTGGTGTCCTTTGAAGTATGCCCAAGACAGTAGGACTCTTTTGGTTTCTAAGTCGATTATGTGTCCCAAGTTCAGCTCTATGCTCTTGCAGTATGATCGTGTTCTACCTCAAGAGTCAAATTGTGGTGATTAAAAGCAAATGGAGTGGCAGGTATTGTCGAGAGTTGAAGCGTCTTTTGTTTTGTTTTTTTTTCCCCCCTTGATATTAAAAGGAAGGGAAAGTCAGGAAGTATAACTTTTTCCCAGTATGCAAAGATCTAGCAGGCTTTTGGTGCCAGAAAAATAAATTGCTGCTTGTTCTCTCTTGGGAGCCAAAAAATTTCAACTACTCTGGCAAATGTTCAAAAGCCTCAGATTTTCCCCGGGAACTCTCACTTTGCTGTTGCATTGCCAGTTAGTAATTCTGTAGATGCTGGGAATAAAATTGGATTTCCTGAAGATAAGATGAAACACATTGGAATCCAAGGCTTGTTCTGTGCCTCGAATTGAGAAATATTGTTCTGACCAGTTTTCATTTTGAAATTATTGTGGATGGCCTTTTTTGGTTTTTCTTACCACTAAAAATAAAATAGTTAAAATCTGGGGAAAAGATAGACAAGAACAGGAATTTTCCTTTTCAGTTTTGTTTGGTCTGCCAAGTTAATTCTGATGTTGAACAGATTGTAACTTTTTATTTTCAGCCTAAAGAACGAGGTTCCACACGAGTACATGCCTTAAATAACGTCAACAGAGTACTGCAAGTCTTGCATCAGAACAACGTGAGCATGTTTTTGCACAACTTTTTGATAGATTGTTTAGTTAATTCTTGTGTGTAAATGAGTTCAGAATGCAGAAAATAAAAATTTTTAGTACCTAAAATAAGAATTCAGTGAGACAGGTAAACTGTTCTTAGTTTTCCTTATCTGATGTAGAATTTAAGTGTCCAGCAATTTTGTGATATCTTAAAATGCTAACTTAGTAAGTATTAACTAATCTGTGGTTTGTTGAGATGTATTTATCTCCCAAGACAAAGGTGGCTTGAAGCTCTACTATTGCACAGCTAATGAACCTGGCAGGACAAAAAACTAATTTCCAGTGGTGATGCGTAACTCTTACAGAAACGTGTAAGGGGATAAGTAAGCTTTTATGGGTGTTTTTCATGTCCTGCTCTCAGTATCCAGGAGGATCTTTTCAATGACATCTGTCAGCGCTGTGTCTGATGTGTACTGTTTCTAATTTGCAGTTGGAGTAACTGATCAGAAGAACAAACAAGCAAACAAAACCAAATCCTCCTTTTAAGAAAAATGAGAAGAATAATTGTTTGGTTTAATATTTGCTTTTACTACCTGGGAACCAGTAGTGCTACAGTAAAGTGATTATAATTTTTCCCCTGAAGAACGATTCCTGAGAAGTGCGCAATCTATAGTTAGAATTTCTATTTGTAAATGTCAGGGCACTAAAATAACGTAATAAGAACATTCTGGCAATAAAATACATCAGGTACAAGAAGGTAAGAAGGTACTGACATATTTATTTATATACACTACTGATTGAAGAGTGATACCAACAGGCTGTATAATGCTGCAATTTCTCCTCTGTGTTGGTGGACTAGTGTCATATTTCTAGGAAGCAGACAAAGCTAGTAGTGGGTTGTTTTTGTTCTTTGAGGTACTGTAAATATTGATTAACTTTTTTCTAAGGATAAGTAATGAGTTTTTTCAGCTTGAAATTGATTTATTTTATGATGATAATAAATAATTAATACTAAATTACAATAATTAATTAGTTCTTCCTGAAGCTGATAGGATCTGGGTTTCTGGAAGTAAACCGATGGTCTTAGTTAGCTGAAGGTTGTTAAGGTCATGTACTTGATTTATACCTAGTGCTTACCTTCATTAGAAAGTGTGTTATGTGTTAATATGAAGGGAAAAGGCATCCACTGAGAAGCAGCGGCATTCTGTTGCTAGGCTATGCAATATTCATAACTTGTGAAATAATTTATGAAAGTGTTTACATGTATATTGCAGAGATCAGACAAACCTAGGGTGTAGGTGATCAAGTGATCCTGTGAACCTCATCCTTTTAGCAGAATGGTTCTAAGTAATACAGTTCAACATTTTTCATTTGTGGATCAATTTTTTAAAAACAATAATTACAGAAAATCCACTGGAAATCATTCTGTATAACCAATATCAGTCTACTGTCTTTTACTAACTTTGCTTAGGTCTCAGTAGTCCACTCACTACCCTACTGGATTGCTGGCTGCATCCTGCAAAGCACTATTACAATACAAAAATGGGCATGTCAAGTATTTCCTTTTATGGATGGTATGGATAACAAGAGGAATGCATTATTATTAGTATTATTCTTGATATGTGATTAAAAACTGTGAAGTGTGTTTGTCATTACCCATTCTTGGGAGTGTTTTTATTCTATTAGAAGTGAAAAAAGCTCTTATAATGCAATTGCTTTATTTTTTCAGCCTTGGTATTTAGTCTTGCTTTCTGTTCCTTGTGTTCTAGAGTGCTTCCCAGTGTGTTTCTAATGACCTGCACTGGTGATTCTTTTGGCCTGTTCTTGCCTACTTTACACTTACCTTAAAATATATCCTCAGTATTTGCAAAGAGTATTGCTGTAATTTTCTGTTCTAGGTGCTTTAAAAATTGAGGAAAATTGAGACATCCACAAATTTTTTTTTAGTACTTCAAAGTGTAATTTGTGGTTCCATCTTAGTCTTACAACACAGTTTTGATTTGATTCTCCTAACAGAGACACCTATGGGGAACTGAAAGTGTCAAGATACCTGAAAGCAATGAAGTTACAAGTACATTTTGCAGGATTGAAGCTATTTATATTTATATATCAACCTTATATCCTTATATATCAGCAGTATCATCTAAAACAAAACAAAACTTTGTTCTTGTCTATTCTGTTATCGTAGGCTATGTCCACTGAGAGTCAGAGATGGCCTCCATTACTGTCCCATGATTGTCCATATTGTTTAATTGCTAGCCAGCTCCTTGGTGCAGGTTTAGTCTCTGTGACCAGTGCTGATCCAAAGCAATGTCCATATACAGCTCTTAGAGTTAGTGTAAGCTGGGAGGTATTTCTGGTAGGCATTGTGGCTAAAACTGTTTTGAAGTAGGGGTGAGAAAGAAATTAAAAAGCTTCTCCATTGAGGTGAAATGCACTGGTGCCACTTGCCCCTGGGGCTGGAGGATGCTCCTGGCTCAGATTATTTACAAGAATGAAGCCCAACATCTGCCCTATGTTGGGAGTGTATTGCAGCATCTGCTGTGTGCATATGTAGACTCAGGGAGGTATCTGCTTCATCTGCTCTAGGCAGCTGTTCCTAGCCCAATTTCCACAAGTGTGTGGTGACTTGGACATATGCAGTGCAAGGTGGTTAGAGTTAGTGCTACTTTCTCTGCATTAACTGAATGTAGACTTGATGCCCCAAATTAGTTCAGACTCCAAAGCAGCACTGAGTTAATATCTGGTCATGTGCTCCAAGCTTTGCTTCTTCTCAGGTCTGAATACTTGATGCAGTAGTGGGTTGCCTCTCTTGCCCTCTTGCTTACTAAAGTAATCTTCTTGTGTCTCTTTTCAGTAGTTTCAGTTTGACTGTTTTGAAGTCAATGTGGGGTCCTGGGCATATAGGAAACTTGAAAATCCAATTTTCCCTTGAGCTTTTGGTCTCTTTATAAACTTCTCTCATTTTGATGCTGTTCATGCAAAGGACAAACCTATTCATTAACAGTTTTCATGGTTCTGCAATATCTCTGAGTTTGTGTTAGGAGCAAGCTTGCCTAACTTTTATTTTCCTGTCAGATCCTTCATACTTGCATTTCTGTTGTTCAGTTTTGACTGCTGGTATGCATCTGTATATTAGAGGAGAGAATAAAACTCTTCCAGTGGAATATCTTCTTTGGTGCCATTTTTTGTCATGTTGTTTAAGCAGTTGTTTTGACAAATTCAGATGGACAGTTCTCTGCCAGCTCTTTCTAACTGCTTTTTGTTTCAGAGCACTTGGTATTACATGGCTGGACAGCCAGGGATTTGGGGTGGGGTTGTGACTTAAGGCTGTGATAACAGTGTTTAATATAGAGTTGATCCAACCTCTCCAGGTGGAGTTGGTGAATATTGGAGGAACTGACATCGTTGATGGAAATCACAAGCTGACGCTGGGGCTACTGTGGAGCATTATCTTGCACTGGCAGGTGAGAGTCTGCTCTGAGATCTTTTCCTTTCCAGGAATCGTGTGCACTGATCTGCTGGGATTTTCACAAACCTTCCCAGGGTTTTGGTGGCAGAAAATACTGCTTCTATTTTGGGCTGGTAAATAAAGGCAGGCTGGTATTTGGTTTCTCCTCGCACTCTATTGGCTGCCTCCCGTGATACGTATTCTTGTATGTGCTCAGTTGTACTCAGCCTCTCAGTTTAGTTCCTGCTGGTGTTAATTGCAGGGGGCTTTTCAAGCTGAAGCTTTGTGTTTATATTTCTTCCTCAAAGGATTGAGGCAGGTAGATTTTTACGGTCTAGGTAGCTGTGTTTGGCTTGCATCTTGCCTGCTGCTGAGGTTTGTTAGTCTCAGAGATTGAATTGTTCCTGGTTTATCCAGGTGTCTGGGAAGATCATTGAATTTACTTGGAGGGACTTTGACAGATGCGTATGGGTAGTACCCAAACAACAAACTATTTTTGTTGGATAATCAGATATCCTCCTCTTGCAGAAAACCTGTGCAAACTGTATTTTTTGGGTTTATTTACTGGTGGAACCACAGCACAAGGCATAGACAGCATCGAGGAGAGAGGGACGATTGTAATGTAAGAGTAATGTGTTGTTATTACATGAAGCATTACTAATTCTTGTAATCAGTAGAGTGCAAAGATGCCCTGAAGACTCCTATTCCCAAATTTTGTGTGAGGAGTTGGAGTTTGATTCATAGCTTTTCATGGGGAAGACCCTTTCATAATTTGTGAAATAATTTTGCTTTGTAAGCAGGAAAAGTGGAGCATGTGTGTGTAAGGTGTAGTTGTTGCTGTCTTGCAGGTGAAGGATGTCATGAAGAACATCATGTCAGATTTGCAGCAGACCAACAGTGAGAAGATACTGCTGAGCTGGGTTAGGCAGTCCACGAGACCTTACAGTCAGGTCAATGTTTTGAACTTCACCACAAGCTGGGCTGATGGACTCGCCTTTAATGCTGTCATCCATAGACACAAGTAAGTAGGAAACAGCATATCTTGTACCTAGAGAAGTAAACAGCTTTTTTCCTGTGTCTTCCTGCTTGAGCATTTGACAGCTTCTAGCCTGTTTTGGTGATTCATTGTCTGGTTGTTTGTCTTTTGTTGTGGTAACAACAGCAGCAGTGGGATATTGCCAGAGCCTTGCAAAGGCTAGAGCCAAGGCAGGAGTGTAACACTCAGTTCCTGCACATGCACGAATACTCGCTAATTGGAGTGGATTTTCATCCCACTTAGTATGCATTATACAGCATTATACAGCGAGTGTGTTGAAAGGGTCTCTACAGGGAGAGGGAATTTGACCCATCTTCTTCACCTGTACTTCCTTCCTTCTGCCTGCCCTCCTCTGCAAAGAGAAACATTTCTTCAATCAGAGTTTGCCGTTTCATTTCAGTAAGGAGATACAGAAGCTTCAAAACAAAGGAATAAGAAAGACTGTAGTTTTTCTGGTGTTTTTTAATATATCTTGCATGAAAGAAAATGTATGCACTTCTTTCAGGAGAACTGTTGGGCAGAAGAATCAAAGGGTAATAGAATACTTCAGGTATCTGTGGAGTATTCATTAGTTTGTTCATTATACTTTATAAAGGATTGTGTTAAAGCCTCTTTGCACAGATCCTTTGTGTTCTTTCTGATTTTTGGAGAACTCTTTGGTAGTTTAAAGAAATCATTGTTACAGACCCCTATGAAACTTGCATAGCTTTTTAAACTTTCTTTTTAAAAAATTTTTCTTTCAGATTTCCTGGAAAATATGTTATAATCCAGTGTAATTGAAGTCAGCTCATTGCTTTGCAAGGTCTGACTGTTCTTAACCATAGTAATGGTAAAATAATTTCTGTAATTTAAGCAGACCTCCTGGCCATCAGGTATCTGATACAGCAAATACTTTACAAATACCCATTACTTCTATACCCAGCAGATACAAAGCGTTTGCAAAACATATGTTCACTTTGAGCCTGCTGTTCTCTGCTCTTAAGTGCCCATTTGGCATGTGCTAACTGAAATGGGCTCTGTCACAGGCTCGCTGGCTTCAGGACTGGTCTGCCCTGATGTACCTCTGTGCCTTGTGAACCAGAGCTGGCTTGTGTTCAGGCTGCACGGGTGTGTAAGGGGGACCTGCACCACACTGAGGGCTCCTGAAAGTTTGGAAGGACTCTTATGCAAAGACAGAGCAATACTAGTAAAGGTCTTGCTGGAATTTATCACAAATATCACCATGTCCCTTCTCTGGATGCGGTGAACTGTAATGGTGGTTTTCCTACTGGCACATATGCCTCTAGTGGCTTTGCTCAGGTGCTGAGCATGTGAAGCTTTGTGGTGGAGAGTGTGCCAGCTTTAGACACAAATGAGACCTAGGTGACCTGAGGGGAAGCAGGGAAGAAAGAGGTAGCCAAGTTGGTTTCAGGCTGTTTGTTGTCCTTATTTCTTGAGCCTGTGTGCTTGAGCTTTGCATGATCTGAAGTCTCCTCTTTTCAGAGCGCTGTTAAGTAGCAAAAGCCCCTGCTGAAAGCTTTGACTGAGTAATTGTGCTTTCGTGTGGCTTCCTAAAATCTCTGGGTCTGCTCATCTCTGAGCCTTTTATTCCCTGTTCCTTGGAGCCTGACAGCTGCCAGCATGTCAGAATTCAGCTTTGCTGTCCTTGGGCACAAGTCCTTTAGCCAGGGAAGCATCACATTCTGAGAAGTTTTGACCTGGGTTTAAATTCAGGTCATCTCTGGAAGAGAAACTTTAAAAGCAGATGCAAAAGAACAAGGGGTCTGGGGCAGGTTGCAGAAATGGTAGGACAGCAAAGTTGTCTTAAAGCAAAGCTTAGCTTACCCAGACACTAGTGCTTCCCTACCTAAGGGGCATTTTTCAGTATTGCTTTTTTATTTTAGTTTAAATTGATACTTAATGGGATCCACGAAGATCCTTCTCTTTTAAGAGACTTAGTATCTTTCTCTTTTTCTATCTATGAATAATTGTTAGCTCTTGATTACGGTATCCAGTAACTTTTTGTAACACCTGCAGCACTTAAGTGACCTGTTACCTCATATAATTTTATTATCATTTTACTGTGCTGGTCTCTTTCCTAATATTAGCTTAGTTCCTCTTTGAACTTAATTTTACTCTTTTGTTCAATTTTCTCACTCATAGGTAAATACCTGGATTGCAATTTATTAAAACTTGTATTATCGTGTCAGTGTGCAGGTACTGCATGTGCAATATATTGATTGCAATGTGTTTTTCAAAGTTGGAGTCTCTGCTAAAGCTTTACATGAATCTATGTGGTTATCCTTGTTGCTCTTGCATGGAGGTACCGTATTCCATAAACTTCTATGCTTCTGGCTTTTTGCTTATCAGATCCAGCTGGCTTTTAGCCTTCCCATTTCACAAATGTAATGACTTGATAGATGATAAAGGATACTCTTAGGTCAATTCACAACTGAATCAAATATTAAAAGAACGAAAGGCAAGCTTGTCTCTTCCTCCTCAAGTTCTATAAAGTACAGAATCAATAGCAGCGTTTTGATGAGAAGCCACTATTGCAGGAGAACGGAAGGTTATTTTAATGGCTGTGTAGCCTAACAGCTCTGCTAGTGTAGCACTTGGCTGATCCTCCCCTGTTGGTGTAGGTACTGCTAGGAATAGGGGCCCTGTTTGCTCACCCTGCTTCCTGCTCTGTGTTCTGCTCTTTCCCCTTGAGACCTGCCAGTGTGTTCTGGGTGCACAGCTGGACTGGAGATGTCATTAGGTTAACACTGATCTTAAATGAAGGCTGTTGACACTGCAAATCAGTCGGCTCCTTGGCCTGATTTGCATTGTGACTCAGGAACGCTTGTGATGGGATATTTTTTTGTAGGCTGTCTTTTATTATGGGAGTAGGAGGGGGATGGGGAAGAGTGAGCGAGTGGGGAGGAGACTGCTGTTGCTCCTGGCTGGGATGGCCTGGGATGGCCACACTGCAAGTTGGGAACAAGGCTTTCCAGGAGCAGAGTGACTCTCTTGATTACTCAGGAGTACCTGATGCAGAAAATGTGTAGTACCAATAATGCTGTGTAAGAAACAGCTGAAGAAAACTGGTTCTAGGATAAATTTTAAACTAAGTTTATGTATTCTTGTTAGTAGTATTTGATCTCCTGTTGCAGTCAATGACTGTGTTTAAAACACATAGAATGGAAGGTTGGATGTTACTGTGGACATGCAGTCAGTTAATTGGTTTGTGATTGCCAGATTGTCACTAAAAAAAAAAGGCATGTATTTGTATTTATGCATTTGTGTATATGACCTTATGTTGGTATTTTGTATATATGTGTATGTTTATATTACTTGAGTAGCTACCATCATATCCATAACTCGATATTCTGTATGTTACGGAATTTTTTTTTCCTAGATAAAATTTACTTTCTTCCTTGGTTTGTTTTTACTTTTAGACCCGAGCTTTTCAGCTGGGACAAAGTTTTAAAGATGGCCCCTGTTGAGCGAATGGAAAATGCTTTCAACATAGCCAAGAACCACTTAGGAATTGAGAAACTGTTAGATCCTGAAGGTAGGATACAGTTACTTTACTTGACAAGAGGTTTTTCTGAGCTCTCTTGAAAGAAATTTCTTCTATCGACATTAATTATGAATAAAAATTCCATCATTTTTGTTTTGAGCCTTTAATTTTGGGTTTAAAATAATGTAATTTGTAGGGTAAGGGTATGTCTGTGCGTGCTTCTGCTTTGGCATTTTGAATATTAAGATTCAGGTTGATTTACTGTTCAGAGAGTGGATAAGGAAGCTGAACTTGGTACTCTGACTTTCTTTCATTTTAGGTAGGAGCTGTACTGCAAGGGTGTCTGCTTTTCAGATACAGTAGAGAACTATGTAGAATGGGAGATTTTAAGGGCCTTGATGTGTTATTCTTTATATATACACTGAGTAGCAGTAGCTGCCAGTGCTATGAGTACATACTGTGTAGGAATGCTTACCAGGAAACTTTTACGACTCTTTTTTTTAAATACTGAGCTGTTGCTCTGCTTTGAAGTAAGCATCCAAAGACTTATTCTGTAAGATAAGCTCTGAAACTTTGTAGATTCAAGCACTACCTTTCTACTAAAAAAAAAAAAGTATTAACTGAATGGGTACTGCTCATAACCCAAGAGATAAGTGAACCGGAGTCAGTGAAACTCTATCAATATGAAAAATAAGAAAATTAACTGACTAATAATGGGAGTGGGAGTAGGGCCCAAGTGGAAATACTTTTTTTTATGGATACTGTCCCTGAACTGCGTTTCTGCTTGGGAGATGCTTAGAATAATTTCCCCTGAATGGTTTTTATTCCTTAGCAACTTTATGCCTGGGCTGTTACTTCAAAAACATCAAGCCTTTTAATGTGAATTCACTTCCAAATGTAGAATTTTTTTTGTTTTTAATTTTTTTTTCTCCTTCGTAGTACTTTGAATATATGTCAAACCTGGTCTTTAAGGTAAAAGCTTACTAAAGACTACTCAACAGGAGAACCTGTGATGTGCACAATATGTAAAGTCTTACCTGTGTTTTAAGTAATAATTTAGAAAATCAGCTTCTTCATTTATTTTTCCCCATATCTTCTTTTTGATGCAGATGTTGCTGTACAGCTTCCAGACAAAAAGTCTATTATTATGTATTTAACCTCTTTGTTTGAGGTCCTTCCTAAGCAAGTCACAATGGAAGACATTCGGGAGGTGGAAACTCTTCCAAGGAGATATAAGCAGGAATGTGAGGATGGAGAGTTCAACGTGCAGCAGGTGTGTTTATCATCCAAGTCAGCCTGTGATTTCTTAAGTTGTAATTTTAGCTAACCTTCATGTTTGTCAGTTATCTCTGAAGCATGCCTTCTGTTTTGGACAACACAACTGGGAAAATATGAAAAATCTTATCTTCTTTGTCATTAACTTCAGTCTTTCTGTCTTCCTTTTTCTTTTCTGATTCATGTACAAAATCCTGTGTGTTGAGGTATAAAGTTCCGTTTGTATTATGCTTCTTGCTTTTGCTTCTCTTTCTCATATGTCTTGACCAGATGAAGAGGGTGGTCTGAAATCTTTAACTGAATTTGCCATGGAACTTTTGATGGGTAGTGATAGTGATGAGGTTTTGTTTGGTTGTGAGATTCACTGTTAAAAGAGCAAGATGGAATTCTATCCAGATTTTTTTATTTTAAAATGAAAGTTCATTAGTAGTGACTCTGACCTTTCCTATTAAAATGTATCCAATGTTTACTTTTAACATTTTGTGAAGGACTAAAAATTGTTCTGTTTTTAATATCTTTTGGGAAGGCATCTTCTGTGCACTTCTAAGACAACCCTTTTCTCTTGGCTGCCTAGACTGTAGTACTTGAAGAGGACCAGGACAGTTCTAGAGCAGAGACTCCCAGCACAGTGACAGAGGTGGATATGGACTTGGATAGCTACCAAGCTGCTCTGGAAGAAGTTCTTACATGGTTGCTGTCAGCTGAGGACACATTTCGGGAACAGGAGGAAATATCTGGTGATGTTGAGGAAGTCAAAGAACAATTTTCCACTCATGAAGTAAGCTTCTCTTGAAAATTCCTTTGTTGTGGTTTGATTTCTTTGTATGTGTGTATAAGCTGCAGAACTTCCATTTCCTAGTCCTTATTCAAGACTTTCCATTCTGTTTCTTTTGTCTGTCTTTTTCTAAATGAAAGGCACCTCTAACTGAATGTAGTCTACGTGTGGTTGGGTTTTTTGTTTGTTTCTTTGTTTTTAACAAATAATGGCTGCTTGAAGGTGAAAATGGATCTTTTTAGAAGAACTTAGAGTGGAACATGCTTTGAAGCTTTAACATATTTTTTAAAATCAGCTTTTGGTGGGCAGTTTACTGGTGTGCTTAATACAAAGGCAGTCTGATCCAGACTGAGTCATGCTTACCTGCTGCCAACTACTAAAAGGCCTGGTCAGCCTTATGTCACTTGCTGTTGAAAGAGGGCAATGCTGAAATTGATAATCATGTCAATTTAATTCAGTGGTCTCCTTGTGATGATTCGGGTAGTTTGTTTCAGAAACTTGTGTTGATTCTTCCAAATTATTTTTGTTTCCAAATTATTTTGTTTTGACTCTGTTCTAAATCTGGACAGGTGTGCTAATGTTGATAGAAGTTTAAAGTGTCATGTTAGATGTTTTAGTTTTCTCCAGTGTCAGCTTACTGTATACAATAACATATAAAATCTGAATGCTGATCAATATGAGGAATTTCTTCCTTGTGCTATAGTTCTAAAGCCATGAACCAAAGGAAGAGGTGTTCTAGCTTTATAGTAAATATATGAATTTTTGAGTGTTAGTAACTGATAGGGTTCTAATTGCTTTCCTACAATACATTTTAGATTTTATGTTCTGTTGTCCATAAGTAAGTTTGTTTCATATTCTTGGTGAGTTTGTTCAAAGGCTGTCTTCTACCAAACAGATCTTTCATTGAGGTGGTCAGCTTTTTTTTCTCAATTTATTCTGTTTTACTGGCTCCAGACTTTTTGTAGCTCATGGAAAATCTTTTGTCAAAGAGAGGAACAGGTCTATGGTGTTTGTGTGTTTGATAGTACCAGCTCATTCTGCAGCAATGTTTCAAGCATGACAGTTTTTTAGGATATTTACGAATTCATAAACTCCTGTAGGACCCCGTGCTGATATCTCTGCTTGTACTATTTTCAGGGGTTTATGATGGAACTGACTGCGCACCAGAGCAGTGTTGGCAGTGTTCTGCAGGCTGGAAACCAACTGGTGGCCCAGGGAAATCTGTCACCTGAAGAGGAGTTTGAGATTCAGGAACAAATGCTGCTGCTGAACTCCCGCTGGGAGGAACTCAGGGTGGAGAGCATGGACAGGCAGTCCCGGTGAGTTGTGGCACATAACCTCTTCTAGAGGCACACACCGACTTCTGGTGCTTGCTATGCCTTGGAGAAGTCGGTTTGCATCTGTTTGTAAGAATGTTTTTTAGAATTAACACTTCAGTTTGTGACATGAAATCCACCTTCATACTTTCCAAGGTGAAACAAAAGGAATGACTTTAACTGGTTGGGGTGGGTTTTTTTTAATAATGTAAACACTTTGAGACTGTTATGCTATGTAGATGTGCCAGACTAAATATGTGGTATCTAAATGCAGTAGTTACATAAACTACTGAAAGAGTATTAAAAACACATGTAAGTTTCTCTATAAAGTGGATGTGGATAGCTATGGGTATTTACACAGCTAAAAACCATTCAGAAGAATTTTTTTCTGCATATGGGTTACCAAGATAAGAGCTGTTGTGACTCTCAGCAGAGGCTTTGTTAGCAGCAAATCCCTGATGGAAGAAACAATCACTGATATAAATTGCATAGTTCATGAACTTTTTTGTTGAGAAAGAGAGAAGGAAACAAGAATACTGAAATGTGTTCCTTAGCTTAATGCTGAACAGTTTATTTGGCGCTAGGTAACTGTTTTATGAATGGCCTTGCTGCTTTCCTATATGAAATGGAATT
The DNA here is from genome assembly GCF_001604755.1 of Lepidothrix coronata. Lineage (NCBI taxonomy): Eukaryota > Metazoa > Chordata > Aves > Passeriformes > Pipridae > Lepidothrix > Lepidothrix coronata. Next base: position 4,081,840 of record NW_016690222.1, read on the forward strand.
TAGTTTCTTTCCTGGGAAAGCTGTTTCTGAAATAACTCAGTCTGTGCTTCCCCCTGCAGCCTACATGACATGCTGATGGAGCTCCAGAAGCAGCAGTTGCAGCAGCTATCTGACTGGCTGACAGTCACAGAAGAACGCATTCAGAAGCTGGAATCTCAGCTCTTAGCGGAGGATTTGGTGTCCCTTCAAAAACAGCTGGAAGAACATAAGGTAAACCTTCTTGTCTGCTATGTAATATGTATGGGAGAAGTATCTGAAAGATATGTACACTGTGGGTTCCTTAGCTGAGAAACTTGATTGTGTCAGAAGTCATACATGGCTGCATTTGGTGTTTGGAAAAGGAGGATGATGGGGTAGAAAGGAATTGGAAGTCTTAACTGAAGGCTTGGGCACTGCTGACTATTATATTTGCTTCATGAAGGAAGTGAAACCTGTAGGGAAAATTGTTACCCTTACTTTGTGCAGAGACAAAGACCTCTCCCGGTAAATTGTTGGTGTGAGGAACAGTATGTACTATGTATATACTGTGGACAAACTTGCCCTTAGTGACTGGCAGGCATGCTTGAGACTTGCAGATTAATGTGGTATCAGGAAGGGCTTTCCAAGTCAGTGATTCCAGTCCCTGCTTTTATAGGAATTGCATCCTAAAGGCGTGCATAGACACTGCTCTCCGATGTGCATAATATTTTGGAAGTAGTTTGTCTCTCGAGTTTTTGGATGCAAGTCTAACCTTTTTATCCTGCAATAATAAGGAAGAGATGTGAAGGAGAAAGATGTCCTTTTTGATATTTGTCGTGGTTGCAGCTTTAGTTTTTGTGCTTAGTGCTGAGGTTTGACCTTCTTCCCAGCATGGGACATACCTCACAGAACAAGAACAGTGGACTATTTTTGGTCTGTGTAGTTTTCTGTCCCACATTTTCATTCTTTTGTCTTCAAAGTCTGGGAAGTTTGAGGCATGTTGTTCATGGAGTAGCTTAGGATATGCAGGGATGAAAAGTGACATTTATAGTACTGTAAAGGTTTATTGATCTTGCAGAAATATTTTGGAGGTAGGCTTTAACCATGGAATTTGTTATTCTATAATTTTATTGTATGAATATTTAAATCTTCATATTGTTTTAAACTAATCAGAACTGCACGTTTTCTGCAGTTCTTAACTATTGTCTTTGAACATCATGATCAATTATTACACTGTTGGTATTTATGGGAATTATATTGTCAGCTCTTAACAGATGAATGTTCTTAGTGATTTTTCCCTGTTTGGCATGCCCTATGGTACTTGCTTATTAACAATAACAGCTTTGTATAGAAACACTTAAGCTCTCCAACCTATAACATTAGATATATAGAAAGTCAGTGCAGTTGTCATGATTCTCCTAGTCAAGTATGGTGCATACAGCTTAAAGCACTCCCATGTTTACCAGTATTTCAACAGAATGGTTTTGGGTTCATTTCTAGCAGCCTTTTGCTTATATTTACTTAAACTGTGCAGTGATTTTGTGCTTTACTGTTGAATCTGAAGTTCTTCCTTTGCCACAGCAGTTGTGATAGTCCGTGTGGCCAAAAGAGCAGATTAGCAAATGTATTCAAAGTTGGTAACCTCTGTTTTGTTCTTATAGAGCCTGCAGAGTGATCTAGAGGCAGAACAGGTGAAGGTGAACTCCCTAACGCACATGGTTGTCATTGTCGATGAAAACAGTGGGGAAAGTGCAACAGCTATTCTGGAAGAACAATTGCAGGTAAAATGGTAGAGCCTTCTTTTTTTAACTGTGGTAACAGTTACTTAAAATCTCTCCGTATAATTGTTAATTAGTGGTTTTGTGTTTAAAGACAATTTATTGTAGAAAGTAATTTAAATTATTTTTTTATGAAGTAATACTAATTTAAAAAATTATTAAATTAGCTCAAGCTAAAACCTACAAAAGTGCTTTGGTGACTTACAAGCTCAATTCCTATTTGCATTCCCAATGACTTAGATACTTTTGTAGTATATCCTTACTACATAGATGCATAGTGCAACTCTTATTTCGTATAAGTAATTTTTATTAGGAAGTTAAAATCTGATAGGAAAAATATTTAAAGATATGAACATGATTTATCTAGGGAGTATCATGTGAAGTATTTTCCTGTTTTTATCAGAAGTTAGGACTGTAACCTGAGGTACAGTGAGTGTGGGACAGAATTTATTCAAACAGAATTCGTGCTACTTTGTTTGCTCCCTTTGAAGTCAATCAAATAGCTCACTGACTTCAGCAAGAGCAGAGGTAAGGCCATAAGTGAATGTTTTTGAAAGTGTTAATCTCCAGTTCTGTGCAATACGGTGATAGCAGTAACTGACAAGGAGGTAGATATAATGAAGGAAGAGGTTAATGTGAAGTAGAAATTTTTTTTGAGTATCTGGTTTTAGAGTTTCTTTTTGAGGTTTGTGATCATTCACGAGCATTTCCTGCTTTTGTAGAAACTTGGTGAGCGGTGGACAGCAGTTTGTCGTTGGACTGAGGATCGACGGGTCAAGCTGCAAGAAATTCAGCTTTTATGGCAAGAGTTGCTGGAAGAACAGGTTGGTAGCTGTTCAGTTACTCAGGGTTGACCAGTTGATTTGTGGAAGGGAAAAAACAACCATCCAAAGAAACCCAAACAAACAATCAAGCCCCTGACTAGGGTGGGGAAAAAAAACCTTGAAAAGCTAGGCTTTGTTATTGTTTGGGTTCCCACTGTTTTTTGAGGATTAGAATAGCTCTGAAGTGCAAGAGAAGTATTTTCCAAAGTTTTAAGAAAGAAAGTTTATAACACCTTGGAAATTATTTTATAAGGAATCTTGCAAAATGGCCAAGAAGTGTGAATATCCATGATAGCAAAATTACAATGAGTTCTCTAAGTATCTGGTGGTTTTGTAATTACAGAAATTTTCCTGATTAAGGTATATGTGCTTCCAACATGGATACACATACACGACTGTGCAATCAGCTAATCAATAGATAACTATTTTCAAAATCATTAGCATCAAGCATTTGGTCAATATAATGAAGCATGCAGCTTGTTTCATTTTGCTGGGTTCAGCTGAACAGTTGAATTGTCAAGAACTGTGAGTGTTCTCTTGCTTTGATATCATGTATTTTACATATATAATAAATACTGCTCAAACACAAAGTAACTGATGGCATAAAAGTGTGTTAACACAACTATGTGTGCTAGGTTTGCATGCCTGATGCTACAGTTTAAAATAGTTGATGGGTTTTTTTGTTTGAAGGTTTTACTGAAATTGGTTTTTTTCCCCCTTAAATGATGATATTTATTACTATAAGCTATTGTTTAAACAGCAGTACACTCAGATTGTGTAGACACTTAAAAGAAGTTGAACAGTGCTGATAAGCTGTTGGTATCAGTTGCAGCCTGGTTTCTTTGACAAGGATGTTTTTGTCTGTGGGTTTTGGGGTTGCTTATGTGTTTCTCCGTGACCCCTCCCGTATCTGTTTGTAGTATATTGATAAGCTGAATTTCTAACTCATGTGACCTTGTTGATATGGACCCAAGGTTAAAATTTTGGTTTATCCCATGCCAAGTATCTGTTTATATATATTTCTTTGAAATACTGCTTTGTCATCTGTGCATGTATATCCAGAAAATTGTGTGCTAACATTTTTTTGCAACTCTTGGTCATGGTAACTCTGAGTTGAGAAATAACAATTACCCCAAAATCCTTGCTGTGTATGTCGAAGTATGAACTTCCAAGTGCTCTTAGTTTTGGTGACTCTATGTGAACATATTTCTGTCCTCTTCCACCCTTATATTTTTATAGGGAAAATTGGCCACTCATTGGCTCTTACAGTACTGTTAAAAATGTCATCTTCTGTTGGAGTTGCTTTTGCATTCAACTTTTTTTAATTTGTATATAATTATGTTGCTGTGTAAAAGTGAAACAATGGATGTGTTTAATGTAGAATGTCAGTGAATAATGAAGAAATACAAGTTTGTTTTAGTTGGTTTAGATTTAGCCTATGTTTGCATTCATTGTTCAACTGAACAAGGCATTTGTTACTAAGAGGTTTGAATTACAGTTCTTTGTCCTTAAGAATGATCAAGTGACTTACAAAAATTATAGTTTGAAACTACTCAAAAACTGAATACAAATACTTTAACAGAAAAGTAGCTAAAACATTTAGGTACTAGCATTTTCCATTATGGCCAAACATACGAAGAGATGAGCAACAGTGATGCATCAGCCTTTATGTGGCTACCTAGAAAGCTTTTGGAAACCACAATTCTTACCACTCAGGAAACAAATTCCTCAATTGGTGCCAGATGTCAGATACTTCTTAGCACTGTGATAATTATGTTTCAGTTTTCTAGGGAGAGTTGCCTTTGACTGCTGGCTTAGCAGAAATTAACTGAATACACTGAAGGGTTTTTAAGCTCCTCTTATGCATAAAATATGTTGGCTGGGATGCCAGCATGATTTTTCCATGGAGTATGTGATGTTATAATTTTGTTTCTCACAGCCTTATGGCATTTCCACCACCATTGTATTTTCTGTCTGTACTTTTTGCATATTGGTTTACATTGGAAATATAAATTGCCTTAACCCTTTGGCCCACAGGTTGCTGTAGTAAGTTCTGGGACAATGACAAAAGTATACAGCTAGACTGAGGAGCCTAGTGGCTCTTGTAAACTGTGTTGTTCAAAGAACAAAAAGGTCTGCCTTGCTGTATGATTTATTTTTAAACACAGAGGAACAGCAGTGCACCAGTGGCTATGCAACTGAGAACTGGGCATTCTAGTCCATGGAAACTGCTGTGCAGCAGCAGCAGTAATATGTTGCAACATAATATATTCTCTATAAAATCTTTCCTGATACTTGATGCCAGTTATTGCTGGTGTTACCATAGGAGTGCTATATGACTGAAGCAGAGTGAGACCCGGGACAGATTTCCTAGGAAAAAAACGGAAGAAGTTCAAGATCCCTGAGTTAGAACTATTCAGAGCAGACCACTCTAGCTTTCCGTAGTTAATGAAATAGTATTTGCTGAAGTTATTTTGCAATTAAAAGTAGGTACCATAGACAGGGAGGTGACTAATTAGCATCTTTGATCGACTGCCTGGACTAAAAGAATTTTGAATTACCAGCGGTGTAGCTTCTGTGAGAAAATACTTGTAACAACTGGGTTTGAGTCATGGAGGAAGAAGGGTGGAAAACAGAAAATGTACATGCCATTTTGATGAAATCCTATGTCAGCTTTAGGATGGATGTCTGTTTGCTATAAATATCTTTGGTGGAAATGTGCTCTGATAAATTGAGAAATGATTTTGTTGAAATTGTTTTGTTGGAAAGTATTACTTCATTCCCTAATCTGATATTTTTGTCCCATTTTATCTATTATTGAAGTCAACTGAAATTCCTGCGTATAAAGACTGTAGAATTGTGCCTTGAATGCAAAGATCTTAAAGAAGGAGTTGTCAATAGCTGTTTGACAAACTTGATATTTTCTTGTGCTATTTTTCTTACAATTTGCAGTGCTTATTGAAAGCTTGGTTAATTGAGAAAGAAGAGGCTTTGAGTAAGGTCCAGACAAGCAACTTTAAAGATCAAACAGACCTGAGTGTGAATGTTCGAAAACTAGCAGTGAGTATCACTATCACTGTCCCATCAAACCTCATTAACTAAATGAATGACAAATTACCAGTTTGACCCTAGTAGGAGCTGTGAATGCATGACACTTTGGAAGCCAGGCAACATTCTCTCCTGCCGGATTCTTTCACGTGAATTAAAAAAAATTGGTACTACCTATTCTATGGCTGTTCCAGGTTGGTGTGCCAAACTTTGTAACAGCTATCCTAGATGATTGACGGAATTTGTATTTTTTTGCAGACCACCAGTCAGCTGTGTTTTCCAAAGTGTAGGTTTGCAGTGTGGTTTGTTTTTTATTTCATTGGAGCATGAACTAATAATTTGTTACTCAAGATACTGCTGGTTGCTCTAGAAGCTGTTTCAAGGATGTGCTCTTTAAAAAGAGTGTCTGTTAGGGCTGTTTTTACATGAGAGAACTGTTCATTTGACTCAGGTAGTACATTTTTCACCTCCCTCACCACCCCCACAACACCCTTCACCTACCAGAGAGGGAATTTAAAAGCTAAGGGGTAGCAGAATACTTGATGTCATCTTTTAATGTTTGCTTTTAATTTCAGATTTTGAAAGAGGACATGGGTATGAAACGTCAAACACTAGACCAGCTGAATGAGCTAGGTCAGGAGGTGGCCCAAATCCTTGGGAATGACAGAGCATCCAGCAAAATTGATCAGGATCAAGAAGAACTAACTCAGAGGTGGGACAGTTTGGTTCAGAAGCTAGAGGATTACTCTAACCAGGTACTTAACAGGGCTTTATTACTTGTTAGCTTTTTAGATGACTGTATGTGTGCAAACTTTGCTGATACTGTGTCGGAGAGTTCTTGGCGTTAGGCTAGAGAGGTAGGTGAGTGTTTTTTCACATGAGGCTGACTTTATCTGCTGTCAGATCTGTCAACATTTTTTGGTCTTCGAAAGCCCAAGTTGTTAACCTGACTAGTACTATTACTCCTTTCTCACACAGATTAAGCTTCATTTTTCTGATGAGTAAAGCAGGCTTGCCATGTATTATCAATCAATGCAAATGCCTTTAAACATTATAAGAGTGCTGGGAATGGATTAAATCTGATACTAAAAGAAAACAAAGGGAAAACCCAGAATAGATAAATAAATGGGAGTCATACAAGCATTTATGCTCTGTGAGTATGATTTCTCATCTGTTGAAAATAGAGTAGTTGTTTGTTTGATGTGTAACCATGATAGCCAAGCTGGATTGTTAAATGTTTATTTTAGTGTTTTGAGTGCTTGGTAATGTTTTTATTTAGACAGAACTCCATTGGTTTCTGTGAAAATTTTATTTGACAGTTTTATAACTCATGTACCTTTTTATCTGATATTAATATGTCGTTATGATGAAAGCCATGGCACTGATTCACGGTCCATTTAGTGTATAGTGAATGAGTTGTGCAGTCTGAGAAGGGGTTTATTTCAGCCATGTGGCTATAGTTTGTTCTTGTGTTTGAGTCAAAGCACTAGGAAATACCAAATCTTGTCTTTATCCTTTCACTCCCCTTAAATATCAAGCACATACTTAGAACTTACAGGTTGATTCCCTTGCATCTTACTTTATAACCCCTTAAGGAACATGGAAGGTTTCTATTGACATGAGTGAGTTTTTAGGTCAAATTCACCTAGATCCTTATGAGATCTAGGCTTGGTTTTATGAGATATGAATACAAAATATGGAGTTGTGTGTTAATAGACCTCAGGTACCTTGAAATTTTGAAGAAAAATAGATATAATCCTTTTTTTATTGATTATGGTTCATTTCGACTGGTATGAAATTCTAGTTGAACTGAGAGTATTGATGCTTGGTTTCCATCTGTAAAATGAGAATAATGAAATTTTTCTGTGGAGTGCATCTATGATAAAGGTGTGCTTCATGACAGCAGGTCATTTGGAGGAGTGAATGAATGGGCTTTTATGACTGATGAATAAAAGAAACTAAGAAAAAGCAATTCAGCTTGTGTTACAAATGTTATGTGATCCTTTTCCTAAATTATTTTGTGTAGGTAACTCAAGCTGTAGGAAGTGTAGGAATGTCACAGGTTTCACAGAAGACTGCTGCAGAAGCAACACCATTGAAGGAACAGTCCAGGCAGGAGTTGCCCCCGCCACCACTCCCAAGGAAAAGGCAAATTCCAGGGGACAGTGAAGCAAAGAAAAAGTAAGTATATGTCACTACCATTTTTGCTCGCTCATTAGGTACTACGTAGACTCTCTGTCTTGGCTTTTGATTCTTCTTTTATGCAAGTGAGCAATACTTAAATTGCACTTGTGAGGTTGGGTTTGGGGGTTGGACTAGATGATCTCCAGAGGTCCTTCCAACCCGAACAGTTCTGTGAACGTGAAGGAAGTGTTGTGTACAGCCTTGTTTTCAGAGCAACAGAAAACCTGTACCTTCCATTAACTTCCAAGGGACATGGGTGTGTTTTGTTTCTCATGGAAGCAGGTCTTCAGCCCTTTATACCTCAGCTCCTTTACTGGGAAGATAGAATTAATTATATTTACTTCTTTTTGTAAAAACATCTTCTCATCTTTGGCTCATCTTTGGTTAAAAAGTGTTGTGAAAGTGCTAAGTATTTTGATTTACTATTTGTTTATAATTACCATAAATATACAAGAGAAGTGGGAGAAACTGCACAAAAAAAAGGCTCAGAAATCTATTCTATCTCCCTGGTATGTAGTAATAATAATAATATTACAATGATGCCTTCTTTGACAAGTATTTCTGGGGTGGCTGGCTGATTTGCATATGTAGATTCATAGAACGGTTTGGGCTTGAAGGGACCTTAAAGATCATCTCATTCCAACTCCCCTGCTATGGGCAGAGGCACCTTCCACCAGACCAGGTTGTTTGGAGCCCCATGCAATCTGACGTGGAACACTTCCAGGGATGTGGCATCTACAGCTTCTCTGGGCAGTTTGTTCCAGTGTCTCATCACTGAAGACAATCGCCAGTGTCTCTCATACTGAAGAATTTCTTCCTTATATGTAATCGAAATATACTCTTTCAGTTGAAAACATTTAGTCCTTGTTCTATCAATACAATTCCTGATAGTCCCTCCCCAATTTTCTTTCAGTATTGGAAAGCTGCTATAAGGTTTCCCTGGAGCCTATTCTCCTCTAGGTTAACCAATATTTAGTAACTTGTGTTGAATTCATAAATAGCACACCTAAAACTAAAGGAATTGTTTCAAGATAAATTAAGGAAGTAAATGCCGTATACTCAACATTTTGCTCTTTGTGCTTGGCTGAGAAAATGAGCACCTTCTTTGAGGTGTCACTAGTTTAAATCTTTGGCAGGCTGTTTAGGGCAAGGATAGAGGGCTGCGTCAAGAGTGGGGGGTTGCTATGCTAGGTGATGTGTGTTTGCACAGTGAAAAAGAGTTATCTTCGTTTTTTTTCTGGAGGAGGAATAGAGGTTTGGAGAGGTGAGCAACCTTCCCAGACCCTCTTGAGGACACTGGTCAGATCCTCTGAGCCCTGGTGGGGGTGTTGTGTGCATCTGAGTGTCCCAGGGCAGTAAAGCAGTCAGCAAACCATCAGTCTTGTTCTCTGTATCACGAGCTGTGAAAACTATATTAGATTTTGAAAGCAAAAGTGATTTATCTGTCATCTATTTTCTTTGAGTTCAAACTGCATTAAAGAAAGGGTCAGTAAAAATAGTTTAAACTCTCTGATGCTTTTACATTATTCCATTTACTTATGTTGAAACCAAGAAATGACCAGTAAGTAGAATTTTGCTGGTTTTTCCGGGAAAACTTTGAGTGAAGGACAGTGACTTCGCATTTATTGGGATGCTGTTATTCCATGTTAGGATTTACACTGTTTAGTATAACAGTAATATGGCCTGGCTTGTGGTATGTACAGTATATCTGTCCTCCTCTTAAGTTCTATACAGTATTGGTTAATTTGAAAGTTGATTTGGTTTCTTTTGGTGATGGCAGTTGAAACTTAGAGGTTTCAGGCTTAAGAAAGTTATGTTAGTATAGACATGTCCACTGTAGCCAAAAACATTAAGCTATAAGCTAATCTTTAGTCAGCTAAGTGTGCAAAAGGACTTGTCCACTGTCACTGCCATGAGTGCTTAAGCTGCTAGCTTTTCCTTCAGACTAAATAGTGTTGCAGACTTCTTTGAAACTTAGAACTGTAATTCTTATTTGTCTTGTTCCTGAGGTTCAGTTTATTACTTTCAAGATACTCGACATTGAGAGATCTGTTTCGTGACATATTAAAAGAAACAGTTATAGTTTGCATGAAGCTATGTATAAAAAATGAGAAATAAATGCATTCCTAATTTATTCCCAAAGGCTAATACCATGGGCATAATTTTTATGATAGTAGGTTTTTGAAAGTCTGTCTCTGCCCTACTTCCTGTGAGTAGTAATATAAGAAGCATGAATTTTGTGTGCAGTCTTGCTGTTTTAGGATGGAATAATGTGCTGAACTTTAAGACTTCTGATATTCAAGACAGAATGACTGAATGGGGGGAAAAAAAACCCCAAGAAACCAAACCCTTGTCTGACCTTTTAAACCAGGTTTGATGCTGAAAGTGCGGAGCTCTTGAACTGGATTTCAAAATCAAAATCTGCCATTGAGGCAGCAGACATCAAAGAATACAAGAAGATGAGAGAGACTTCAAGCATGAAAGAAAAGTTGAAGGTAAAATGGGGAGATAGAGAGTGTTTCAGTGAATAGTATCCTCTCTATCTAAGCTGGCTGTCAGCTGGGCTGATCCACATGCTTTGAGGGGATTAAGTCCTTTAGTTAAATAGTTTCAGAACTGGACATACATGGATATCTCTGACCAGCTGGACACGCTTTTTTTGCTGGTGTTGGGTTGCATAATCCACAGGAAATTTTAAAAACGTATATTACTGATGTCTACTTTGGAGCTCTGAAAAGTGTCTGTCTTCAGGATTATTATCTTTTACACTAAATAACATTTTGGTTTCATGTTTCACAGTCGGAAATGGTGTTGATTGACAGTACTTTTATAATTTTGGCAGAGGTAGGGCAGTGGTGTGCTCAGAGACTCAGTGAGTCATGCTGTGACACTACTCACGCACTGTACCACCCAGGGTCCAAAGTGGTGTGTTGTTATAATGTTTCGACATGTTTCCTCTATTAATTTTGGAGAAAACATGATAGTTACAACTTGTGTACAGTATTGCCGACCTACCAGACAGAATACATAATTTTACAGAATCCTGTGGGAGCCATGAAATAGCCATTTTATCTTATATTCCTTCTGTTTCGGGAACGTATTCTTGCGTTTTTTTGGTCCTTGAGCATGCTTTGTTAATGAAGGCTTACTGGAGCTTTAGCAGGACCTGAAGCTGCTTTTGAATTCAAAAACAATACTTAAAAATATCTATAAGGAATCTCCTCCTTAGTGCTGTAGTACAAAATGGTGCCAGTAGGAATGTTTGGAATGAGAGCACTGTTGAAAATAAAAACCAAAACAACCCTCCCAATAGTTTATTTATAGATCTTTATGAATGTTTATAAGCCGTTTATTAGAAAGGCTCCAAGATGAACACCGGGTTCCCATGAACAGCTGTTTTTAAATGATTGGGCTGTAAGTGGGTAGAAGAGTGTTTGTTCTTCCCAGCTGTGCAAATAAACGCACGCTTCTGAATTTACTGTAGCAAATCTAAACCAGAGTAATGACCTTTGACAGGAGTTCCAAAAAGATTTTTTGTTTGGAGAATCTTTGTAATCACAGAGGATACTGAAGTTGTGGCTTGGTGGCGAAGGAACTTACCTTTCCTCTGTGGATGTATTCTAACTATTAACTCACACAGCAATATATACCAATATGTATGACTTGAGTGAAGAACTTATTCCTTTAAAAATCTTGGTAGTCATATAGAATTTCCTTCACCATATCTTTGTGAAGGAGAGTGAAGCACTAGAGCTTCTGAGAGTCTAGGGAACAGGTTATTCCCTTCTACTGGAAATCTCAGAGACTGTGGAGGTGAAAGGACTACTAAAAAAAAGGTCTTTTCTCCACTATTTTGCATTAAAGAATTACAATTTTTGATCACAAGTGATTTGTTTCAGCTCTTGTCCCAATATCTTATTTTACATTGCAGGACCAGCAACCCTTTTAACAATATTTTATTCCTGGTGCTGTTGTACCTTCTCTTTCTTGCTTGATACTTGTGAGAACTAATTCCTTTGGCATTTGTTTTCTGAACAAACAGAACTAACAGGAATCCTAGAAGATGCTGTATTCAAGAAAACTGGATGTGTTTTGGGTAGTAGTGGGAAAATACATGTTACTGGGGGAAAGAGGGAAGTCAGGAAAAATAATGCTCACTGAAACTATTCTTTTGTGTTTCATTTTAAAGGTGATTGAAAAAGAAAGAGTTGAAAAAAGCCAAAAGTTAGATGAACTGAAACGAAGTGGACATGTTCTTTTGGATCAAATGGGAAAGGGTAAGCAACTTGAAGATTTTTCTGTTTTGTGATTTAATCAGTTGAGTTGCTGGGAAATAATATTGAAATGTTATCTCTAGTTAAGCATCACAATATATTCTCTTCCTCTCCCTCCATTTATTTTCCTTCAGAGACACTGGTCATTGTTACTGTTACTAGTTAGCTGTGTGTTTTGTTTTCATTAAAGCTTATAGAAAAGCATTATTATTCTTCTTTAATGTGCATGTGCTCATTTGCAGTCTTTTAAGAATTATTTTAAGAAATTATTTCTATTTTAGTAACAATGGCAGTTACATGCTTTTGAGGGAAGGAAAAAACTCAATATGTTTTGATGATACAGTCACAATTTGTGGCTCAAAGACGAGAGATGTCTACATGATTGAGAAACTGATTGTCAATTAAAACACTTATCCATGGGATCTTATAATTAACATCCGTGAAAGTTGAATCTTAAAGCCTTGCCAAAATCTTGTTTCATAGAGACAAAACTCCATCAGTGAAATGTGATCACCATAAAAGAGATGTATATATCATCTAGAGACAGTCTTTTATATCTGCTATATGCTTGACTTCTGGTGAAGTTGCTATGACTGGTAGACAGCTGACAGGATGGTGTCACTGTCCTGCACACTGACCAGCATTCCTTTTGGAAAATGCTGATTTCCATTAGATTTCTTAACAGTCACATTTTTCCAGTCAGACTCTTTGCATATATGCCCCAATTTGCTAAGCATCTCCAGTCCTCTCCTCCTAGCCTACTACAACTGAGGCTTTTTACAGTGGGTGCCATTGCACTGAAGCTGATGGCTGAAAGCCACTGATTTGACCTGGAGTTGGAGTTGTAAAAATTTTTATCTGTTCGTTGTTTCCAAACGTGGACAAAAATCCTTCCTTCCTCTCTCTGGATTGTAATAAACCACAGTGTTCCTTGGTATCTTTCCCCTGCAACCCAGGTTTCTCAAAACTTCTGTGNCTCTTCTACAAACCCCTTCAGCTTTGATAGGTCATGACTATGAAACCAGTGTCTGTTGACTATAATAAAAAAATGCATAGTTGAAAAGCTGCTTTGCATCAGCAAAAAGTAAGATAGAGAAATTCCTTTTTGTTTGTCATCTTAAATGTTGGAATACATAGAAAATAACCAATCTACAGCCCGTAATGGCAGTGACTGGCTGTTGTGTGCATACTCCTTTTGTGTGACTGGCTGCAGCTGCTGTGCTGCTGTGTTGTAGGTGTGCCAAGCAGATGGTCAGTGTGTGAAGCACGGGCAGGATCTATGGAGCAGAGTTTTCAAGTGCTCTTGTAGAAGCTTGGCTGCCCTAACAAGAGCATTGGACTCCATTTGTGCTAAAGCAGTGCAGCAAAAAAACCCCTCCATGTGTCTTTCCTCAAAATGGGAGTGGAATATCTCACTCTTCATTTTACTATTAACGTGGAAATATAAAGCTGAAGCACTGTTAAGTAATAAGTATAGATTTATAGATAGTGGACTTGGAATCAAAGCATTTTGCATATTAATGCAAATATGCACCTGTATTTGAAGAGAAGGTTTAAATGTCTGTTAATCAAAATGTGTTGCAGTTAATATAGTAATAATTTATGTAATCTTTTTAGAAGGACTTCCTACAGTGGATATAAAAACTATGATGGAGAAAATATTGTCGGGGTGGAAAGACATGGTTCAAAATCTAGAAGAAGCGGCCAGAAAGATAAAGTACCAGGAAGAAATAAATGCTTATTTGAAGGAAATAAATGAGCTTGAGAAGACATTAATTGAGAAGGATGACTGGCTTAAAAATGATGCTTCTTCAGCATCCCAACCCTCAGCAGTCCGGAAAGACTTATGTCAGGTAAGTCTGGCAAAACTTGTTAATTTTGCTTGGAAGGTGTCAGAAGCACAGGATGCCCCAGAGAAGCTTAGCCTAGTCAGTAAGGTAATTCAGTTTCTAAGGCATGCAGGGCGCCTGATTTGACTGGAAGATTTTGGTACCTGTGTATCAGGAATACTTGAATGTTGTTGCCCTAGTAATGTGGAAGATCTGTGCTGCAGTAGCTCTACTAAAATCTTTCTGTTAACAAGGCAACTATGAGTTTGGGTCTTGGTTTCAATCTTTCACAGCGGGAGTTAACGCATCTGGTAAGCCTGAGTCCACGGCTGGAACATCTGAAAGCCACCTGCAAGGCACTCACCTCTCAGCCCATGCCTTCAAGTTTCATTCAGGAGAATTTGAATGGTTTTCTTGATCACTTCAAGTTGACTTGTCAGAAACTAGAGGAACATCACCAACAGCTGAAAAAAGGTAAAAAAAAAAAATGTAATAATTTTTTTTTTTAAACATAACGCCTCCTGCTTACCTGTGTTCTGATTTTTTTTTTTTTGTTTTTTTTGAGCTGACTGAGAACTCTTTGGATTCTAGTAGAGTTTTTGTATTGATTCTTCTTAGCTTTGGGTCAAACTGACAAAATTATTTTATCAAGGGAAAGTATATTTTTATGGCCTCCTCTGCGCACACTTTAAAATACATTGTTCCATCGTGTTAAAAGCGATTATGGAAGGATGTGACATTCCTGAAACTTCATTTAAGGAATTAACAAGACATATTTAAGGTGGATAATATAGTTTGAAAATCAATGTCTCTCTGACACTTACAGAAATAAATAATAATACTAGACATGAAAAATGGGAGATTAGAAGGACCTTTAAAATGGAAGTGCGCATGTGAAATTTATTCTTTTTCATAGCTTTGAGCACATGAGTCATACATAATTCCTTTTGCAAATTTCATCTTTGAAGTGATTTGGAATCTGGCTTGGTTTTCAGGCAGTTTCTACTTGGGCTTTTGTTACATTAAAAATTTCATTGTGAATATTCAAACCAGTCATGCTGGTTTCTAAATGATTTTAAATGTAACACACAAAATATGTAGTTCTGGTAATATATTAAACTAAATAGCAAGAGCACAGACCTATAAGAAGATTTTTTTTTTTCCCTTGGTTTTTATTTTGGAGGAATTCGAGGAGGTGTTTTATTAGCAACTCCAAATGGAAGAGCATTAACCCTTTATCCTGTGTGTAATAAAAATAGTCTCAGTTACACTATATAGATGGCCCAACAATTTAGTATTGCACCAGGCCTGCGTGCTTCAATTATAACCATGCAGAAAACTGTGAATAATGTATCTGTCTGCCACGTTCAAGTTACAAGAGTATGCTTTCATTCTTACTGTGATGAATGATTATTTTATAGCTGTTTTGAGTTCATGTACTTTTGAATAATTTTATTGATATTGTGTATTTTGGTAATTATACACCATGTAACAAAAAGACTGCTTATTTTTTCATGCCAGACATCAGTTGAGGTGTTATCAGTATACTTGAAGCAGTTATTGCTTGGTAAAAACATCTTACGTATTTTAATATGTTAAATTTGTACTTGTGTATTTTTTTGAATGAGACAACCTGCAGTGAAATTATATTGCTGAAGTGCAGAGGGAAATGTCAGTTCAGGGTTTCAGTTTTCAGCATGGTTTGAATTGCTGCAAGGTAAAAGACCTTCCAGAGCTATATAACTGGTAGAGAAAGCTGGTGGTGTCACTTGCACATTTGTAAACTTGGTAGACTTTGACTGACAGAAGAACAGCTCCTTTCATGGCTCTTCTTTGAGCTTCTTAAAAATCCCTCATGGACTGCTACGCAGTCTCATCTCTATGGGCATTTTTTTAATGGCAATTGTGACTCAATTTTTTGTCAGTGTGAGGCTATTTTAACTATTTTCTTCTTCTCCAGGATTTGCTGTAGTTTAGTAACAGTACACCTATCTGCTTTTTATTGAATTTTTTTTATCCCCTTTAAATTGATCCTGGATTTTTGAGAAAAGGAAGCTAGATAACTCTGATTCTCTCTAAAAATGTTGACTCATTTTTATAAACGGTAGGACAGTTCTGACAGTAAGCTGTTTAAAAGGTACCTGGTGAGTGAGAACACGGGTTAGATTAATTTTTACTTTGTGGTAGTAGCAAAATTGCCTAGGAATCCAAGGGCAGAGAATGTGCATACCACAGTACAGGTCTTACAGGCGAAATCCTATTTGCAGCAGTTGTCCAAATCTGTTGTTTTCATTCTGAAATGCCATAATGAGGTGCTGTCTCCTGCCTGGGATTCCACAGAGGGCTGGCTTGAACAAATTTTGAGAAGCAGTTGAAGATTGGAAGTAGATACTCCATCCAAACTTTAATTCTCTTTCCACTCTTCCTAGGTAGTGTCTCTGTTCTGACAACAGGCTAAAAGCTGCTATTTTTATATGTTTTGTGTGTGTACATATATATATATATACAAAAAATGTAAAAAGCCACGAAAACACAAACCCTACTATTACACTAATATGTATTTTGTGTATGTGTGTGTATATATATCTATCTAAATACTAGCTTATATAGTTACTATATATAGTGTGTATATTTTACTTGCTATGTACTATATTGCTATTATATGTGTTATACTTTGTTTTCTATGTATAGTAGATATCTTTGTGTACATTTGCAGACAAATAAGAGATAGATCTAAAAGTTCTAAAAATGAAAAATACTAAATTGTGGGGGGTCGAGACATGTAAACGTCAAAATACTATCGATTCCATGACCCCACTGACCCCAACAGATTTAGGTGCTTAGGTGTATAAGAAAAATTCTGAAAATGGGGTAGAGTGTATAAATGTTTTTGGAGGTTGTCATATTTCTTATTTTATTCTATATAACACATATTTGTACATAATATATATATTTAATATTTTTAAAGGAAAAATATTGTTATCAGCAGAAGAGTTTTTTTAGCTCTTGGAAGGCTGATTATGTTCGCATCTCCTATTATTTGTGTCTTGCATCTGTTTCTTTACCTTGTATTTTGTTCCATTACTCTTTTCTGTGGTACCAGAGACAGAAAACCAGCCAAGCCAGGAGTATGTGGAGTCCCTGCAGCGGCTGAAGGACACACTGAGCGAGCTGGAGGGGAAGCAGCAGTCCATTGCCGGTGAACTGAGCGAACCCAGTAAAGTTGAGAAGGCCCTGCAGCAGGCAAAGGTAACTCACCTTCACAGTGAAGTGAGGAATTTGCTAACTCAACTATGGTCATCTTCTGTTCTCCTGCCTTGCTTTCAGTGGGGTAACTAATGTTGCTCAGAGAGATGTTGGTCAGGTAGTGGTGTGTGGAAGACACTTCTGGAGGTGCCTTGTTGAAAGCTGGGTTACCACAGGCTGGCGAGGGACATGTCCAGCCAAGGGCTGGCTATCCCTGAGCTTACAGACTTCACAGCTTCCCTTGCTGCCTGTGCCAGGAGACAGGGTGAGAACTGAGATGCTTAACTGGGGGAAGAGGACCTCAGATAGCCTTGGTGACTTCTCCAGGCACTCTGGTGTGCATGTATGTCTTGTGCTCACCAGTCCCAAAACAGTTGTTAAGGCCACAAAAGTATCTCTCTTCTAGAGGCTTGGTTGGATCAGGTTTGTGACTTGATCCAAGGTCTGCTCCTTTGCCGCTGAGTTGCTCCTTTGCCGCTCCTATGCACCACAGCCATACCTGTGCCTGGCCTGCTCGGGCTTGCTGTCCTGGAGAGGCCATGTCCCTCCATGTGGCAGTGCGGGCTCCCTGCCTCTGCCATTCTGCATAGGCCATGGTGTGTGGAGTATTAATATAATACAAACCACATAGACCTGGCTAGTTTGGGGGTTCTCAGCCAAATCCTCTTTATTCAAATGAAACAACACCTTATATATGTGGGTTCAAAGTAACACGTGACTCCCCTGACTAATCACCAGGGGTACCTCATTACTCATGTACATGGGAGTACATATGGACTTCATTTCCCATGATGCCTCATCCAGCATTTTTCCTGTAATCTGACTCCTACAATGGTGTGCAGCCTTGTAACCCTCCCCTCCAAGCACTGGTTAAAGCCCATCCAGATGTGAGGTGCCTGCCTGCCTGAACTGTGTCTGAGGGTCAGCTGGTTAAAGCAATCCCACTTCATCCTGGTTGGATGTTTGGAGACAGTAACTGTACTTCTCTGGCCTCTAGATTGCCTTTCAAAGGGAAACTGTGAGCCATAAAGGTAATTGATACATAAATTCTGTGTAGTAGAAACAATATTTTGTTTCCTATTGTGAGCCTATAAAGTAGGGGAAAAATCTATGGATGACAGTTGCTTTGTAAATGTCAGTTACTGGGGCAGAGGTGGAGCTCTCTACGGGGAGATAATTGTGCATCTCTAATACTTTTTCTATTTTATATTTTTTTTCCCCAAAAAACCCTATGGACAACTACTTTCCTGTCTCCTTCACCATTCCTCACTGCTTTTGTGGAATCATGCTTAATTCGGAAGACTGATATTTTTTTTTTTTTCCTTCTGTGATCGCATAAGAGGGGCTTCAGGTGACTTTGAAGGAGCTCTTGAGCTCTGGATGATGGGTGGGGAGAGGCCCTGTCTGATTATATCCTTATCTGTTTAGCAGAAAGTGATCATTTTTAGAAGTCGTGTAAACAAAGGTGTTAGTGCTTTGGTTTTTTTGAGCTAGCAGATTAAAATAAGTTTTGATTCTTGTGTTTTCTCTTTAGCGTTCCTTCTGTATTGTTAAAAGTCGGCAGAGATTTTCTGGTCCATATGCTACCTGAATTGCAATGGCATTAAGTCTTTCAAGGCTTATCTTTTCCTGCTTCTGCCCAAATTTCACCTCCCCCTTTTCTTCAGAGAACTAATTAACCCAAAAGGACATACTATGCTAGTGTGGGAGCTTTAAGGACTGTGACAGGAAATAGGAACAAACTGTAGATGATGAGCTGCTTGTGGACCTTGGGATTGTTCGGCTTCTGCACTGTAGCAGGCGCTGATAAGTGCTTCAGGCATAGACCCGAGGCAGGGAGAGATTTGCTCAGTCTGTGGTCCCTTGCACAGAAAGCTCTTGTTTGCTGAAAGACATCCCTCTTCTCAGTCTCATTTCTACCTCACTACCTCTCCTCTTAGAAGAAATGGTACACTTTACAGGGAAAGGATAAATAGAAAGTAAATCTGAGAACATAAACTTATAAAAAAATTCTTCCTCAGTAAAAATACAGGAAAATGTATATGCACACATTCCACATGTACACATAAAATGCATATACTAGCAAAATTAAATGAATTAAATTAATAATCCTTTCATGTGTTCATTCCAAATTTCTCTTAAGCAAATTTAAGCTGAATAACAAAAATGACCAATTCAATGAAATGGCAGTATTTTTCATGACTTATACCTTCAGCTGGTTTTTATTTTTGTAATATTAGTAAATTAGCTCTTTCAGATCAAGAGATTGTTTCTATCAGCAATATCACAGTGAATATATTCAGTTTGTATCCTCCCTGTATTCCAGCTGGAAAAGTAGTTTTCAGAACTCTAGTATCTAGGGCTTTCTTTGCAGCTAGATATTGTATTTTACTTTACAAAACTTGGAAGAACACTCTCAGCCTGTTTGTTTGTTTTCTTTTAAAGAAACAAACACCTGTGGGTGGAATAAAAATACTGAAGTCCTGGTACACTTACATCGAGGTTTCTTTTATGACTTCAGCGTAGCATAGCCATTGCTTTGTTAACTTGCGTGACAGTATTGTACAGCGCAGGAGAGGTGTAGATACCTGGGCTTGTTTAGCTACATGGCCAAGCTTTGCTATCCCTTCTGTAGTCTCTGCTGCTGCACCAGTTGAACAGATGAAGATTTTTCTACTTAAAAGGTTGTTTCAACATCTTTGCTGCAATAACTACAGTAACTGGAATATAACTCTTCACTGAATCTATGTGCTGAGTCACTGCACAATGAAACTTTTGAAGTACTTGCATTTGTATGTGCGTACCTGTTGTATGGCTAATACTGGAAGGACACGTTTTTTCTTTTTTCTTTGTTGTAGGCACTTTGTGAGACACTGGAAGCCCAGAAGCCCAGGGTAGATAAACTTGCTGAAGAAACAAAAGCTTTGGAGAAACATGCTGCTTCGGATATAAAAAACATCTACACTCAGGAGTTCAAGCATCTGCAGGGACACTGGGACAAGTTAAAGCTCAAAATTTCCAAAGATGTTAAACTACTGGAGGGAATTACATCCAAGTTGAGAATATTTGAGGTAAAATGAAAGGAATTTTTTTGTTACATAACGTTAAATAACTCAGTTTCTTTAGAGACCTTTCTTTATCTGTGTTCTTGCAGGAGTTATGATGATACTGATTGAGAAGTGATATAGTGGTGAGCCCCTAGTCTGAGAGAGGCCGAAAGCATATGTAGTATATTTGTAGCAGAGTAGAAGTGGGCTTTTAATGTGCCCAGGATATTATCTTCTAACAGCAATACTTTTCACATAAAATTAGTGTCCCCCTCTTTCAATACCAGAAGCAAAAGTTATGCTAAAGTCAAGGGTATGTCAGCTGTGCTTGTTGGTCCCAGCAGTGGCAGATGTGTTCTATTGTGGTGGCTGGCAGATGCCCAGTGCCTTACTAGTTTGTCATCTATAATTGTAATTCCATGCTTGCTACGAAAAACCTGCTCCTTCAAGTGGTGTTTTGGTCAACAGTAATAAAGAGTTAGTGCAGCCTGTTAAAAAAGGAAATAAAGAAAATGCTTGGGTATTGCGAGTTTTCCCTTTCCAAATGATGGCCTCCGAAGTGTCAGGAAGGATAGTTAAAGAATTAAGGTTAACCAGCAGTCTTATATATACGTACACATACATGCACACGCGCGCACATATATGTGAACGACAGAAAATCCCACTGCTTTAAAAATGAAGGGATGGAAAGCAAGGGTACCTAGATGCTTAACCCATTGATAACAAGGGGAGTCATGAGTGCTTAAGTAACTTAACTGAAGTGGACTCAGTATTTACTGGTTAGATTGATTTCTTTGTGTTTGCTTTAACTCCTTTCTTTAGACTATTTGTATTCTTGTGGGGAGAGGAAGAAAAAAAATAAGGAAAATAGGTATATGAATATGCATGAAAATGTATTGTGATTTAGCCTATGATGATATTGTTGTGAGCCAAAAGTTAAATAGGCACTAACCATTCTTCACTATCAGCTTGAAAGTATAAGCTCATCACAGCAGTATAAATGCCCAAATACAGTGCCATTGTTTTTCCCTAGAGTATTGTTTAACTAGGCTTTAAGTTTCATATTATTTTCCTTTTCATATTTCATTTTAAAATTCAAAAATCAAGAAGGTGCTTTAGAGATCCTCTTATGAGGAAGGCACATTAGCTAGCAAATAAGTATTTTCACATGCTTTAAATATATCTTAGTGTGTGAATTTATTTTCATTCTTTTTAACAGAAGATATATCACACAATTTATAAACATAAACAACTGTCTGTGCACTCTCTTCAGGACATTGGTACCGTGCACGCACACCACCACATTTCCTTAAAAGTTTCTTGCTCTCCCTTCTCTCTGAAGCAGCAAATGATTCCTTTATTTGATAGTCAATTCAAATTTCAATTTGATAGTGGGTTTTATTATTTTCATTTTTCTTTTATTTTAAGCCAGACAGGATCTTTAATGACTACTCAAGTACAGACATGTGTTTAAACTGAAATTTATATTACGAAGGCCGGGTAACTAACTTGCATGATGTTTCAGTGAAAGTTGGACGAGCCATTGCTGATTATGGTTCAGAAGTAGTAAAAACCTCAATCCCATTAAAGGTTTTACTTGATGGAAAAAAATGCTGAAGGGAATAACTTGATCATGCTTGTAAAGTGTTATTCACTAATTATTTCAGGACTTGAGCTGCTCCCAGCAGTGTGTGTATGTGATCTGTGTGTATGAATAGCATAGATATGGTAGTCTGGTCTGGACTAGTGGACTTGTAAATAGAAGCCACAAACCAGCTTATGAATAGGAAGGGGAATTGTAGGCTTTCAGAGGGAAAAAGTGTGTTTAATTTGTTAGGCTGTACTACCTGAAGCATAAATGTAAAAGCTGTCCCTGTCCCCAGCCCCCTCTGCCCTAAGTGTGTTCAGAAACACGTATATTTGTGCTTCTGCTTTTAGTCTGGTTCCTTCAAACTCATCCTTTCAGTAGCTGCTTGCAGCAGTCTGGGATGATGTGGAGCAGCTGGTGCTGCTGGTCAGCAGGAGCTGACAGCCCAAAGTGAGGTGGTTTGTAACTTCTAAGGCTTAACCAAGGCCTTGGTGATTACTTTTCAGCAACCACGTCCTCAATAATTTTTCTCTTGACTTAGACCTAATCTGCAATATCCCACCACGTCTCATTCACTTACCATTACACTCTGATCTTAATTATTTAGCATGACAGAGTAAATATTCTGCATGTAAGTTTGCCTCAGTGTCCTTTGCACAACAACTTTCTATGAGTCTTATTCTTCAAATGGTTGCAGATTTGCAGTTGCTTTGATTAGCTGTAGCTACACTGTGCAAAACCTACTTACCTCATGAGTTTGAGCAGTGTTTTTTCCTTCCCTTAATTTGTTGTATTTGCAGAATTCTTTTTTTTCTGCACTTGCATCTTGTTGAGTGGTCTGTACATGCACCTACTTTCCTAAATCACAGCTTTAACTGTGTGAAGAATGGATCTTAAAAGCTGAAAATCTTGTATTTAACTGAGAGTATGCTATTGAGAGTAGGGTAAACATGTGCAGTATTAACATGGCAGGTTTTCGGTTAGTGATCAGTTATTTAGTTTTTTCAGTCAAAGCTGAAGCATCCTGTTCTCCATAGCTGTCCAGAGTGATATTGGTACTGTATACCATGTATATGAAGCACTCACTGATGAAGGATACAGATTTTCATGCCCATGTGACTTTTGAATTGCTATGGAGAGCAGAGCATTGAAGCAGCGCACTGTTTTGTGTAGATCTGAGAACAGAATTTGCTCCCCAGTAAGATGTTAAAAAATTTTCCTGTTACTGTAAAAGAAAGTACAGAAACTGAAAAAGAAATTATAGCAGAAGAAACAATGAAGACAATTATTAAATACTTGTTTTATTAATATTTGCTTTGTTAATATTATTATTCTTAATTGAAAATGAAAGAAATTCATATTGATGCTATCTGTAGAAATATGAGGCTTACATTGGGGGCGTTTTCTTATGAACGATATTTTTAAGTATGCACTTCCTGTGTTTTCCAAATGTTTCATAGAGCTAGCAGTGGATGAACAGTTGTGTTACATACTCTGATTTTTTTTCCTTTTGAAGGAGTGGTACTAATCTATACAGAGACTTTTGTAGTCTGGCACTGTATAAATAAAAATGAGCATGTGGAACAAGTTGAATAAAAATTCTGGGTACCGCATTGAACAGACCAGGACATAACTTACACTGCACGAAAGATTGGTATGGCAGACTTGGTATGTGGTCCTGGTGCAGACACCGAATTGGTCAGTAACACGGATACCAGAGACACAAGATCAGTTTGGAGGATGGCTGGGCAGTACCTCCTTGGTTAAGAGAGAACTTGAAGCATCCTGCTGTTAAAGGGGAAAAAAAAAATTAAGTGGGGGAGAAAAGAAAAATAAATAAAAAAGGAATAAGTGAATGTCAACTCTTGGAGAACATGTGGTTGTGTGCAACTAGATGCAAGTGTTAGTTTATTTTTAATGTTTCTTTTTTTTCCTAATTCACCTTTAAAAGTGGACATTTCCCAAAACAGCACTCCTTACATTTAGGTTTTTGAAAAGAAACAATGTCAATATTCTTGTTTTAACAGTAAGAAAACAGATGAACAATGCTTAAAATGTCCTTGTTACTCTGATGAGCGAATTGGTGGCAGATCTGCCTGTGAGTCCTGCTGCTTAGGTGGCCCTTCTGTTATTTGTGATGTGATAGAGGCTCCCCTAACCTGACAACACATCCCTTAGTGACATGATCTGGGAGTGATGTTTTACTAGCAGACTGTATTACTCATGAGATGAAAAAAATAGACAAGGCTCATATTATCAGTTTTCCATCTTGTATTTTCTAGAAGAAATTTTCTGTATCTTGCATTCTGTGTCATTATACCTGGAATAATGAATGGCTTGCTGCATCTTTGATTATGTATCACCTTCAGATCTTTTAAATTCACTGCATGGCTGTACATCATGTGGTTTTTCTAAGAGTGAACGAGTTAAAATTCAGCACATTTGATCTTCATTCCTTCCTGAAATTAGTTTTAAAAACTGGTCCTGGAGAAGTGAAGGCTCTGGGGAGACCTTATAGCAGCCTTCCAATATCTAAAGGGTGCCTGCAAGAGAGCTGAAGGAGAACTTTTTACAAGGGCATGTAGGGATAGGACAAGGGGTAAGGGCTCTAAACTGAAAGAGGGTAGGTTTAGATTGGGTATTAGGAAGAAATTCTTTACTGTGAGAGTGGTGAGACACTGGAACAGGTTGCCAAGAGAAACTGTGGATGCCTCATCTATGGGAGTGTTCAAGGCCTGTTTGGATGGGGCTTTGAGCAACATGGCCTAGTGTAAGATGACCCTGCCCATGGCAGGGGAGTTGGAACTGGACAATCTTTAAGGTCCCTTCCAACCCAAACCATTCTATGATGTGCATGTTCATGTCTACAAATTGTGAACTCTTGTACATCAACAAGCTACACTAGTTATTTGACCATTGATAATTATTTACCTGTGCAATGAAGGAGCATTTATTTAATGAAAATTCTGTAGACTTGACTTGTGATTCAGCAAGTTATTTAAATGTGTGTCTAACTTTGAGTAATCCCACTTAATTCACTTCAGCTACTTATGTAAATATCTTATAGTAAGAAAGCTAAATTAGTTATGTGCTAAAATGCCTTGTCAAATGGCAGCCTTTATAAATATGTATTTTTTTACATTAAGCCATGGTTCACTGTTAAGCCTCCTGGGGTCTGTTTTCTGGAAAATGATGTTCAGGCTAATCAGCTGCAGGAAATTGCCCCAAAAGGAAAAGGAATGAAGAAAATGTCGTGACTTTGACCTCTAATGGTAGCATTTGCCTAAAAATAAACATGAACTTAGTCTAATGGGTTTTCATTAGTGCAGACATTTTTTGAGAAGCAATCGGTAATGTATTGGTCTTGAAAAAACTGTTAGTATGAGATTTTTAAGAAAACAAAGTGTGTGCTTTCATCCTCAGTGACACGCAGAGAAGAAGGTGAAGCTGATGAGCTTGACTCGGCTTCTCAATAACAGTTCTGTATGGTAATGATTGTGTCAGGATAAAGAGATGCCATCTATTGAAAAACCCCAACCAAACAGTCAAAAAATGTTGATTAGAAGAAGTCCAACTATATTATTTAAAAATGGAAACCACATAACTTGATTAGGACAAGGAAGAACTCTCTTTGTGCTTTAAATTTGCATTGGTTTTGTTTGTAAGGACGATTTGGAACATCCATAATTGTATGGGCAGGAGACAGTGCTTCTGTCTCCCTCTCTCCCTACCTCAGTGCAGGATGTAAGGCAACTGCCAGCTTTTAGATCAGGTAACTCTGAAACTGGGTATGTATTTACTCTTTTCCCTATGAGTTGCTCTAGTGGGTACAGTAGCTGCTATTGGCCTCAAACTGATAGGCTGTTTTTTTTAATTTTAGTGATTAGTCTAATCTTCTATGTTTTTTTTCCTTTTATGACTGTGTCTCTGTTACATGAATGGCTTTCCCAGCATGGTTTCTACCTGTTAAGTATGTTTAGCATTATTGACTCCTCCACATACACATTTTTATAGGGTCCTTTCTTTTCCTTAAGAGTGCAGTTTGCCTTTCATCAAGTGTGGTGGAAACCATGCGTCATTTTTTTTCATCAGGAAAATGCTATTCCCAGCCAGGTCCTTCATGTGAACAATGTACTTCTTGAAGCCATGCTCTCTGCCTTACTTGATCATGTGGTTCTGTGTGATAGCCTGGAGCATTGAAATGTCAATTAAACCATGCTCTGGTGGATGGAAGAATATCACTGTTGTAAATTTAATTTTTGTATACACTTGAGATCGGAGAAATTTTGGACATCCCTGCCCTCCAAAAGAAAACCCACAACAAAACAAACCCCAAAATGAAACACAAGTTGGTCTGATGCAAAACCAAGACAATGCTAGCAGCTTGTAGAATATTCTTTTGATACTAGTAGAATTTGAAATGCAACTATCATACATTCTTTATCATTATATTGTATCAACTCTTCCTTACTATATTTGTTTAGACTGACTCAAAAGTTGTTCAGAAGTGGATGGATGGTGTTAAAGACTTCTTAATGACAGAAAAGGCTGTTCAGGGGGATACGGAAGGACTTCAAAGGCAACTTGACCAGTGCACAGTGAGTTTTGTTCTTTTAAGGTATCTTTTGAAATAATGAGTAGCATCTTTTCTTTACTATTTTACTTTTATTAATAAATATTCTCCATAGCATATTCCATATAGCCCAGCAGAAGAATCATTGTATCTTTCTTCAGAGTGTATTTTAATTAGTTTCTTGTGTGTAGCTATAACACTTTGTGCTTTTCAAAGGCCTTCACTGATTCCTTCCTAGTCAGTGGCACATAATGATCGCTGTTATGTAGAATTTCATCTTATAGCAAGTAATTACAGTGTACGTTCAAATGTTTGTTTCCAGTAGAGTATAAACTGAGGTATGCCAGAAACAGCAGGGTATTTAGTGCATGTAATCTTCAAACTTGCGTTGTTCTGGTGTTGACATTTGGCATGTGAAAATGTTCGTGCTGTATATGGCAAGCTGTATTTTGTTTTTTAGTTCCATGGTTCTGATGTTTTGAACCACTAAAGGATTGTTTTAAGCAGTCTGGGATTGAACACTGTATCAATCTGCTCCTGAAAAATTTCTCTGGAATAATTAAAAGCTAGAAAATTATTAGTAGCCTATAAATATATGTAAAATCTTGCTGAAGAACAACATTCTTTTTCTCCAATGTGTGCTCAGATGTTTGTCAATGAAATGGAGACAATTGAACCATCACTGAAAGAAATGAAAGAAATAGAAGCTGCTTTAAGAGCTCAGCCTATTGCAAACATAAATACTTGGACAAAGTCTAGGCTAGTAGACTGCCAGACTCAATGGGAGAAACTGAGTAAGCAGGTGAGTTCCTCTTACGTTGCTAATACTTGCTTGTTACTACAGCTGTCTGTTCGGTTGTGTGGCATTGGTAACCTTGTAATTGTTTGCAATTAAAAATTAATTTGTTCACTTTGTTTCATGCTGCTTTTTCTGGGGCGTGTGGGAGGGAAGTCTGACTTTTGTTTTGCTGTTTCTGAAATCTGGAATTTGTTCTGTCCCTGTATAATTTCTGTCTGCTTCCAAGCAGCTTTGAAAAATAAGTGGCTATAAATAGGCTATCACACCAGTCCGATGTATTTAGTTGTTTCTTTTGGGTAGAAGCTTTCTGCTGTCTGTAGAAACACAATTCTTTTGTTGCAGTTCCTGGTGAGCATCTGTGTTGGAGAGCCTTGCTGTTCATATAGAATCCAGGTTGTTTGAGCTGTGGAGAGAAGTCAGGCCTGAAGAGTGTTTTAGTGCTCTGTATAAAGATATATCTAACTATATGATACTTGTAATCAGAAGAGGGTTTTATTCTGTCTGACTTTTTCCAGGGATTGTCACCAGTTTATCTGGTGGTCTAGTGGTTAGGGTGCAGGACTCTCACCGCTGCGACCCGGGTTCGATTCCCAGCTCCCCGGGCAGATGGAGCTCGTCAGCCCTGTAAGGCAATCCATCTAAGAGAAGGTCACTCTAAACAAACCTACGTTCTGGGGACCTCACTGCCACTGTCCAAGCTTGCTCGGCCCCGGCAGATGAACCTCAGGATTAAAGGGTGGGCTCAGTTCAGCGCAAGCTGTGTCTCACCTAAAAAATCCACTGCACAGGCTCGAAGGGTTAATGACCTTTCCCAATTCTTCGCTCGCGAAGACTGGCCATTATTATTATGTGCAATGAAGGGGAAAATAAACAGTAATTTTCCTCCTTCCCTTACCTCTAGATTTTGTTGATCTGCTAAAAAGGGTTCATAAGTTTGTGAGTGTGTGTGTAAAAATAAAAGTCTTTTGTTAATTAAAAAAGCCTGACTATGTTTTGAAAGTAAAATATTTTGACAAAGACTTGTGGTTTTTCATATATAGAAGGACATTTAAGTAACAAAACTGCTGTTCCTTTCTCTACCTTGGATTCTAGATCATTAGTCAGAAAAATCGCCTGTCTGAAAGTCAGGAAAAAGCTGTAAATCTGAAGAAGGATTTGGCAGAGATGCAAGAATGGATGACCCAAGCTGAAGAAGAATATTTGGAAAAAGACTTTGAATACAAGTCCCCTGAAGAGCTAGAGAATGCGGTAGAGGAAATGAAGGTCAGCAGTACCAGCTCATTGTAGAGTCCTGATTAAAGAGAAACAAAACTTAATGGCTTTGGGGGTTGACCTTTTGTGGAAATATTATCTGTGTGGAAAGGAGCTTGGGTCATGACAAGGGTAGTGGTATTTTACATCTTTGCTTTGTGGAATTTTTGTTTTTTAAAGCATAAACTGTAAAAGCAGATGTTCTATTTGGCCACAAGGTGGTAGGGATTTCATAATGAATAACAGCTTGCCCAGTTGTTGAGTCAGGCTTACTTTGTATAGCATATTAAACACTAAGAATATGGAAAGTAGGAGACGAAACTTGAGGAAGAAAAGGTGATGCTATACCCATCTAAATTAGAGGTTGTGAAAACATTCTTCCGCTTCTAGCTCTTGGACTTCAGTTTCTTGTCCACTAGGTATTGTAACTTGACATTTAAAAAATTTAAAACAGGTTTAAAACAGGTCTGTTTTAAGGTTATTTTGTTTTTATCATCTGTTGCAAACAGCGATCTCTTAATATCCTGAGTTGGAAGGGATCCACAAGGATCAGTGAGTGATGTTGGTCCCTACTTCTCTAATTTTTGGTTTGGTGGCCAAATAAATGGGGAGGAAGGAAATATTTTTGTATCATTATAATCTATTTTCAGTTGAATAGGTAATTTTCTTGGATATAGGTACAGAGTAAATAAATCTCTGTGGTTTTTAATCTGAGAGCTCAGGCATATCTTCATAGATGTTTTGACTTGTATGAACACTTTTTAAATGAGTATCTGCTACGCTGTTACTCAGTGGACCATAGAAAAGAATTTTCTCCCTTACAAGTGCTTTGACAAAGCTATTTGAAGTTTAGAATTGTTCTTTTTGAAGAGGTTTTCTGAAGCAGTCTTTAACAAGTGTTTTAATATTTTCATGTCCCTTGAAACCATTTGAGATTCACATAGTCTGACAGCTGGCTGAACACAAGCCAAGGAAAGAAAGAACCCTCTTTTCATTGGCAAATCTGTGAGACTTTAAGCACATTTACCTTTGTCAAATCCAGGTTATGTTATGTATTTTGACAGTTATGTCACTGAGCCAGTAAGTTTATTGTAACACTTGCAATTCCTCTTTCATTTGCAGTAACAATAGTATCCTGGGACTACTTTTTAGGACTGGGAAAGAGCACTCTCTGTATTTAACTAGGCACGTTTTTGCATATGGTTTTGACCTTGCCAATTCTGCTCTCATTTGAACAGCATGGAACTCCTGATGACATTTGAAGGAATAATTTTAAGATAAGAGTAGGTGGTTTTTGATAATCCTGCCATAGAATGTGTTCCCCAAATTTTCCATTCTTTGCCTTTCCATTAACTGGCTTTTTTTTTTTTTCTCTTTTACCATACATTTAGAAGACATCTTGAAAAATCTGTATGAAAACTATGCTGTCATGTACTAAATTCTACCATAAAGTGCAATGCCTTGTTATTAGAGATACTTCAAAAAACTGGTTTTGAAACCTGAAAAGAAAGACACAGGACAGTCACTATTTCTAATGGCTTCTGTTTGTCTTAGTGGAGACAGGCTCAGACTGGTCTGCCTGATCTGTCTTCCAGCTATCTTCCTTCCTGAATTCTGGTTAAAGCAAAACTTGACAACTGATAATATTATTACTCCAGACCTGCGCACTGGGAGTTGTACTGTGCCCAAGAATACATTGGCAGCAGGATTTCCAGTGTAATATTGCTGATTTTTCCATTTGAGTGGTGAGTATCTGACTGTATGGCAATTAAAGACTGCTTATGTAATTCCTTTTTTTTTTTGGGCAGAGAGCGAAGGAGGATGTGTTGCAGAAGGAGGTGCGGGTGAAGATTCTCAAAGACAACATCAAGATGCTGGCCACCAAAGTGCCCTCTAGTGGTCAGGACCTGGCAACTGAGTTGAACGTTGTGCTGGAGAACTACCAGCTACTGTGCAATCGGATACGGGGGAAATGCCACACGTTGGAGGTAAGAATGATAGTCATATCGTAGTCATATCTGTTCAGTATCGTTATTGATGATCTGGATGAGGGGGTTGAGTCTATCCTTAGTAAATTTGTGGACAACGCCAAGTTAGGTGGGAGTGTCAATCTGCTGGAGGGTAGGAAGGCTCTACAGAGGGATCTGGACATAACAGTTCAATGGGCTGAGAGGCCAATGGTATGAGGTTCAACAAGGCTAAGGTCCAACACTTTGGCCCCAACAACCCCATACAGAGCTATAGGCTGGGGGCAGAGTGGCTGGAAAGTGGCCCAGCAGAAAAGGACCTGGGGGTGCTGGTTGACAGCTGTCTGAATATGAGCCATCTGAATATGATGCCCAGAATGGCGTCCTGGCTTGTATAAAAAATAATGTGGCTGACAGGGCAACAAATCATCCCCCTGAACTTGGCCCTGGTGAAGCCATACCTCGAGTATTGTGTCCGGTTCTGTGCCCCACACTACAAGGACATGGAGTGTGTCCAGAGAAAGGCAGTGGAGCTGGTGACAGGTCTGGAGCACAAGTCCTGTGAAGAGCGACTGAGGGAGCTGGGGTTGTTTAGCCTGGAGAAAAGGAGGCTCAAGAGTGACCTTATCATGCTCTACAACCACCTGAAAAGGAGGTTGCAGCCAGGTGGGGGTCGACCTCTTCTCCCATGATAACAGTCTTAAGCTGCACCAGTGGAGGTTTAGATTGGACATTAGGAGGAATTTCTTCACTGAAAGAGTTGTTAAGCGTTGGGATGGGCTGCCCAGGGAGGTGGGGGAGTCACCGTCCTTGGAGGTGTTTAAGGAAAGACTGGGCGTGGCACTTAGTGTCATGGTCTAGTTGGCATGGTGCTGTTTGGTCAGAGGTTGGACTTGATCTCAGAGATATGTTCCAACCTAATTGCTTCTGTGATTCTGTAAAATGGGGATAGGTGGCACAAGAGGAATGGAGAACGATACTGAAAATGTCTGAATACGGTAGCTTCAGCATAAATGCATTTTACTGTGGCTCCTTTCCAAGATTGTTTTCCCTTGAAATGACATCCTTGGAATCCATGAGATACCATCTAACTTTGTTTTTATAATCTGTATTGTATTCAATGCTTCTGCAAATAAGTAACCTTGTCTCACAGCTCTGTTATTCATCTGTGCATCTTCCAAAATGACAAAAAGGAATTTACCAGTATTTAAAGGTTGAAATATAATAATAATTAGAACATGTAGTTATGGTCTGGGGTAGGGTGTGTATGTCCTATCTTTCAAGTGAAGTGGATTGATTTTGTTACATTCTTACATAGTTAAACAAACTTGTGTGTCAGTGATAGTTTTAGCATGAGTTTAGAGATTACTAGGCTTATTTCTCTGTATCTTCCTGCTATAGCTGTAGGTTTTTCTGTCTAGACCATACTGTGCCATGGCATATTTTTGAATATTTTCTACTTGTCTGTTTTAGGTGAATTTCTCAGAAACATATCTATAAGTTGTTCACAGAGTATATGAGCTATTCCAAGCATTCTGTATTCTAGGCTATTTTTTTTTCTGTTTCTCCTAGGAGGTGTGGTCCTGCTGGATTGAGCTGCTACAGTATCTTGATTTAGAAACAGCTTGGCTGAACAATCTGGAAGAAAGGGTGCAAATGACAGGAAATCTGCCTGATAAATTGGATGCTGTCAATGATGCCCTTGAGGTATTATAATGGTTCTATTGGATTAGTAAATTTTCACATAGCTCCATTAAAAAACAAGTAAATTCTTCACTTCAGTAGAATGCTGAAATGTACTGAGTATTCTGATTCTTCATGTTAAATGAATGTATTACTCTGAATCAGAAATGGATATTGTTAAGATCCTCCACCAAACGTGGAATTTTTCTGTACAAGATCATGCTGTACTTGGTACCATAATAAAATTGTATGCTGTCTCCTGGCCTCTGCAAATTGATTATTCCTTCCAGTGTTATAGTACTATGAAATGATGTGATTAGGCAAGAAATGCTGTGAGGCTTAATTATCTAAAGTAAAATCACCTCTGTATTTGCCTTGTAACCATTATGAATTAAGCCATAACTAATTTATGCTTTTGGAGCACTTTCAAGACATTTGAGTTGTTAAACTTCTGTGTATGTGGCCATATTTCCAGCTCTGAAAATACAGTAATATTCAGTGCCTTGACCTTTAAAACTTTTTCTGCTCATTAGTCCCTGGAATCAGTCTTGCGTCATCCAGCTGATAATCGAACGCAGATTCGGGAACTTGGGCAGACATTGATTGATGGAGGGATTCTTGATGACATCATCAGTGAAAAATTGGAAGCTTTCAATGCCCGCTATGAGGAATTGAGTCACTTGGTAAGAACTTGGGGCTGGGGTTGAAATAAACTGGGGTTTTCAGCTTAGTAGTCTGAAATGATTCTTGTTGGCTGAATTCATAGATGCAGGACTGCAATACAGGAAAAGAGTAAAAAGCATCACAGTGTTGTCAGCTGTTTTCAATTTGGAGTAATGCCAAAGAGCAAGATGCTTTTCTTTTTTTCGTGACTTGAGTCAGGATTTGTTTTGCAAGCTCAGCACATCCTTGTACTGCAGGGACCCCCTTGTATTTTTTCAGGTAATTGTGACAAAAAGGCAATTCCAAATTTAGGAGGGACAGCTCAACAACTGACGTTAATATTGCCTTCCTACTGCCATAAATACTAGTGAGTGGCTCATGAACTGTAAAAATGAGGAGGATAAGTGACATTTTCACTCTTTGAAATAGCTAGGAAGAAGTCACAGTGAAATAAAGAACAGAAGGAAAACATTCTTCTCATTACCTATCTATTATGTTGTCTTTTTCCTCTTTTCCTACTTCAGTCTAACCTTTTATAGATTTAATAAGTAGAGGAAGACTAGCTGTATTTCACAGTTCAGGTTGCATAGATTTTTGACTTGTGTTCCATATCCTGGTAATACAGGCCCCTGCCAAATTGTTTGATGGGAGTTGTTCTCTGTCACTGCCAAAGTGTAGTCATAGAGGGGATTTTGGTTCATGCTCATTACAGTGAGCAACATAAATGCAGTGCCCTCAGCTGGGGGCTGTGTGCTGTCATTTAAGTTAGCATTCACTACTGTTTTTCCTGTTGCAACAGTACTTTATTGCAATATAAAAACCTGTCTGCTTTGGTAGCTGCAGCTCTGACACACTAGGCTGTTGACAACTCTCCACATCTCTGTGTGTGTATGTGTACATACACTGGTCTGTGCATGTGTTGATAGTGGGGAATTTAGTGACATTTCAGATGAACTTGGATGTTTTGCTGTTGAAGGAAGGGACAATAAAGGGAAAGAACTGTGGGCTTCTGTTTTGATACTGTAACATAATAAGTTTGTTGGTTTTAAAGGAAATGTGTGTGTTTAGACACCAAACAACACGTGATGTATTGCGAAGTCCCCAACTTCCATTGAATAGCTAGTTTTTGAAACTAGTATGTTTTTAAGAGTACTTTCTTCCAGAGGTGATAGGAAAGACCTGTTTTCGCTATTCTGTATATGTAGCAGCACAACTCTCTGTGCCACTGTTTGTCTGTTACTGGTTCAAAAGCCACAGCAAACTTCAAAAATTGCTGCCTACTAGTGTTCTTTTTAGCCAGTCCTCCTAGCATAGGATTTTTTGGGTCTCTCTCACTTTGTTTTGAGAAAGTTTACTAGAATTTGTATTGAATTACAGCTCCATCTTGTCTTATCTTTCTCTCCTGCTCAGGCGGTGAGCCGGCAGATCACTTTGGAACAACAGCTTCAGACCATGCGAGAAACCGACCACATGTTACATGTCTTGCAAGAAAACTTAACAGATCTGGATAGACAGCTGACATCTTACCTGACGGATAGGATAGATGCCTTTCAGATGCCCCAGGAGGCCCAGGTATTTCAGTACAGTTCTTTGCTACAAAACATTTTGAAATATTTCATCATAGTGCTCAGCCTAGACTTAATAATACATGAAGGCTTTATTTCAGTCCTGTGATGATGTTCTAGGTCTTACTTTTGTAATCTGGATTGTTCTCTTCTTTTAAGAAGGTTGTATTGAATTACAGTGGCTTTTAATTTAGCAAGCTGTCACCAAAGACAGAATATTTAAAATAAACCTGATGGTGTTTGTTTTACAGAGTAGATTTACTTGTGATGGGTAGTAGGTGGTAAGCAAACTCCACCTCTCTGCAAGCAATTTTGTGGTTTTTTTTGCTATTTTTCTGAAATTGCAGAAAATTCAAGCTGAGATTGCAGCTCATGAATCCACCTTAGAGGAGCTCAAGAAAAGTGCTCGCTCTTTCCCTCCTGCTTCTCCCGAGTGCAGGTCTCCCCGTGGTGGAACTCAGCTTGATGCTTTGCAGGTAAAAATACGAGAGTCACATGCACTGCTGTGTCAGCCCGTAAATTGTTTGGTGCAGTCAAACAAATCTCAGAAGAAAATATGTGCTTTTACTTGCTTTCATAAGGAAACAAGCAGCTTTAGATGAATTGAATAAGGAAGCTTAAATTTCACAAGTATCATGAGATAAATGCTGAAAGTCAGAAAGTCTCTGTATTTCAGTAGAATGGGTATTTTCAAAGTGTATGATACAGAATTACAGCTCTTTCAGTTGGAGATTAGGAATAGGTGATGAAATTGGGCTTGGCAAATAGTGGTGCCGTGTATTACCAC
The DNA here is from genome assembly GCF_001604755.1 of Lepidothrix coronata. Lineage (NCBI taxonomy): Eukaryota > Metazoa > Chordata > Aves > Passeriformes > Pipridae > Lepidothrix > Lepidothrix coronata. The sequence continues at coordinate 4,116,904 of NW_016690222.1, forward strand.
TGAGTTGTGGTGGCATGCTCTGTGATGGGAGGTGCTTTAAATGTTATTTTTTGAAATGCAGCTACTAATTTGAAACAATCTTTTTACATAATATTTATTAAAACAGAGAAAGCTTCGTGAAGTATGTACAAAGTATCAGCTTTTCCAGAAACCAGCTAATTTTGAGCAACGCATGTTGGATTGCAAGCGGGTTTTGGATGGTGTAAAAGCAGAACTTCATGTCTTGGATGTGAAGGATACTGACCCAGATGTAATCCAAACTCACCTGGAAAAGTGTATGGTGTGTATGCAATGTTCTTACCACATACTTGGGAGTGCTTCTTTCTTGTGTGATTCTTCTTGCTTAAACTCTCTCCTGAGGAAATTTGGCTTAAAGTCCTCAATGGAACTATTGCAACTCATTGGGAAGTGCTAAGACAAAAATTACTAACTAAAAACCTCATATTCTAGGTGAGAATGTGGACATAAAAGTAGTGGACTGTTGATCACAGATGTGGTGAAACAGCTGAGTTTATAAAAACTCCCTTCCCTGGTTCATCCTCATGTTCTGGAGAAGCATCACAATCATTAGTATTTGAACAAAACAAGTACTTTACATAAGATGAAGTACATATAACAGTGTTGACCTTGGAGTAATCACTGCTAAATTATTGAGCTAATTCTTCTTTTTTTGTGTGTGAAAATAAAAACTAGAATAAAATATAGAACATTGGGAGCCTGAAATCTTCCTGTTAGACACTGCTGTTATGCCACAGCTCAGAGTTGAAGTGCTGTTTGATGCTAAGGTCCCCAAATGAAGCAAAATCTTAAAATCTGCATTAAAAATTTGTCACCAATGTACCTATTTGTTTTTAGAAACTCTATAAGACCCTGAGTGAGGTGAAATTGGAGGTTGAAACTGTCATCAAGACAGGAAGGCAAATCGTACAGAAACAACAGACAGACAATCCCAAAGGGATGGATGAACAACTGACAGCATTGAAATTTCTTTACAATGACTTGGGGGCACAGGTAAGAAAAACAAATATGCAGATGAATATTTGTCTGCATGTAATTTCCCTTTTCTGTTGTTTTGATGTCAGATGCTATTCCAAGTTTGATTCTGATACTAGGCTAGCTGCTACATCCAGGAGCGATCAATTGAGAGATTAAAGATTATTCGTAACAATCTTGTAGTTGTGCGAGACCCCTGTGCTCACAGAGTGTTCCTGGAGGAGGTGTAGCTTTGAAGAAAGGACAATTCATAGAGCTTTCATTGTTATGACAAAGCTGACCTCCTATTCATTTAAGTCTTTGAGCCCTACAAGATAATTTACAGTCAGTGTCATAAGTTTTTGAGTCGAGCTAAGGTTTTTTTAGGAGGTGTCATGATACTTTCGAATTGTAATCCATCTAAATGGTTGCTCTCAGTATGAAATGGAAAATGCAGGCAAATCTGTATTTCCCATGAACAGTATTAAATATTGATACGAGTAATTTTCTTAGTAATCGAATAGTTACTTATCTAGGTGAAGTGTTTAAAAAATGGTTAAACCCTTGGAGAACAGGTAGGACTCTCTTTCTAACTAAATTAAGATAGAAGACCAAGTGGACTCATGTGCATTCAGAGCTCTGTGAATGAAACTGTGGGTAAGGGGCCAGATTACAATGTTGAAATGTCTTGGAATGGGCCCTATGAAATATTTTACTGTTGTGAAGTTGAGAACATTCACGAAGGTGTGGATTCTAGTGGGACCTGTGTATCTGTAACTCAGAAAGCATGTAGACAAGAGATTAGGAAAAGCAGAGTTATTTGCAGTATAATGTTATGATTTTTTTTTTTGAACTGAGAACAGAGCGCAATTTTTCAAAATGTCTATTGATTCTGACTGCTATGAGTGGATTTATTCTCAAGTCTGTGTTAAAGTTTGACCAGACTAATTGTGTAGCCAGTGAGAAATAGAATTGATTGTATTGCAGCAAACATGAAATTTCATACCTGTTTTACTGACATGTCTTCAAGGACAGACTAGATTTTCAGTGAAATTTTTCTTTATGGCTTTCTGCTAGCAGGTCTTTCAAAATACAAAAAAGGAATTGAATTTTAGTGTTTGAGTGACTGACTGGATTCTACATCCCCTTGAGTTTCAGTTAAAGGATCATAATAAACAAAGTGTAAACATCATTTTGGTGCTTACTAGCTATAAATTGGTATGCAGATTTCTTCGTCTCCTTTAAATGTATCTTAATTAAAAATTATTCTAGTTTTATATATTCTGTGTTGTATAGTAAGATGCAGATGTTTATAAACAGTCTTTCTTTTCAGGGTCCTTCCATAATGCAAGACAGCCTTAAGATGCAAGGATTTTGTATATTTGGGTGGATATTTTAGCTGGCTAGCACTTTTGGGTTTGCTGTATTTTAAAATATTTTTTTTTTCTTTTCTCTCCCCTTTTTTTTTTTTTTTGGTAGGTGACAGAAGGGAAACAAGACCTTGAAAGAGCAACTCAGCTGGCACGCAAAATGAGGAAAGAGTCTACCTCTTTGTCAGAGTGGTTAGCCACCACTGAAGCTGACCTCGTGCAGAAATCCACTGCAGAGAGCTTGCTTTCTGATCTAGATTCAGAAATTGCCTGGGCCAAAGTAAGTATGATTACTAAATATTTGTAGATAAATTTCTAGCATTATGGCAAGACTATGTAGAAGTGGCTGTGAATTTAAATCCCTGTACTTATTCCTAAATCTCTCATATCCTGAAATTTTAGTGGATTCACTAGTTCATATTCAGTATGTGAGTGAGGCTGATCTGTTTCATCTTGGGCATCTTGCTTCAAACTTAATTGGCTGGTAAAATACTAAAGATATTACTGCATATCTGGTATTAATAGGTATTTAAGACTTACTGTGTCTCTCACACAGTTCATCAGTATAATATTTTTTAAATTATCAGCAAATATAATTGTGGACTGGGTCAAATATTTTACTAATAGAGTAAACTGAAAGTGCATTGAAATTTTAATGAAAAATTGAGTTTCTAGCCTTTCATTGAACCAGCTTTGTCTTCAAAATTGTGACTTTGCGAAACAAAAGACTACTGTTTTGTTTGTTTTCTTTCACCTACAAGTCAAAACTTTTCATGGAAACAGACAAATGTGTTAGCTACTTTTCTTCAGAGTAATTATATTTTCTCACACTGTAGAAAGTTGGGTATTACTTGGAGTTAGCAACAAGTGTCAGTTGATACAGATCAACAATACTGATCTTTCCAGTTTTGTTTACAGTCACTTTTTACTTCTAGAATGAGTCTGTCTGCAATCTTAAAACTCAAAAGCTTACCAAATTGCAAACCTATTTGCACGCATTTCACTCAGGATTAGCAATTACTAACACTACACTTCTGCTGTGGCAGTATCCTTAAGATTCCTTTCCAGATAAACTTGTAAATACTTATTGGAAGTATACTTTCCATACATGTGTAGCAATGCAAATAATTAATGACTCTTACGCTGCACCACCAGGAGGACAGGTCCTTTATGTTACATTTGAAATTGTCATTTCTGTCTTGACGTTTTCTAGAGGCAATTTTAAAATGTAGTAACTTAATAATTTGTTTGTCTCTAAGATAATAAGTTATGATAATAAAATGTTTACTTCTTAGCTAATAAGATGTTCAAGGAGCTCCGGACACTGTACACTGACATCAAAGAGCTTTCTAAGCAGGCAGATATCATCAATAATGATCGGTAATCTTGTACGGCAAGAGGTGCTGTTGTCCACGTGAAAACCATATACTGATATTCTAGAGATGACATATTACTTAACTTACATGTCAGTATGCATACTTTCAAAGATTTTTTTTTTTAAATTAAAAAAAATATTTAAAAACAGAGGTGACTTATAAAAAGTGGTGGAGCTAAAGATATATATATTTACATATTTTTACATAGATAATATAACATAAAGGATTCTGAAATATGTAGCCAGTGAATAGAAAATCTGCAGTAATGAGTTGTGATGGTTCTCCAAAAAAAAAAAACCTTCAATATTGGCCTACTACTCTTCACATTGTTGCCAACTGTAAAAGTTCTTTAATAGGAAAAGATAGAGAAATCCAGATTGTCTCTTCAAATTTGCATTCTGTGCTTTACAGTGAAGAAAAGAACCTTTTAAAATTGGACTTTACAATGTGGTGCATTGCATTTGCTTTACCTACATAATAAAAAGGAAATGTAAAGATAAAGACAACAAAGCAAAAAAGTTTCAAACTAAGTTATTCATGACAATTACATGCACTGTTCTCTTGCTGTCTCTTAAAAAAAAAAGAGATGACTATCTACAGAAAGTGAGTGTAAACAGAAGACAATTACACTTGGTTTGATATTTTTTCTCAAATTAAGATAATCTATGATTTATTTGTTTCCTATGGAAGTAGAAATCTGGCTCCCTTGCCCTTGCTTTTGGGAGCAGTGCAATGTTAATGGGTCCACTTGTTTCAGAATGTGCTGAGAGAGCTGGAAAGGAGGAAAGTTGATCTGAAGAGTATCACAGAAAGTTGCACCGCTCTCCAGTCTCTGGTGGAAGGGAGTGAGACTGTCCTGGAGGAGAAGCTGTGTGTTCTTAATGCTGGCTGGAGCAGAGTTCGAACCTGGACCGAGGACTGGTGTGACACCTTGTTGGTAAGTTGCACGTGTGAGAAATACTCAGGGTAGTTCTCCCTCCACACTCTTGGAGCAGTTGTAGTTTTCACTTGTCTCACTTTACTGTGAAGTGAATTTCTATGATGCCTCATGGACTTAAAGAAATGTGGAAAGGACATCTTGTTAATCTGCAGATGGAGAGGTAAGTCATGAGGTCATATACAATGAGGAAGGTGGAAAACTGTTCTGCAAGTTGTTTAGATGTGTTAATAGGCATTGGTGCCATGTGCTTGATAGCAGAATCTGGAGTGTGATGAAACTGTAAATATCCCAGACAGACAGTTAGCTTGGCATAGCGTGTCTAACCTGCTTAGTTGCAGAGAATAAAACTAGGTTGAACTTCTTTTGCCGTTCTCTTTCTCCCGGATTCAGTGTTAGGACTCTTATGGATTCTTACTCTCCTTAGACATTGTGGTGTAATTTGTATTTTTTGTAGAAAATCCATGTTTTAATCTCTTTCTCATCCCCTTTAATGTGCCACCACATTATATTTTTAATCTTTTGTACTTATTTGCATGTTTATCTTATTGTACCTTTTCTCTAGTAATGTTTTATCACTGTCTCTTTTGCTGTACCAGTAGCACTAGCCTTTTGTGTCCACTTGTTGTTTAGCTTTTAACACAATTCTTGCTACCCCTGTGCATATAAATAATTTTCTAAACTGTCCTGAAAGGGTGCATCTTCTACTGTACAAAGACTGAGTGGGTTGTAGAGCCTACAAGCATTCACAAAACTGCTTGTAGTGGTTTACTCATTAACTGGTAGTAGATGATTCTGCCAGATTAAAATGAGGTGAAAAAAGCCACCAGGTTATGGAAGCACTTGTTAATTTGAGCCCAGAAGTTGGATCTTGTATTCTAGGTAACTTTGTATAACCTGATGAATTGATTAATGTAAGTGGAAACCAACAGGAACTAGTCCAAAAGGATTGGTTTCCATGAAGCTGCTGTGTGTGCTGCTGTTTATTCAGCCTGAACATTCAGCCTCTGTGCTAGCATGAGCAGAGTGGTTTTGTGTCCTTGAGACCCAGATGATGGGCTATTTAATGGACAGTTGATAACTTCCTAGTGGTGTTCAGCTAAGCACTTGTGAGTGTCAGCCTATTACTCTTTTGGACAGCCCATAAATGCAAGTGTGTGAGTATGCCAGCAGCAATCTGTTTGGCTGAAGAAATGATATACTAAGCATATTATACACTTAAAGCTGCTAATTATGCTAAATGGACATGAAACAACTGATGCTAGTATCAACCTGATGCTTTTATATAGTTAAGATATTTTGGTGTTGTTCAGCTAGTTAGGACAATCCACCTTCAGAAGCCCCTGATATGGGCTGAAATTGTGAAAACTTAAGTGTATACATAGATGGTGAACCCTGCGCCTCCTGTCTAGTGCCTCTTGCAGGTCATACTGTTTGTTTCATAATCCAATGAGTCCATGTTAGGAGTGGTCAGGTAGTTTGTTCTTATTTGTAAATGCTGTAAGGATGCTCCAGAACTAAGTACTTCTAAGTTATGTACATGTCTGGTGATGAGTATTGTCTATGTGCTTTGTTAGGTTAAATTGTTTTTCTGTGGAAAACTATAAGTGTCTTGATGGTGATATGGAGAGCAATCATAGACCTTCTCTCTGTTCTCTCTCCCTTTGTTTTGTTAGTCTAAAAGATCAAAGCTTATCTATCCTTTGTTGGAGTAAGAATCTTAAACAGAAGGGTACTTCTCTGAATCTGATAGCTTTATTTTGTCACACAGAATAACATGTTACTTCTGTCTGTGGCACCTAATGTTACAATTTCTGACTGCATGTGAAAGCAGACCTAATTAACATGTCTACAATTCTGTGACTTTTCTTAAGAGGAAGATATTTTAATGCAATCAGTAAAACATCAAAACTCTACTATAATTTGTAGCTTTGGTGTAATCCCTTTCCAATCAAAAAACCCCAACAACTGCACACAGTGCATACTCTTGTACCTGCTAGTGCTGATTAAAAAAATTGTGGGTTTTTTGATTGACTGAACTATTGTGGTCTGGCTGTAATACGTTGTCTATCCTTATTTAGTTGTACAGACTACCTCAGTTACTTCTGTTTCCCTTTCTGTGAATTAGGAACAATAATGTCAAGGGGTCTAGAGTGAAAATTGATTTCTTGTAAGTACTGTTGAAGATAAAAGGTACAATCCAATTTTCAGTGTTTCTTTCCAAAGTGTATCCATTACAGTTGTTTTATTCATCTCCTTTTTACTCATAATATAGATTTTGGCAGCGTTGCAGGGTTTTTATTTTTTTATGGGACATTTTGGGTTTTTTCTTTGGAGGGGGGAAGGAGGAGGGATGGGGATCTTTTCTGTTAATTTTTTGAAGTTACTCATACTGATACATTTTTTTTTTTTCATCTTTTCCCAGAATCATCAGAACCAGCTGGAAATTTTTGATGAAAATGTTGCCCACATAAGTACTTGGTTGTATCAGGCTGAAGCCTTGCTGGATGAGATTGAGAAAAAGTCAGCTAGCAAAAAGGAGGAAACTGTGAAGGTAGGAAATGTTGCCATCAACTGTCAAAATGTTACCAATCAACTTCTGGATTCTAAATTATGTTGTCAGGTTTACTTACTTTTTATTTTTAAAGGTTTCTTTCCTTGCCTAGCCATAACCATTTTCATTTTTTTTCACTTCTTAGCGCTTAACATCTGAATTAGATGATGTTAGTCTTCGAGTGGATAATGTACGTGATCAGGCTATCATCTTAATGAATGGTCGGGGGGTGTCATGCCATGAACTTGTTGAACCCAAACTGGCAGAACTGAACCGTAATTTTGAGAAGGTCTCTCAGCACATCAAAAGTGCCAAGGTGAGGATGAATGAGCCCCAGAACATGCTTGGGTGTTCTATGCCAAAACGATGTCAATTAGCTGTAGTGGATAGATCATTATTTATTGGAACAGCACTTCACTACTTTTGGTTCTCTTTTAAGTATAGATATTTATATGTGAAAACCAAATGCTTTTTTCACCTTAGTAGCAGGTGATGACTTGAGTTGTATGGGAAAATTTACAAACAACTCTTCAGAAAAATGTATATGTTGCAGTACGTATTTATGAGCTCCAGAACAACACCATAAGCTAGTGGAACTGGAAGTTTTTCATTTATTTTGAGACCAAAATGCTCAGATTGAAGTTTGAATGTAGAAACTTGGTAATAACTACGAACGCTGTGTTCAAGCTAACTCTCAGAGTTAGATCAAACAACTCTTACAATTTTTATGTATGTTGATATCTGATGGTCCTGTAAACTTATCATGGAGAATTGTTTTAAATCATTAAGCTGTATGTGACAGCTCAGACTAAATTTTCAGCTTGAACAAAGATGTATTTTGCTTTGCAGATGCTTCTTGGACAAGAACGACTTCCTGTTGTGTCAGAGCCCCATGAAGTTAAAGTGGCTTTTACAGACGTGGAAAAATTTGAGAGTGACATACAGAATGTGTTAAAAGTTGTGGAAAAGCATCTGGAATTGAGTGGGGAAGATGAAAAGGTTTGTGAGCAATAGATCAATTAAATAATTGACTAACTCCCTTTCTATTTTGTCCCCATTGCTGCAGACTTCACAGGGGAATTCTTATCTCCTGAAGATATGGGTAGAAAATGAAGAGAATTAGTTGGTTGTTGGAAATACTGCACAATTTTCCAATACTTCTCCTATAGCTGTTGCCTCTTGGCTGGTGTGCTGAGAGTAACCAGTCATACTTGAGTCTGTATTTTTGTCATGATTTTATATAATACAGATAATGAACTCTGATTTTTATCTATCTTCTGTCTTCTATTCAAAGCAGCTCTTTATAAGGCATCCTTCCCGATAAGTAATGGGGTTCAAATTTAAACTGGTGTGATATATTGAATCACAGTGCATAGGCCGTGTCAATGGATGCTTGTGAGATAAGGTGCAAGTAAGAGTCTTTTAATATGGCTCTATGTTAGAAATCCAAATAAAAACTTGGAACCAAATTTATCATCTAGATTCTTATCTAGACTGCTATTCACCCTTATAGAACTGTCACACTCCTGTTAGAATCTTGTCCACTCTCGCCTTGTTGCCTACAAAATTAGGTAAAGTCCTGTCAGGCCACTCTATCTGCCTTCCTTTTAAGCACTTCAAATATTATAAACTGATCTGGAAAGCTGAGTGTAAGTCTATGAAAAATGCCATGTGTACTACAGAAAGCAAATTCTAAAAGACCTCTATAGAAGGACCTATTGTTATAGGACATAGGCTTCCCTTTGTGGTATTTTTATGTTTGTTAAATTTTTGTTTTCTTGTTGTTCTGCTCTGAGCTTACTTATTATTGTCAAGGAATGTATAGAATAGAAGAGGAGCTAAAGTCATAGCACCCTATTGATGTGGCTGCCTTCTGCTGACTCATTAAGTATCCTGCAGTGCATCTCTTTATGAAGTTTATGGAGTGAGGAAGCTGGATTTTAGGATTTGGTAGTTGTGGAAGAGAATCTCTCTACTTGAATTTGTTTGGGTCCCATTTGGATAATAAAACAACAGTTTGCTAGCACTTCTGTTGATATCTGAGCAGTTAATGTTTCTACAGTTAATTTCCATGGATAATAGAGATTTTTGTAATTTTAGCTGGATCAAGAAAGAACTCAGATTGAAGAAGTCTTGCAGAGAGGAGGGCAGTTGCTACAGCAGCCTATGGAGGACCATAAGAGAGAGAAGATCCGCATACAGCTGTTGCTTCTGCAGAAAAAGTACAAGAGTGTGCAGGTACAGTTATGATAGTTACTATAACTCATTTATGCAGTTTCCTCTTTGATATCCCATTTACAACCTGTTATCCATATTTTGCAACTTACAGCTTTTTAGCATGTAAAATTCTCTAGGAGAGAGTTAAATGTGCATACAACAATCTGACTCTCTGAATCTTTGCAATTCCAAAATATGAATTTTTTCATCCCTAAGTTTGGCAGGAGTGGTTTTGATTTTTAAAGTCTTTTTCACAAATTCACAGAGGGCCCCCTGTATGCATTTACACAGATGGGTGCGGTGAATTGCATTTGCTTCGTTTGTCTTTGCTGGCCTTGAACAGAGGTTTATCTCCACCACTAGGCTGTGTGAAGAGTGACTACAACAGATACATGTAAAAAAAAAAATATTTGTTGAGCTCTCAACTGGAGATGTTTCTGTGAATGAGCCTTCTCCCAAATTCTTCTTGCTTCCTATAGAGGGTGATAGCGTTAATTGTGGACTCCAGTATGTTGTAGTGCTTTCATATGCATACCATATTAAAAATGTTTTTGTCTAGAACAAAGGGAATCCATATTTTTATACTCCTTTTAACTCACCTGTTTGGACTGTATTAGAATTGGTAAGATGAGATGTAGTTCAAAGGCAGGGTTTGGCCCTCAGGCTGGCTTTGATTACGTCTGTGCAGAGAAATAGAATATATCTATTAAAAAATAAATTACTACTATCACATATTTTAGAATTTTCTTCTTCAAATGAATCCCTCAAGTATTCTTCAAGTAAGAAAGACCTATTCTGTTCACTAGTACTTTCTTTTTATATCATATTTTCCTAATACACTGGATTGCAGGAGTACAGGTCATTTCAAAGGAAGCAGGTGGTGGAACTCTCTCCGGTGTTTTCACAGTATAAAAAAGAACATGACAATCTAATGAAGTGGCTGGATGAGGCTGAGGACCGTCTGTCAGGGCCACAGGGTGTGGAAGATGAACAAAAACTACAGGTAAAGGAGACTTTTATTTCTTAGAGCAAACAGTGAATGCTATGTGTGAGCTTTAGAGATTTATGTATTAGGGTTTAATGGCTCTTCTTTTGACACCTCTATGGAAAGAAGGATTTTCTAAATGACAGCATTCCTTTTTCATTAGGAAATTATCAGCATATATTGGTTTGGGATTTCTACATAGTCATCATAGGTCCAAAATACCCCATCCCTCAGGCCTAAATCTTAGAACGTGATCTGGGTGGTGGGCATGATTCAGGACAGTTTCTCTTGCCTGTCTTGATCCATGGGGATTATATTTAACCCTTTTTGATACCCTGACTCAAACAGCCTGATTCAATATTAGTTTGGTGCAGGTGTGATAAAATCCTTGTTTGAGGCTTAAATTCAATGCTTCTGCATCCTGCGGTCAAGATATTTTAACTACTCTGATGCCTTTCACTGCCTAAAGTGCTTAGGGAGTGATAACTGCCCTCATGTGATTGATATTACTATACACAATGAAAATTAATAAGACAGATAGTGTGTGGGTCTTGACAAACAATTTCACAACTAACTTAATAGGATGTCTGATAAAACTTACTGCCCAGAAAATTGTATGTCATAATTGTTGAGGGTACAAATGCTTTTTTGTTTGTTTTGTTGTGGTTTTGTGGATTTATTTTTTTGGGGTGTTTTTGAATTTTTTTTATGTCTCCTTTTTATCCTTCAAAACACTTTTGTTGCATGGTAATTACTTTAATATTTTAGGCAATAACAGTGAGGAACCTTGTGAATCAGTAAGTAATTTCTTAGATGAGCTTGGGGGCTAGGCAGTCTTTCAAGTACTTCTCAATTTCTGCATATGAAGCTTCATAATAAACAGCTATCAGTATTTTTGACTGCTCTGTAACTTTTTAACCTAGCACCAATTAACTGGGGTTAATTGGCAGGGGTAAAATGCTCTGGTTCTGTTTGAAACTCACACCACAAAATCAAAATGTGGTACTCCTCATTCACAACTATAATGCTATGTGGCTTTGGCTGCCTATGATAGATGGTCTGCTCTCCTTGATCACACAGGCTATTCGGTATCAGCTGTGAAAGTAAACCTTTTAAATTTGCTTCTCTTTAGAAAGACTGTTTCACATTATAAGCCTCCCACGTGGAGCTGGGTGGCAAAGATGGCCCCAGGGTCTGTTTAACTGTCTGACATCTGACTGCTTTGTTGGGTCTCCAGCAGTGCCTGCTGGTGATGTGAGCTGCTTGGGACCTGAGTAATGTCAGGGAATTTGTTTGAAGGAGGTGGGGATCCATGCACATTTCAAGTAAAATATGATATGATTTTTCTGCTTGACCATCAGATGCTTTGAGTGAATCAATTACTGAATTGAAATGGGAAAAAGGTGCATTTGGATAACTCTTTGCTAATGAGAGCAGTCCAGTTGTGGCACAGACTGGCCTCTCTTGTCACTGTCGATTTTACTGCAAATTGACTGATCTTCTCTAAGGGAGATAAAGCTGTTTTCCTTAGGGATATACTGCAGCTGGTACTACTGGATCCATTCTTGGATTACTGAATCTGGTTGCTGAATGCAGAATATCATGTAAATTTGGATTACTATAGCAATTACAATAGACTTTTGATGGAGAAAAATCCTTTTTCAGAATTAGTAAATTGTGTAAGAATATTCTTTTTCTTCCAGATGTGGCTTCTGGTCTGGCTGAGTCAGCTAGACTTTCAGAGAGGGACCACAGCAGTTTTCAGTACTGCTGTGAAACTTGGAAACTGAAACTGCTGCGTTTGCTTTGTGTGCTTGTGTCTCTAATTTTCTGATATTTGAGGGGTAAACCAGCCTGTAAAATAAGTGGCCTTATTTTAGTTTTATGACTTACTCTTTCACCTGCTCTGCTAATTGATCTTGAACACCAAAAATGGTATGAAACCATAACATTGTTAGAGGGAGAAATAGTGTTCTTAAATATCATCAGCAGTTTAGATAATCCAGAATTCTAGTGGAGGCACCAGACTTGAAAACTGCAGTGCTTGTTGCTCATCTCGGCTCAGGACTGAGAAGTACTAAATGAGTTTTTGACCCACAGGCATGCAGGTGGCTTAACACCTCACACTGATGTAAGGAAGGTGCAGTGAGCAGAGAAAAGAGAATCTAGTGTTTGAAATGAAGAAACAGGGAAAGAAAGGAAGTTTTTAGCTGCCAAGCTGGAGAGTAACTCCAATTAAGGTTTTATGTAATACATTATTTATTATGTTTTTGTAAACGAGTGTGTAGGAGAGAACTTATAATTTATGGTGCTTTGAAGGTCGTATCTATATATTGATTTGCTAGAAGTAGCTGGATCATAAATATTCCTCATCATATATGCTTCTTGGGATTATGGAGTTAAGTGGCTCTGAAATATTGGTAACCCTTCTGCATAGCAGGTACTTCTAAGTAACCCTAGTTTTGCCACAAATCCGTTAGCAAGAAAAACCTGCATTAGAAATTTGTATCTTGTTGAGGTCTTTCTTTTCTAACCTTGCTTTAGTATTTATTTAAATTGCTCTATTCTTGGCTCAGAATGAGGGAAAGGAAAAATTAAACTTTAAATTACAGAGGTAATTAGTTGACTAAAGTTCCTGAGAGATTTTTCCAGCTTTTAGGAAGTTGTTTTGAAGTGAAAATGATAATTTAGCAGGTGGCAAGTGAATGTGCTGTTGCAGGCACAGTGCAGCTTTTTCTATAAAATGAAATGCAGACACCACCTTAAAGGCTCTTGAAGTATTATTCCTGTAATAAAAAAAACCATATTTGTTTGCCTAATGTACTTTTTATAGGATTGCTTAAATATGAACCATATTTGCTTATATATACTTATAGCTGGGTTACTTAAATATGAACTTTTGTTTGCTGATTGCATTAATTAACACAAAAGAACAAATGAAATAGACATGGGAATTGAGCTTTGGAAAATCTTTTACTAGAAGCCTGGCTCTGAAATATTTTGAGTGTGAGAAGGGGCAAGAAATGGTTCAAAAGTGTTTCTATTCAAAAGAATATTCCATTAATTTTCTATTTGCAAAGACAATAAATAATATGAGGTCTGAGATTTGTTTGGCTAAACACTTCTGGTTAAAATGTTTATGTAGTTAAAGGTGCAAGGAGGTAAATTCTTTAATTTTATTTCAATTTCTTGGGCAGTATTTTCCAAAATCCACTTGGAAGCAAATCAGAAAATCTCCTTGAATTGAATCTTTGGTACATTTTGTTTCAAAATATTTTTAAGCGTAAAAGGGGAAAGGGGAAAAAAATCTGAAATCAAATTTTGAATTTCAGGTTAAACTACATGCTAAGTATAGGAGGAAGCAAATTTTTCTTTTACCTCTGAATTAAAATTATTTTTAGCAGTTCTTATTGAGAGGCCTTATTTATAAATGTTCACTAGTAACCCCGTATTCCCTTTCTTTCTGCAGTAGTATTTAAAGAGAGATCAAACTTAAATTTCAATGGTGACAGAACACATTTATTAAGTATAAAAGGACTATTAAGTCATTCAGTCAGTTTTTCTCCTAAATAACCTTTGATTAACTCTTCTATTTGTGCATACTTAAGAAAAGCTGAGGGGGGACCGAAGCACCGCTCTTATAAAGACAATGAGAGGGATTGTTCAGCCTGGAGAAGAGAAGGCTCTGGGGAGTTCCTTATAGAAGCCTCCTAGTACCTAAAGGGAGACCTGCAGGAAAGATCAAGAGGGACTTTTTAAAAGGGCATATAGTGATAAGACAAACTAAAAGAGAGTAGGTTTAGATTAGATTTTAGGAAGAAATTCTTCACTGTTCGGGATGGTGAGGCACTGGAACAGGCTGCCCAGAAAAGTTGTGGAAGCCCCATCCCTGGAAGCATTGTAGGCCAGGTTGGATGGGGCTCTGAGCAATTTGAGTGACTTAGTGAAATGCTTAGAAACATGTGGAGGAGGAAGATACAGACAGGTGTTTGCAAACATCTTTGTTAGTGGGGCTTAATATCTTATTATTTGGCAGCTGTGCTAGGGATTTTCATGTGTTCACCCAAACCAGACAAATTGCAAAGTCAAATTCACTGGCTGGAATTTCTGTGAACATAAATTTATTCTGCACTCTCTTAAGTGTATTCAGCTGTTAGTAAATAACACAATGCTTCTGTTTTACTTGACTCAAATTCACCAAGTACAGGATGGTGATTTAGAAGTTGGTTGAATTGTTCAATATTTGGAGATGGGTTTACTTTTTATTCGATGATTTTAAAGAACTGGGCTGTTTTCAGAGATGGTAATAGAATCCTGTTTGACAAGAAACTTTTTCAGCAAAAAAATTCTTTCAGTCTGCTTCACCTGCCTCTGCTGATTTTGCCAGGCATGGCAGAGTATAGCTTCTTGCAGAAGGCTTCCTAATGCTTCTGATGCAGGCCATCATTTGTGAGCCAAGGAAAAGCTGCATTAAATTACTGTTCTTACTCTCTTATCTGCTAACATGATACTTGTCTAGATAGCCTAGTCTTGCAGCCAGAGCAGGAAACAATCGCCAAGCTCTTGAGGAGTTAGTGTTTCTTATTTCTGCAAAAAGCATATTGGGTACTGGTGGCACGCTAATTTATTTAAAAAATGGTTGGGAAATGTGGTTGGGGATGGTTATTGAAAAGAATATGGAGAGGAAAAAAATAAATTGGTAACTTTTGGGAGTCCTTGATGATAAAGGAAGCAGACAGTGGGTTATAATCACAACTAGATACAGGCTCAATCAAGAAGTGTAATTTTTGGAAATGGTAAGGATCAAGGTGAGAGAAACAGCAGTGCCCTTCCCATTCCCCAGAATTTTAACCAAGAATTATACAGGGTCGTTGTGAACCATGATATCTACTGTTCTCTAACTTTTTATGTAAATGTAGAAACTGTCTTCTGCAGGACTTGGAGCTTTCTGAATTTATGTAACCTTTCTAGAAAGGCCTTTGTTTTGTCTTTTAATGTAGAAAGGTACTTATTCTGAATATAGTTTACTGACTTAGGATTTTTTTCATAAAATTGCTTGTGGTTTGAAATCTAAAAAGTACTTTCATGTTTTCAGGCAATCCCTGTCCAGCAGAGGTTAAAAGGCCAATTTGCCACAGGGGTTAGGACCTTGCCTTTTTCAGCTGAGTACTTGGTTGAAATCAACAAAGTTTTGCTGGCCATGGCTGATGTTGAACTTCTGCTGAATGCACCAGAGCTAAATACTGGCATCTATGAGGATTTTTCATCTCAGGAAGATGCACTGAAGGTACTGCATGCCTAAGCATTATATTTAGAGTGGAGAAGAGAACAGTAGAAGACCCTCACCTTAGCAACTGTATAGCTGTATTTCTGTTCTTGCTCCATATATTTGGGATCAAAATACACTGAAAATTAAAAAACAACAGTTCTGTTGACAAATTTTTTTTCTATGCATAATCTGGATACAAAGTGCAGCAGTGTGAAAGCTGGATGGGAGGTTGAGGGAGTAAGGTTTAACTTGTTGGAGACACTGTTGTGTTTTGCATCATATAGTCTGCATAACATGTATAGAAATGCTAAAGCCACTGTCCTTAACATTCCTGCTTGATCTCCTTAATACAGCTACTGGTTTTATGTTGTGTGAAAACAATTGCTCACATAGGAGGAAGGAGAAAGGGAAATTCTTCACTTTTTACAAAGCTGTATATGAGGCCACAAGATGACGGTCCCTGTTTTAATTAGCAAAGCATCAATGTGCATTCAGTTTTAGACTCCCACTTCTTATTGTTAGCCAGTGGATTTACCTGTGTGATGAATGATGAGGAAGTAGTTAAGGATTTGACCTTTTTCAAAAGGGGATGAAGAAAGTATGTTTGAAAATACTGAATCCTGCTGTCCAGTGTGAGTAAAGTATGTAGAAGTATGAGTCCCAGTTAATTCTGAGCATACAAAAGGGCACGATACAGAGATTACTCCAGAAAATATCCATTGGAGTTGGGAATTACACATGGTGTGGTGCAGTGTAGATGTTCCTCCCTGGATTGGGAATCATAGCAGGGTCCATGTTTGAGGTAGTCAGGCTTTGCCTCTCACCAAGAGCCAGATCAGATGTTTCTGCAACTGTTTTACAGGTCCCTTAAAAGCTTTTCAGAATTTCAGTCCACTTTTCTGACCTGGTTTTCTTTCTGCTGTGTACATGCTTCCATTTTTCATGTTTTGTTTTTTTATATAGTTTGCATAAGCAAATAGAGGAATGATGCCAGCCTTTGACAAAGTGGGCAACCTTTCTGTTTAGTTGATATTATCATGTCCCTGTTTACTCTGCTTCTATACTCCCTTGAGTACAACTAGGAGTGTTTATTTTAAGATGGGTTTTAAATACTACATTTTGGTGCAAGTGTCTCATCTGATTTTGAAGTTAAGGTATATCTAAGGATGTTTTCAGAAGAAGCAAATAGCAGAGCATAGGATTTTTAGAAGTGTTACTCTTTTAAATTCAAAAAGATAAGTAAATTCCACTGTGTGTAGGGACTCTTTGTCCTCTGAATACCAAGGCTGTCTTGCAATAGCATCTGGTTTAAAGGAATTTTCACATCATAGTTCAAAGATATTTGAGATTGATTACCTTATCTTTATCATTTATATCTGAAACCTTTATACTTTTGGCCTTCTGTGCAAATGGGAGGCCACATGAAGCATAATAAAAAAATATTGTGGTCCCTTTTTTTACATAAGGAGTGAGTATGTTCAGTGTCTTCGTGATATGGGCAGATTTGTTTAATAATGAAGATACTGCTGTTTTGAGAAATATGGTGTGCCCCTTTACCTTAGGGACAAATTTGATATATAAAATATTTCATCCTCTTTGTAAAAATCTGAGAAGGACACATGTTTAAAGGGTGTGATGAACTATTCAGTTCAGTTGGCAAAATAGATTTAAACTGTAAACTGCTGATACAGCTGGTCATGGTCTTATTGTAGATGCTGATTTTTGGAACAGCATTTTGAAGAGATTGCTTTTTGGTGCGTGTGTGCTTTTTGGTTTTTTTATATTTCCTGCTGGTGTTGACTTTACTAATGCCTTGTGTCATTACTGTGCTTCCAGAACATAAAAGAGATTTTGGATAAACTTGGGGATCAAATTGCAGTCATACATGAGAAGCAGCCTGATGTTATATTAGAAGCATCTGGACCTGAGGCAATACAAATAGGAGATGCACTAACTCAGTTGAATGCAGAATGGGACAGAATTAATAGAATGTACAATGATCGTAAGTGGTAAGTCAAGGCTGATTGGTCTCTGTGACCACGTGGTAAATATTTTATGTACACATTTATATAAGTGTTTTTCAAATCTACCTGACTGATGAAGATGTGTTTGGGAGTAATCGCTTTAATATTTAGCACTGCAAAGTAATTTCTGAAATTATTGAATGTTGAAACTGTTAACATGCAAATTGTAGTTTGAAGATGATTGTTTCTACTTTATAAAATAGAATGTTTTGTTTATCAAATAGAATGTTTTGTTTTTGTAAAGGTATCACAAAGCAAAGTTCTAGAAGAATAGAGTTGAGTAGGACGTTTTATAACAAAGAATTTAAGGCTGATTTTTTGAAGGAGGGAAAGAGTTTGAAGGAATGGGGTCTTGAAAACACAGCACCTATGGTAGTTGTCAATACTATTTGTTGTACTTACTTAAAGATGAGAAATGACAAGATCAGAAAATTTTGTGATTGAGAAAACAAGAGAATACTGAAACCAGTGCTTAAGAAATATGTATTTCTTATTTCCTTTCCACAAATTTCTCCCCACTCCTTACAGAAGATACTCTAAACCAAAAATATCTTACCTGAATCTAATTTAAAATACCGCATCCTAATTTTAAGTGTTTAAAACCAAACTCAATACTATGTAGTCAAACTTGGTAAAGTGTATTAGATGAGTATTTTAAGTTGGAATTTGTAAAAGTGTGAAACTATATGTTCATGAAGTTACCACTAAGCTGAAGGTACTCACACTGCAAACAGCAGTAGACACTAAGATTGCTGCTGTGCAAAAAACCCACCTTAATGACTGAAAATTATTCTGTGAAATTTAAAATTAAATGCAGAGGCTCATACTGTAGTTAATTTGCTTTTACAGTATTGGCTTTTCAATGGTAATGTAATGTAATGGATCATGCAGAAGTTCTGCAGAGCATAAAGTTATGCCTAGCCATGTTCATTGGCTTTGTAGCACTAGAAATCTGATACCACATACCTGTGATAGTGTATTTTGAAGAGATGTTTTTAAAAAGAGTGTGTATTACATAAGCTGATGTTTTCAACTCTTTCTCAGAGCACTGATGTATGCATAGGAATATAATTGTCTAAGTAGAGGCTTGCAGAAATTCTGGGCCACTGGATCAGTGAAGGATCAAGATTTCTGATAACTCAGCAGGCAATGTTATTTCACTGTGAGTTTTTTAAGTAGAAATCAGTGATGCTAGCTAGGTACCACTTTCTGTGCTCTCTCTAGGAGCTTGTGGTCACCTGCTGTATTTGGAGACAACTGCTCCAGAATCTGGTGCCCACCCATATTCATATGCCTGCAGCTATTTTATTACCCTCATAGATATAGTATGCACTAAGCTTTAGTTATACCTGTTTTTCCACCTGTAACTTACTTGAAAAGCTTTAACTAATATTTTAATTTTGTAAGTATGAGTACAGTTTCATTTACTACTCAGATTTGGTTTGATTAAGTAGACAGGGTTAACCAGAAACCTAGTCTTCTCATAGAAAAAGTTAAGTTTAGTGTTTATAAATAGCTGGCAAAATGCAACAGATTACCTCCTCACTTACTTCACTGAGTACACATTAATCTTGAACTTCATGAAGTTTGTAAAGCTCTGCATCTTAGAGAGAATATTATGGGGCTTGATTTTTCACACCGAAAGGGACTACTGTACTAGCAGTTTAGAGAAATGATACACAGCTTCCTGAATGTATAATATGCTGAAGTATGTACTTTGATTAATGAAGACATTATTAGGCTGAATATTAAAATGCTGTATTTTGGCATTATTTTTTTTATACCCTTTCTGTTATGAAGAAGAACTTCTAGCCAAATTTAATCTTGCTTTTCCTAGTGTTTTCCTAGGTAAAAGCTAGATGACTAGCTCCTTAATCATCTTTGCTTTTTTTATATTTCTGGAGTGGGTGGAGATTTTGACATTAGGAGAAATGGCATCTGAACCTTGTGGCAAAAGATTTAGTTTTCAGAGATAGTAAAGATTTTGTGATTGAGTGCCAGCTAAGTAGATAAACCTTTGATAAAGGCTCTGATGTAGCCAAGCACAAGTTGAATTAAACTGTACTTAGCTAAGCTTCTAAGTAGTCAGCTAAATCCAGTTGACCACAGTTTGACTTGAACATATGTGTAGAGTAAAATGTGTGTATGTTTTGTGTGTATATATGGGCTTAATGCTTTGCTGAGCTTCTTGTAACAATGCTGTTTTGCCAGTTCTGCTCCTTCTGCTGGGGATTTCCCCCCAGTGCTAAAAGTGTTAGTGTCTTGGGAATGAATTGTGGTTTGGAAGCAGTGGATTCCTCCTGTGGAAGAAGCAATAAATAGCCAAGTCTTGGTGCAATAGTCATAGGACTTGGTACTTCTACCTTTCAGCAAGACAGTCTCTAAGGAAACAGCAGCATGTGCATCTGGCTCAAAACTGGAGTAAACTTTTTCTTGTTGCTCAAAATACTGATGAAACTGGAGTCTCACAATGCAAATGGAAGGATTTAAAGCTTTATATCTCAGTGTTCTCCTGACGTTTTAAAATTTTGGATTCTGAAAAAGTCACATGGTCAAAACTCCCTCAAAAACTTTAATTTTTAAGGAAGTAATAGGACATTCTTTTAATCTGTTTTAAGTGCATAGAATATATCTTCTCATTAAATGTGGAATGAGATACTATCATGAGATATGTTCAGTTAGACTGAAATATACCTGAGAAATAAAAGGAGATTGAGATTTGGGGTCAGTCTACAGGTTGGTCTAGGATGTTGAATCAAGATATGTGCAGGAAACTGAAGTGGTAGAACTAGGAGATAAGGGTAGAAAAATTTAAGTAGAGATTTTTAAGACTTCTTTATCGGAATTGACCAATATGAATAATAATAATAATAATAACAAACCGTGTATGTATCAAGAAATATGGATATATTTTAAAAATGAGATATAATTTTGATGAAAATAATCACCCCAGGAACTCTGAGATTCTTGAATTTAATTAGTGAAAAAAAAATAGATGCAATGTTAGCTCTTTAAACTTTGGTTTTAGATATCTTCGATGTTATGCTGCTAATTTCAGATTGTATCTACATATATGCAATAACCCTGTAATCTCTACTGTTGCAATTATTTAAGCCAAAAATAATGGGCTGCAAATGAGATTGTTCCTCTGTCACATTAGAGGGTCCTGTGAATAACAGGAAACCTGACCTCCTATGTCTTGAAAAATGACTGTTTTTATTGGTTTGGAATAGTTAACAATCAACAAATAGAAAGCAAGCCACTCTATTCCTTTCTGACATGGTTTTCTTGTTTAGCATTCATGCTCTGATTTTGTTAGCTTGTTAATATAAGAGAACTCTCATTTTGTTAAATACCGGCCTTCTGACTGTGATAATTCCACTTGCTCCACGCTACAAAATGTTGCCCTTCAAGTTAAGCTACACATTAATTTGAGGCTGCAAAGTTGATGACAATGAAATCCCTGTTAAATTATTGTGTGATTAAAATGTATAAGACCTACTTATGCATGCCTACTGGTATGGTTTTATATAATCAAAATCACCTTCGCTTAATAAATTCTGGGCACCAGCACCCCACATAGCATATGAAGGAAAAAAGAAATCTGAGCAATTAATCATATTTCATGTTTCTCACTGTCTCATATCTGACATGTTTCATGATAAAGAAAAAAAGGGTTCTGCAGTCCAATTTGATGTAGCTAATCAATCTTTATTTTTTTAAGCGATTGAAACAAAAGTTTGCTTAGGACTGCCCTTTTTTCCTTCATCTGGAAGTTAACAACAATCTCTGCTGTTGGCTTTCACCAGCTGCTACTATGCCAGGAAGCCTTCAGTACTAGGACTTGGTTAACCAGGCTGTATACTAGCCTTTCTGTTCTGCAGGGCAAGTTTCTACTGGAGTAGGATTCTTAGCCTTTTCTCTTAAGTGGTTTGGATAACTTTTCAATCCTTTGTTTTCAATCAGTTGCTTTGACAGAGCGATTGAGGCATGGAGGCAGTTCCACTGTGATCTCAATGATCTCTCCCACTGGATAACGGAAGCTGAAGCGTTACTGGCCGATGCCCGTGGTCCGGATGGCAGCCTGGAGCTGCAGAGAGCTGGGCTGCACCAGCAGGTATGTGCGATTTGTGCGTAAAGCGAGCAAGCTGGGAAAAGTCTAGACTTCTGTCTAAAATTGTAGTTTTCTATATAGACATATGTATTAGCAGTGAGGCTGTGAATTGCACTTTAAAAAGTGATAACTCTTAAAATTTCTATTTCAGTTGCAGTTTAAAATTATTCTTGGGGAAGAGCTGCACTCCTTATAATGTGGGGTTTTATGATCTCTCTTGGTATGGATAGGTTTGAGATAATTTGATAATTCAAATGCTGGCATAATTTATGTCAGTTTATAAATTCTGTTACAGCTTAAAAAATATGTCAATCAGTTAAAAAATCCAGTATATTATTTCACTTACTTTCATCTCATAATTAAAAAATGGATCTAAATGATGGTCAATTATAATTTACCTAACTTTAAACAAATGACTTTGGAAGATACTGCCTTGTATAAACAATCTAGAAAAGGAGTCTTATCTTATGTTGTATTTTTCAGACTTTAGTTCTGGAATTTAGTTCTCTGATGTCTTTTTAGTTATTTTATTTCCTTTTAAATAAGGAGAAGAAAGCATAACTTCAAGGATCAGATTTTTTTTTTCTTTTGAGAATAGTAGTTATCCAGGTGTCAGGTGTGTGTTGCAAAAGAAAAGTAAGTTCTATCTAAACCACAGCTTCTATTTTATCCTTGTTGCTGCTTGAAGTTTCCTTCTGGGGCATTTCCCTTCTCTTTCTTGAATCATCTTATTCCTAATCAAGTTGCAAAGAAATTTTTGCTAACAAGGTAAAATTTTTGTAGTGGTAAGGGATATTTGAAGGTTTAATCTTGACATCTTTTGACTTCCTTTAGCTTAATGCATTTTCTGTGTTGTCTGGGACCGTGACAGCACAGCCATAATTATCCTAGCTAAAATACTCTGAAGTTAAAGAAAGTTAGGAGTATAGGTTATGAAAAGAACTGGTAAAAAATGTCATACCATCTGTTAGTACTATTAGGAAGTGTTGTACATTGAGAAAAGGAATCAAACATGAGTGTAGATTTTAACACTGGTGGTTTAAATGAATTCATGTGATTCTAAGTAGTATTTGGTGGCCTATTCTGTCTCACTATCTTTTTATGACACTCATAAACTTGAACTAGATTCAACAACAGAACATTAATAACTTAAATCAACAGCATCCAATTCTAAGTAAGATGGCTTTAAGTGCCTGTTTTAGTAAAATAATATGCACCCAGGATTTGTCTTGCATATCATGAGCCACAAATCAAAGTCACTTTAGGTCAGTAATAAAATTTTGTGTGGCTTTTATATTTCTGACAGGAACTTGAAGAGGGAGTCAGCAGCCATCAGACCAGTGTTTCAGCTTTGAACAGAACTGGGGAAGGGATCATACAGAAACTGTCTGCTACCGATGGGAGCTTCCTACAGGATAAGCTGGCAGGATTGAATAGACGCTGGAAAGCAATCACCACAGAGGTCATGGATAGACAACAGAGGTAATAAGTTAATCAAAAATTTGGGTGTCTGACCAGATGCAATAAGGAGAGACTCACTTAGAAGACTCTGGCAGAGATAGTGCATCCTATTGCATGCTGTCATTAATCTGAATTTTCCTGACATTCTGAGCTCTGTGTTTTGAACCACCTTCTAGAACAAATTTCTTGTACATGCACCTGCAGTTAACTCCTTAGTGAATCTGTGTTTAATACAACCCACAAAATGACAATCACAAAACTTTTCTTACAGTTTTAGTTTGTTTTAAAAATAATTTCATTATAAAGTCAGACTTTTTTACGAAGAATTAATCAGCTACTTTCTCTGTCTGAATCTGAACTGTACGTTACCTTAATTTCTATTTTAGCATTGACAGAGATAGACTAATTGAAACAACTTGTATTGTTCTCGAATTTCCACAATTCTATAAAGTAAGATCTTTATGTAATTACATGTTTTTAACATCTCCTGATACTTTTATGATGTAATAAGATCTTTCTTAATTAGTTTGAGATGTTTCATTAAAGCTTTGTGTGATTTATGAAAGTATTAGATACGTCCCTAAGACCTCCAAGGAAAAAATTCAGTGACCCTATACTGGTTTACAGTGATTAGGCCTGAAGGTGTTGCCATTACTATTACTTATGTTTAATGTCTTCTGCAGTCTTTTAGAAGTCTATTTTGTTAATTCGGAACTGAAATTTGTCTGTTTCTAAGGTAGTATTATTAATTTGCAAATATCTTTCATTTTAATGATGATGATGGAATCTTTTGGCAGTAAAAATGAATCCTTTAAAATGCTCCAAGCATTGACAAACACTTGACTGTGGCATCAGAAGTGATGTAGGACTGACATGCTGTATTCACTGCGGAAATGCATGTGGGCTTTTTGTTTTGCTTTTTAAGGCTAAAAGGAGAGAATCAGCAGCTGATAGAGTACAGAAAGAAGCTTGATGAGCTGCGTTGCTGGTTGGAAAATGCAGAAAATGCTCTGGACACAAGATTCACATTCAACCATGGAGAAAACTTGCAAGAATTGAAGGCAAGATTGATTAATGCGTATATGTGTATACACCTGTCTTATGCAAAGCATCAGGACATGGCTTTTGGGGAGGGGAATTTTCACATTGTAAATAGCCAAAGAAATATTATGGTTCTGTGAGACAGTTTTATGAGATTACGTACACACGCAAGATACCTCTCGAAATGAAGTTGGGTTAAGTTGGTAACTGTGTTATCTAGCCAGAAGATGGTGTCTGTGTATGAGAAAGTGAGAAATAGATATGCTACTGATAAAATTTAGCAAGTAGAGTTTAATTGGAGGTGTTGTCTCCATCTCAACTTTATAATTGTTAAAACTTGGAGCAAAAAGCTGATAACCTTAAATGGTAAGTAAGCACCATTGTCCCATTTACTGAGCAGTTTTAATGCTTTTTTGCATGTGTAAGATTTTATCTAACCTGCTTTTTAAACTGTAAGGGTTTTGGCCTTTTCGAATAAGTTGTGTGCGTATGTATGTATTTTTCCTGTTTATTTTCTGTCTGGCTTTGACAGCAAAACATCTTTGGTTTGTAGGATGTGTAAAGAGAAAGTTTCTGATATTCTAGAAGAATGGGAGGAGTACCCAGTCCAACTAACCTGCTTGCTCATTTCTTAAAAATCAGTAATTTATCAAAAGGCAAGAAAAAAACCAACACAAAACCCAAGCAACCTCAATTAGACCAAATCTAGGTGGGAAGGTTTGACAAGTGTGTTGAACGATGTAAAGTAGTTGCAGTCGTTTGCCTAAACAAATTGACTGATGTCAGTTGAGTGTTTGCCATCTGACTATCATCAAAGTGTATTTTTTCTTGCCTTCTATCTTAATATAAATACCTGAAGCGAAGGGTAGAACTGGAATAAAGGGGGAAAGAGCAGAGTTTGCTAGGGAAACACTGGTAGAGCACATTATTAAGT
This sequence comes from Lepidothrix coronata, assembly GCF_001604755.1. NCBI lineage: Eukaryota > Metazoa > Chordata > Aves > Passeriformes > Pipridae > Lepidothrix > Lepidothrix coronata. The sequence goes on from NW_016690222.1 coordinate 4,142,158, forward strand.
ACCAATTTGGCCCCGTGTAAGAATGTTTTCAATTTTGATTATATATCTGAATTAAAAGTTTAAGTTTGCAGTAGAACAGGTGCTGAGCAAGGTTGCTGGTCTTATTTCGTCTAGTCAAATACAGAACAATAAGAAGGGATATGATGATGAGAATAACGAAATGTAGGGAAGATGAGCTATTATTAAAGGATGATATTAGGGAAATGGGAATAACTGATATTAACTGATCAGTCAGGAATAAATACTGTTTGGGAATGAGAAGATTTCTAAGTAGAGCTTCTGAAACAGCATCCAACTGAAAAGGTTGTAACATATTTTAAGAAAATAATCCTTTTAAGGTAGACCCTTGAAAATTTAGGGAAGACACTGCTTTGTATAGCACTTATTGTGGAAGAGTACTCTTTTCAGTGATTTCCCATCCAAGCCTGTGTTCCTTTCACTTTGCTATGCCCACCTCCATAGTAATTGTGTAACAAGTTACTTCAAATATTGGGGTGTAAAAATATGATCTGTACTTGGTATTGTAATTTTTTATTCTAGTGTTTCAGAAACAAAATTTGATACCTATTCCACAGTGCTTCTGGTCTGTGGGCAAATGATAGTACAGTTGATTAAAGTCAGTGGGAATACAGGCATAAGCTTTTTGATTTTTTTGCAGGTTCTGACCTGCACTTCATTTTAAAAGACAAAGAAAGCTGTGGATGGTTGATCAAAATGAACTTTTAAGGTTATGTTTAGTTTTTAAATACCTTTAGAGTATACTTTAAGAGTCAAGTACCTTGTAGCGATCTACCATGTACTTGTATAAAGCGTGTTAGATGTAGCTCTAGTTTTTAATTTTTTTTTTTTTAAAATGAATGCACCAACAAGTTTGAATGACAGTGTGTTGCCTTTTGGATACAAGTAGTATATCCAGAGTTGATCAAACGGAAGCATCTTGTGAGATGAGAATTAGTGTGCTTGATGTGAGGCTGTACGTTGTGAAGGTTGTGTAAGTTTTTTCCAGTAGCAATAAATGTTGGTATTTGAATAGATGTTTTAATAATTTCTAGATTGGGCATAGAAACCAAAATAGAAGCTTTTCTGTTACATATTTCCAGGCAAATGTCTAAATATTGGAGTTAAAATACACTTAAACGTGTACGCATTTTACTTCAGTCTAAAACTCTTCTGTCCCTTTTAGGTCTTAAGTGAAGAGATGGAAGTACAGGGTGACAAACTGGAATGGCTGAACAGAACTGAACCTGATGTGCTTTTGGATAAAAATGTTGATCTTCAGGAAAAAGACCAACTTTCTGGTTGCTTGCAGTCCCTCAATGTGAGGTGGAACAAGGTGTGCATTTCTTGAGCACAGGGTACCTGAAGTTGAAAGGAGAGTGGTATATTTGGAATGATTATTTACCTTTTCATGTGTCTGTAGCATGTACATAAAATGACTTGAAAGCCACGCAAACATGAGCAGGAAATATACCCCAAACAATTTCTATGTGAAAACACTGGTGGGCATTTTTTCATCAGATTGAGTTATTTTAGTTAGCTTAGGGTTTTTTGTTGATTTTTTTTTTCTTTCATATTGGCTTTCTTTTAAAAGATTAATCAAAAGTATTTATCAGCTGGATCAAAAATATTTTGCTGATTTGAGTCTAACAGTAGTGTGTTAACTTGAAATTGAGAATTACAATAAATCTTTGCTGTATAGGAAAATGGTATGCTTGCAGCAGTTAAGAGGAAAACAAATGAAGCTGTGGTAAAGCTTAGTGAAAAAATCTTATCAAATGTGTCTGGGATTCTTCCTGAGTATAACTACTGTAAATTAGAAACTCCTGTGTTCAATCTCGTTGGCAAGTATGTGACAAAAAACTCACTGTTTTTTTGGTCAAGATTTTTTTGTCAAGAAACAAGATTTTTTTCAAGCAGAGTATGGAGATCCTAATGAAAAAGAATAGGATTATTTGAGATTATTTTATGGATCGTGGAGGTAAGAATTTATTGGGGAAAGGGGCTTTCTGATAGGTCAGGGAAAGAAAATGTGTTTTTTTACCAACTCAGCCATGAAAATGGGGATTCCCCAACTGCTTTGTGTATTACATTTCCATCACTGCCTTTTAAAAATATTTAAAAAGCAATTAGCCACATTTGTCTTCACTACAATGCAGTTTAGTTGTAACATTTTTTCCTTTTTAAATTAATTCCCTATTTCTCTACTTTCATGTGACTGACTATAGATCATGCTTTGTATATCTTTTCTTCAAAGTATATTCAAATAATGAGTCATAGTTTTGGTGCTTAGTAAAAAACATGTAAGCAACCTTTCTACAACATTTCATTTATTTATTTTCAATATTTAGGTATGACACTGGGATGTAGCGAAAAAAACACTTTACTACCTCTTGGCATTTTTTTTTTTTTTTAAGAATACCTTCAAATATAATTGAAATATATCTGAGGCATGCCATTCTAGCAGGCATGGTGTAGAATAGTTTGTTTTTCAATAAGAGATTACACTTTTGCTGTTAATGTAGGTTGTGTTACTGGTTTTGTTTCTCTCTACTGGGCTGTAGGTGTTCAGAGAAGTGCCTGACAGAGTGAGAGAACTGGAGGCATTTGTTGGGCAGTCTCGTCTTGTTACACAGACAAAACCTTCTGGTGAGTGATCAGTCCTTCTACTCTGCTTAATTACATTCAGTTTAATCCTGTTTGCAGTCAAAAATAATCAAAAAACCCCGTATCTATGAATTTAGACAAATGTAAATAAGACATGTTTGTAGAATTGCGCTCTACTGGGGGCTACCTTCACATTATTATGGGAGAGGGGGAATGTTTGGGTAGGGAAAAAATCACTCTACTGTTCACAACTGGGGAAGTCTTTTGGAGTTCCTGTAAGAGTTTTGAAACAGAGAAATGTTTTAGTAAAGCTTAGGCCTCCTCATAAGGAGCCAGTGTACTAGGTACAGAGTAAAAACCAAAATAGCTGTGCTTGTCACAGCCTGGTTTCCTGTGGATTTGTGGTCATGCCTTTTAGTAATTAAGATCCACTAGGTGCTTTCCATACAGCTAATTATTTGTAAAGTATCTCCTGTGTGTAGATACTTTGCAGTCCTATAAATAAAAGCCATTCTGCATCTTTTGGCTCAGTTTGGGACAGAGATGAGTCTTTCTCATCTGCTAGATTCCTGAATCTTTTAGGGAAGGCTCTCTGAATATATATTCTTGCATCAGATGCTCACACTGGCCATATTTTCAAGTTGTTGAATGCAGTTCAGAGGATACAGATTGTAAACAAGATACCCAGGTATCTGTTTTAGAAAACTAGATAAAAAAGCCCTTTTCTGAAAGATTTGGCAACTTAAACTTCAGTAAATTGACTCTATTTTGTTTTTAATTCAGCATCACTAAACAAAATTTAGAAGAGGCAAATCAATTTTTGTGTAATCCTTTCAAAGCCTTGATTCAGCTTGTTTTTCTTTCATACAAGGTGTTTGTTAGGTACAGCTCCTAGGTTTCATTGTTTGAGGGAAGTGTGAAGTACTGATGATCCAGCTTGATGTAACTTAATGTTTCTTGGAACTGGGACACAACTTCTGGAGTGAATTTTACTGTTCAGCTCATCCCTCACTTCTTTGCAGTGTCAGATTAAAAAGGTAGAAAGGATGTGGCTGAACTTGTCAGGCTGAATAGGCATCTGTCCCTTCTTCAGACAGTTTTGTATTGCCAAATCCATGAAGCACTTATTGTGGAAACTTGACTGACTTTGCTTGAGTGAATTCTGAACCGAGAGCGGCGAAGACCTTTCTGCTGCATAATAGAAAAGTGAGGAAGGCAATTTTAGACATTTATCTTGAAAGTATTGGGTTTCTTATGCTTAATAAGGGTCAGTTCCCTTTCGTGTCAAAGAGTATTTAGCTCTATTCTGTTAAACTTAATGTAATTTTGTCTTTGCGAGTTTTCATCTTGTTTGTTTTGAATTCACGCTGCATCATTTGGCTGAGTGTTTGGCATGCAATAAAAAAAAAAACACCTTAAAGGGGCAAAAGGAACTTCTGATTACTTTGTTTCTGTTTGTTGAAGTACGATTTTTCCTGTGCTTTTCCTATAGATGCTATTGCATATTCATAGGAATTACAAAAAATCCATGTAATTGCCAGAACTGCATGTGCGGCCATGACTTCTTTTTTTTTTAACAGAACCCCTAAACTCTGTTTCAGATATCCAAAAGGTGGTGCTAGCATCTTCTTCATTGGAAATTCCTGTTCAGATGCAGCAGGCTTTGGAACTTTCTGCACCTGCTGATCTGGACAAAACTAGAAGTGAGCTGGCTGACTGGTTGGTATTGATCGACCAGATGCTCAAGTCAAACATAGTCACTGTGGGAAATACTGAAGAAATCAATCGGACTATTGCACGAATGAAAGTATGTGCTTTTGTGAAGGCTAGTAGAAAATTCTCACATTTTAATAGTTTTTATATTAAGTAAAGAAATTAAAAGCAATAACGTGTTTAAAAACGGGGAAAAAACCCCCCTGACTGCAACAAAACGCATAACCTGAAAATTGCACTTTAAGTGCTGTTATTACACTCTGTTTCCTGTTAATTCTTGTGTCCCTATGTGAGATAAGCAATGCTATTTTTTTGTTTAAAACAAAGAAAATGGAGACTACCTCCTGAAAATGACACCTTTTGGGGATTTTATAGTTAACTTATATTGAAGACTTTGGAGCAGCATCATGATTGCTTGAAGGGTGACCTTTATGATTCACTCTTTGTAGGTTTCTAATGAGTTTTGGTGTGCTGTAGTTAGACTAAACTGATTTCCAGAGACATGCTAAAATGATTAAAAGTTGTAGCATAAATGCTTATGATGTAAATGTTTGTTTCTGTTGATAGCTCATGCTATGCTGAGCCATGACCGAGGGCAGTATTTGTGAGATGTATGCAGCTGTTAAGGTTCATTTTATTTGACTTGATATCAATTAACATGAGTAACTGTAGAGTAGAAGCTGCAGGCTAAACAAGTGCTAAACTGATTTTGTGAATGTCTAACATAATTTGGAATTTGAAAGAATGTGATGTACAGTGTCTTTGGAAACACCTTCTTTTAACTGTGTAATATTTGTAATATGGGCTTCTGGCACATACCATAATGAAATAACTGTGTTTTATGCATTATATAGTCTGATTGTTCCTTCCTGTCCTTTTCCTTCTCCATCTTCCTCCCCCATGCTGCTGCCTCTCATATATATAAATGAGGAGAGCTTGGAAGGAGGAAAATAACTTATGGAAGAGTGAAAAACATACACTAGAAAATATTGTGCAATGACTGTGATAACTCTGTGGTTTGTACAGGTTAACTTCCACCTCTGGATTTTCAGTAACTGCAATTTAGAATATTTTTGCTTTTTAAAGCAGTGCTATAATACTGTAACAATTCAGGGTCTACAATAATGATAAGACCAGGCATATACTTGTGGAGACACATGTGGTTTTTTTTAATTTACAAGTAATACAGGTTAAGTTAACTAAATTCTACTTTTTGGACTTAAATCATATCCTAATTCTCAACAGATAACAAATGCAGATATGGACCATCGTCACCCTCAGCTTGATTCTGTTTTTACATTGGCTCAGAATTTGAAAAATAAAACTTCTAGTGCAGACATGAGGACAGAAATCACAGAAAAAAGTAAGTTTCTTCATATCTTTTTTCTTAAATTCTTGATTTTGAGCCTAGCTGAAGTTGCCTTCCTTGGAAAAAAAAAGACAACTTAGCAGTTAAGTGGCTTTCACTTAAATTGTCTAACGAAAATTCCTAGAACGAGAGTTGCCACTTGTTTTCTTGACAGGCCATTTTTTCAAGTTCAAGGGTAAATATTTTTGCTGGGATTTCAAAATATCTTGTAAACAATTTGAGAACTTGACAGCCACAAACCCAGGGATGAGAATTTTATTTATTGAGAAATGGAGCTAATAGTGTATCTTTATTTTTGTTGAGCTTTGAGGCACTGGACATTTAAAAAAAAACATGAATGTGTTGATTTAGGACAATAGCTTTGTGTCCGTACTTTGAAAATTGTTGGCTAAGAGCTAGTAGAGATTTTTAAGTCATTGACATGTACTTGAAAATTTAATTTCCGATTTAAAGGTCTCCACTCTCTTTGTAATGTATTTTACAGGTACTTAAGGAAAGAAACATAGAACTGTAAAAATTTGAAACTAAGGGACAATCTCTTTTTTGAACTCTTAAGCTTTTTGAAGGTTGCTAAGATTAGAAAATTCATGCAGCAAGGAATACCACAGGAGTAAGAATGGAAAGATATATTTCCTTATGTTCTCCTCTGCAATGTAGTTTTCCTTTCCTTATGTCTACATGAATTTCTTTAGTGTCTGTAAGACTTGATGGAGATGACAGGGTCAGATAGAAAGCCCAGAGATGGATGGTTTTTCTGGGGGTCTGATGAGATGGCATCTGCTGTCTGAGGTTGACAGGACTGTGGACTGGTAGGGGGAGTAAGATTCAAGGAAGCAACTTAGTTTTGTAGTTGCTCAGAACTAGGGGTCAGGTGGAAACTTGAGGGGAGGAGAATAATAACTGTGGGAGTTGGTCAACAAGGGGACATCTGGTCAGTCACAAAACATTCCTGATTCTTTGGAAAAGCTGAAGAAGAAATAAAGGACCTGTATGTTGAAAATTTGTGTTCCCCTGTAGTCATGCCCATCCAAGGTGGGAAAAGAGAAGCTGTATATGCTGCTGTGGATGAAGCTTTCAGTAGATACCTTAGATGTGTGCAAAGATTTTCTGTCTGTCATGCAACATGAAAAAAAATGAAGGTTTTGTTGCTGCTGACATTTGTAAATAAGTTCGCTTTTTGAAAAGTGAAGTTCAGGACTGCTTTAATACACCTCATTGTTTAAACACTGAGTGGAATATACTGATGTCTGTGGAATATAGAAACTTCTGTGAGTCTACTGTATGTTGTTAGAGGAAGTTTAATTTCTCAAATAGTGAAAAACTGAGAAAAGCTTCCTTCTCTGGAACTTCCCTCTCAGTTGCCGCATGGTCACTGGGAATTGAAAAAACAGTCTCATTGGGAATTTTTTCCAGTCCATCTGCCTTTGATGTCAGACTGGTGCCCTTGACAACTTTTCCTATGAACTTAAACCTATTGAATGCACTGAATCCTGAGACTGCCAAGAATTTAACTTTTTCTGTCCTGTTTTGCTGGAGACTGAAAAAGGGGTAGATACATCAGCAGTGCAGAGAGAAAGGTTAACCTGACCATTAATAAGAAAAGTATATGAAGAAGTATTCTTTCCATGATAATAATAATACTATGTAAACATAAAATATCTGTCTATTTCAACCAAGTTGCTGTTCTGGACAGCTGTTTCTCAGGGCTATGGTTTTTTTCCTTCCAGCTTTATGAGAAGAGCCTAAGCACTTGAGGCTTTTCTCTGCAGTTCGTTAGCCAGCACACAGGGTGATAAGTCTTTTTTCCACTCCTGCTGTTTTTTGCTTTTGCTGTTTTGGTGAAAATACTGATCTCTCCCAGCAGCTGCTGGTTTCTTTTGACCATACTCTTTATCTAAAATAGTAACATTTTTAAAAGTAAAAATCATGCTATTATTTGCTGTTGCGTTACTGAAGCTTTCTTTCAAGTTCTTCTTCAACATGACATATATCATGCCTGAAAATTAATCCAGAAGCTACCTGTGGGTTGAAATTGATGAATCTATATTGCACAGATTATTAGGTTTGTCCACCAGTAATATTTGCTCTGACAAGTGGGCTTTGCTGCCACAGTCTTTGAAAGCTTTGTGAAACTAAACAGAATATTGTTGAATGTATTAAAGTGAAGAGATTTTCTGAAACAGATCAAGCATAATGGCTTTGTATAATTGCAAAAAGTTAAAAAAATGTAAAATTCACTTAAATGGTTTTAACTTAAGCACAGCCTTTGGCATTTTTACTTTATGGAAAGTTGAAGTGACTTGAGTGTCAAGAGCGTTAGTTTTCTCATAAAATTGCATACTTACTGTTAACGTAAATACACTGGATGTCTCGCATACTGCCTACCTCTTGCTGCTCAGCGTACAGAGAAATCCATTTAGGTTTTTTTGGTTTTGCTTTTTTGCATTTACTTTTTTCACACATTCTTTTTTATCATATTCTTTAGTGATATAATTTGTTCCCTGTAACTGTCATGACAGGTAATAGGGAAACCTGTTTCTGCCTCTATAAACTTTCAAGTAATACACTTTTTTTATGATCTGTACGTATTCAGGAAAAGATATGATGCAATGCATTTTTCTCCAAAGACAGATTCACTGCTTTTTGTGATGCACTCTTTTTTGTTCTAGACCCTTATGTTGTCTTTTTAACTCCTTGTTTATTAAAGGCTAAAGTGTGTTTATCCATCATCTAATGTAACTATTTATTGAGAGAGGAATGGGATACTTGAAGGAAATGGGATGTGATCAATAAGTTCTCTGTTCTGCTGTGTCATCTACATAAGCCTGTAGAAACCCGTGGTGGAATTAAATTGCTGAAGTAGGTTGTTGCTGGAGTGTTTCTGCCTTGGCCAGAATTGTAGTACACGTGGCACTAGAATGCCTTCAACACACAGTAGTCTGGAATATTTAATCCAAGCTATCCAAGTATTTATTTACTTGTTTATTTGACCTGGTTTAAATTACAGATGCACAAAGAGGACTTGCTGGTCCTATCACCCTAGAATTGTGCTCCTTGGAGCCCTGCTGCTGTCATATCTCTGCAGTGCAGCTGCAGCATACTTGCTTCCCACATGTGTGTACTTAAAAAGTAAAATAATGTGTTTGAAATGTTCCAGAAATAATAGTTACCTGTCTGCTGACCTGCTTACAAAAGAGGAATCCAAAGACACCTGCATTTTCCATTTGCTTCTGTAAATATGTGAACTACATGGTGAACTAAAATACTGAGTATGAAAACTACTGTATTTGAAAATGAGTTATATTATTGCCTTTTGTCCCAAGAATTGTATGTATGGCTACTTGTTCGTTTGCCTCGTTTTTTTCATGTTCTGTATTGTCCTACACAGTGGAGAAACTGAAGAACCAGTGGGACAGTACCCAGCATGGTGTGGAAAGGCGGCAGCAGCAACTGAAGCATATGCTGGCTGACAGCATGCAGTGGCATGAGCAGAGGCAAGAAATGGAGCACCTCATGGAGCAGTGTGAGATCCGACTGCGCATGCTCCTGCAGGCCCCGAAAGAGACGCTTACCAGACAGATTTCAGAGAACAAAGTAAGACCACTTACACGTATCTTTTTCCAGACCAGATTCCTCAGTCTGTGTAATGCTTCTGGATTCAATTGATGAGTGAATGTACAATTTATTTGTAGCACTGCTTTGGCAATTCTGCCTCTTTTTGAGTATGATATATTCTAAATTGTCTGTATTTTTCAATATATTAGAATATATTAAAGAATCACATTCTGGCAGGGAAACAGGTGGCATGTGTGCATGTGTGTGTTTGAAAGCTTAGTTGAAATGAGTATAGTGCAGCATCAAATAAATGTTATTATGCAAAAAGCTTGAACCCTAGACCAATTAAAGTTTAATGATACAGCCACAGAATTTACTTCATAGAAATCTGTTAACAGTAGTTTAGTAAATCTGCTATTTAAAGTCATCCTGAATTTTGCTTCTCATGGGTGCCATTCAACACTTCTTTTTTTTTTTTTTTTTGACCCCATACAATCTTTAATGCTTTTTATATCACAACAAACATGCTGTGATAAATCCGTAAATCTAGTATCCTTTGTCCTGGTGGCTCTCAGAAAAAGGGCAGGCAAGGGTAGCACAGTATGAGAACTAAAGAAACAAATCAGCAAGGAGAGGCTCTTATTAGTGCAGTATTTAGAACAGAGCTATAATAAAGTTTAAAAAAGCATATGTGTATATGTGTATGTGTAGACACATTCAGAAAGGGGTGCAGGCTGGGTGTGGAAAGAGGAAAAGGGTATTGTGAGAATTCCTTACCAATCCATAACTCTTACAGTGAACAATGAAGTTGAGTGTTTTTCATTTTCTATCTTTACTTGAACAGGGGATTAGGAAAGAACTATTAGGTGTGCTTTGCTTTCCTAAGTGAAAGCAGGCCCATGCCCAAACATATAGTACAGAGGCCAAAAGATGCAACTGGACATTTACATGCAAATATTTTTTTCAGTTAGAAATAATCTTGGGTTCATCATAATGTCAAGTCAAGGCACATTATAAGTATCCTGCCACAATAACCAAACACATTTAATGTGTTTTCTTAACTTAAAACAAGAAGAAAAAACATAAAAGAAGGAAATCAAATGCTGCACATTTCATTTATGCCACTTTTAGGTGCCACTTATCATAATATAAATTTATTCATGCTACACAAAATATGAAAATGTTTTTATTTCTGTTGCCAGTAAAATATAGAAGAAGATTTTTCTAACCTTTGGCAATTCTGGCAAACATAACTTCTCCCCACCTATTTCTGTTTTGATTAGTTCATTATCAGGACACTTAATATCTGTAGATTTTAAGATTTTTCTTAAAGATGAAAAATATGCCCATTTTGCTTAAAAAAAAAAGGCAAACCCAAGAGGCTTACAATATGATAAAATGGATAATATGAAAAATACTATGATTTTTGTTTTTATCTGTCTCATTCTGGAATATCTTTTTAGCTTTTAGTACAGGATTTGCATAGAGGTGACATCACAGTAGCAGCATTCAATGATCTTTCTAATAAATTACTTCGAGAGTATCGTGATGATGACTCAAGGAAAGTGAAGGAAACCACTGACCAAATGAACGCTTGTTGGGTTAATCTGAACCAAAGGTAATTACAGTGTTTCACTCTGCGTAGCAGTTTGTGTCTTAAATTTTCATTCAGTGTGTACATGTATATCGCAGTTTCTTTTCTGCTCTGCTGCAGCATTTAGCGCTACTGTGCATAATTAGTCAATTACAGTCAAGGTCTTTTGATGGTTGAAATTCCCACAGTTCACCATGGAAGACTTATGTATGACTTCCCATTTATGTGACTTTTTTTTTTTAAGAGGAAAAAGAAGGTATTTCTCATGTTTAGTTTCAAGTTTGCCTGTGGCTATTATTCTCTAAGTGTCTTTGAAGAGTTCCTCTCTTGTTCATTATGTATACTCTATGTATACTCTGTGTTGCTGTCCTTTCTTTTAATAAGGCTGTAAGTATTCAGCTTGATCTTCCAATGCATTAATTCATTATGGCTTTTCATCTAATAGACACTTTCCCTGAATGGGGCTGCGCTTTGGGTTCCTGACCGTGGTGCTTCCAGCGCTCTCATCTAGAAAATAGTTGAGCTGTCGGAACTAAAACTTAGTTGAAACTTCTTTCTGTTAATCCTCTATTTAAGATGCATCTGCAGATATGTCTGAATGAAAATGAGGTATTTTCCTATGCATAAATTTTTCATGCAAGGTAATGTAATCTCTGCAGAAATGCTTTTAAGTATTTGATATTGATAGACAATTGACATTGAAAATAGTGCCTGACTCTGGAGCTTAAAAGACTATGTGCTTTGTGGTTAGAGGGACAGAGGACAAAACTGGTCCTGTTTATGTGGGAATGGGGAAGATGATAGCCAAAGTCTGTATATGTGTCTGTTTGCTTGTGAAAGGAGCACCTGCTTTTGTAATGGGATGTCAGTTAAAGGAATAAAAATCCTAGGTAGTAAAGCTACTGAAGTTCATGTTACCTCTTGATGAGTGAGAGGAGTAGAACTTTACAGAATTTTGGAATCATAGAATGGTTTGGGTTGGAAGGGACCTTAAAGCTTTTCCAGTTCCAACCCCCCTGCCATGGGCAGAGACACCTTCCACTAGGCCAGGTTGCTCATAGCCCCATCTAGCCTGGCCTTGAACACTTCCTGAGATGGAGCATCCACTGCTTCTCCTATGCCAGTGCTCCAGCAGTCTCACAGTAAAGAATTTTTTCCTAATATCTAATCTAAACTTGCCCTGTTGAGTTTAGAGCCATTATTCCTTGTCATATCCCTACATGCCCTTGTAAAAAGTCCTGCTCCATCTTTCCTGTTGGCCCCCTTCAGGTTCGTAAGGCTGCTATAAGGTCCTCTGAGAGCTTTCTCTTCTTCAGGCTGGACAACCCCAACTCTCTCAACTTGTCTTCATAGGAGAGGTGCTTAAGACCTCAGATTATCTTTGTGGCTCTCTTCTGGATCTGTTTCAACAGATCCATGTCCTTCTTATGAAGGAGCTGGATGCAGTACTCCAGATGGGGTCTCATAAGAACGGATTGGAGGGGCAGAATCACTTTCCTCAACCTACTGGCCACACTCCTTTTGATGCAGCCTAGGACACGGTTGGCTTTCTGGGCTGCAGGTGCACATTGCCAGCAAGACACTCCCAAGTCGTTCTCCTCAGGACTATTCTGAGTAAATAGGTAATGAAGGAAGCAGAGTAGAATGTCTTTTCACCCTTCTTTGCGGAAAAATGGTGCTTCTGTTATGCTGTGTTTTGGATGTGGCCAGTTGTTTCCTAGTTTTTTAGAAGGTGAAGGAAAACAGCTCCTTGTTGGATTAGTATTGACAGTAGACTACAACTCTGTAGTAGTTTCATTCACATTCAGACTTTGCAGTGTTTTGGCTAGAAAGTGAACAGAAAGAAGAGCTCCTGCCTGAAAGCCTCTAATTATTTTTGAATCTGCTTAAAGTCTAGAATAATAAGCTACTGTGTTTTGTGTATAACTGAAGCTCCTCAATTATCACTATGGCTACTGTTTTGCAGTCTGCAGCCTGGGGAAGGTAAATGTCTCCTTTGTTTTTTAACTAGTGCCAGAATGTAAAGGAGAACTCTGAGAGCCAGTGGGTAGCCAGAGTGTAGAGTAGATAACCCTATCTGAGTAGAATTAAAAGGGGGTAATGTGCAGTGGAAGCATATTTTCAAGAGGATGAAGGTTTTTATACTTGCTTTAAATGCAAGAAATAGAAATAATAGTGACAAGGCTTACTTATTGTGGTAGATGTTGGGTCATACAGAAGTTATATGTGGAGCACACATGGCTTCTATAAGAACATATCTCTATTTATAGCATAATGCTTTAAAAAACCAGTTTGTTTCCATAGTTGGAGGTTGTGGAAGGGGTCCTTAGTAACATCACTTGGGAAAATTGCAGTCCTGAATAGCACAAGAACGTTACCAGGAAGACTGTAGCCATGGCATGTAAAGTTGAAGAAGCTTATTTTAAAACTGTTGGCATTAAGAGATTGAAGCTCCCCAGCTTGACATTGTGTAAATTGGATACTTTGCCCAGTGGCTATTTATGTTCTATTTTTATACTTTAAGGTGAAACTATAGTCGTTCTATGTGTTTGTGCTGCCTTAGTAATGGGTTATACTTGCTGTTCTGTCTCAGATGTTAGTTTCTGAATTTGTTTTGATCACACGCTTGTATGCATTGCAGATTTTTAGTTTAAATCTGAAAAAAGTAATTGGGTGGAACAGAAACCTGAAACAGAGCCATGAAAACTTAAATAATAGTTACAACTTTCTTTTTCTTGGACTGTCTTTGCTAATAGAATTTGTTTAGAGTTTTCTCTGCTACACCTCTGTTAAGTTATCTGCATTTGAAAATAATTCTTCAGCTTCTTCTCACATTTGTTTCTTGCATTCTGAAAGGACCCTCCATCTTTTGAGGCTGCTCCGATTGTATTAGAATGATTTGAAAATCTGAGACATCTTTTTATAGCATGGGGTAGTTGTTAATCTGCAGCACAGAATTCTGTTTTTTATTTTATGTTTGAGGCCTTTACTGGAAGGCAGTGAAAGTATTTGTATCTGCTCTGTTAAAGTGTTGCTCGCTACTGCTATACATGTCCTCTTTAAAGACATACATGTAATCTTGGAACATTAGTTTTAAATCTGTATGTATTTAGTGAAAGAATAGTTTTTTACCTTTAATTCAGATCCATGACAATGTATATGTAGTGGGACTCTAATAGGATTTCATTCTTTCCTTGAAGTTCAACCAAGTGGAAAGTTTGAGAAATTAAAACTTTAGGCTGAAGACAATATTCTTCAATGGATGTTATTATCCGTGAAGTTCCAGTTGTCTCAGTTCCCATCTAGTACATCAGTACTCAAACTTAGAGATCTGGGTCACTTAGTGTTTCATCCTTTGGGGCTTTTTTTTTCCTTTGAAGGTCACTTTTATCACCAGTCTGTTCTTTCTGTTATCAATCCTGTTCTTCCACCTTTGGCCTTAACCCCCTGCTAGAGAAGAAAAACCCTGCAGAGGGAGAGGGTTTTGAAGTTAGAGCTCATAACTGCTTTTACTTTGTTTTTCTCACAGTTCCTTGGTGTGCTCTAATTTTTTAGCTGGTGCTTGTTATCTTTTCTAGGCAATATCTGTCAAAATATTTGTAATCCCTAGCATGCTATTTATTATTTTTCTTGAGAGTGCCTGAAGCATTCCAGAGCTCCAAGTGAGAAGCAAGAATGAAGGCTTCCTAGTCTTTTGCTAGTAGCCAAAACTTGGGCAAGCATGAGGTCAGGAATGATTCTTAGTGTCTTCTTTTGGTGACTTAAGACTTAAGCTCTTAAAGTAAGGGTTGCAACACTGTCTTTTTGCAAGAAAATTCAGTTGGTTATGCTAATACTTAGGAATGTAAGCCTGGCAGAATTGGGGTTGCATGAGATTTTCTCACGGTCCTTGAAGAAAAACAGCTTTTCCTTGCATCTGTCTTCTCTGATGTGCTAGTAAACCAGGATACCTTCTTTGATATGTCATCCTGAATGGTGCTAAACACCACCAGCTTCTTTTCTAAAAGGAATATTTTAACTAGTTCTGAAATTCACAGTTCTGAACAGTGATTCCTTAATACTGCTGAGCAGTACTTTTGCCACAGCATGGCAAGGAGGTAAGAAAGCTGAAGTAGATGGAAGGAGGCAGAAGACACAAGTTTGGGCCTGTCTGGAGAAACATGGAAATATCAAATACTGAGTGTTTCGGCCTTGTCTTACTTGAAATTAAAGATCAATTTAGCCCTGGAATGTTCGTGCTTGATGTGAAAATGAAATTGAACTTTCTGCTTATTTAGCAGCAGCATTCTAGCTATTAGCTCTGTTAGGGGTTTCTGTACAGTGCGCTGGTGTGGGAAAGCTTGTTTCTTTTGTCTTAATTTTGGGAAAAAGAATGCTGCAGAATAACAGCCTCAAATGGATGAAATTTAGTTTGTCATGCTTTAATTAATGTTGCTAATCAGAGCCTTTAAAATTGCTGACAATAATAGTTTTCCCTCGGTTTCATGTCAATGACAAGGAAACAACTGTTATGCAGAAGTGAAATGTGATTTTTTTTTTTCCTAGGAACTCATTTTGAAGTTGCTGATCAACAATATAATTAAAACATTTTAAGTTATCTCATTACATATTAGAAAAATCCCCTTACAGACACAAACTTTTGTGTTTGCACTAACACAGTCTTTTGGATGATCGAAAATTTGGACTATATTCTGCCAGTCTTTGTTTAGATTCAAGTATGTTGAGCATGGCTTGACTGTTATGATGGCAGTGTATTATGCTGTTTGAGTGATAGTGTCAAAAGTCTTGTCTTCTAGCGGAGAGAACCAGGTATTTGACTTTTCATCCCTTAGCACTTCTAAGAATTTATGTGACTGTTTCTGCTCATTGTAAAAGAGGAAACAAAAATCCCCCAAACTCTCAGTGCTTCTATTCCATGTGATTTTTGTAGTTGGGAAAAACATTCACACTTTTCACACATGGGAATAACACTTCTACCATTTGGGGTAGCATAAGTCCATGATGTTAATACTCTAAAAGGAAAATCTAGGTTTTTAATGAATAACTTAGTTTACTCTGCGTCTTTTTAAAAAGGTCTGCAACTTGTATAACCAGTCCAGAACATCTGTGGGTAGCTATAGATATAATAACCAGAGAAACGGTGATATAAATAAAGCAAACTGTACAGATATATAGTTTATTACTAGAGATATCTTTCAGATTTCCTTTCAGTAGTTTCGTTATGACATATATAATGCTGTATGTTATGGGGCAATATTCTGACACTTGTCTTGTTTTCAGAGCTGTTGATAGGCAGAATTTCTTGGAGACAGAGCTGAAGACATTACAGGCCTCACACAAGGACCTGGAGAGCTTCCTCAAGTGGCTTCAAGAGGCAGAGACGACAGTTAATGTTCTGGCAGATGCATCCCAGCGTGAGAACACTGCTCAGGACAGTGCCTGCATAAGGGAACTCAGAAAGCAGATGCAGGTAAGAAACTAAATAATACTGCTGTTATTCATGCCTTTTCTCAATGGCAAGTGTTATAAAGGAAAGCTGTGTACTAGGGCAGGGAAAGCAGCCTGTTGAAAGGTGTTTAAAAACCTGTATTTTAAATGTCAGACGTATGAAGGAAGCAGATTTTTCTTCCTAAGGTTTGAAGCACATATTTTTGTGTACATCTTTTTGTGGCACTGAGGGCTCTTAAACGTCCTTGGAGGGTGACTGTATTCAGAAAGTGCATACTTGATTAAACCAAGTCATGTTGTGGGATTGTACAACCAAACAGTTTAATCTACTTCCCTCCAAGTAAAGCCCTCCTTGGCTGCATTGTCTCCTATTTCTGCCTGCCGCTTTCCTCTTGCTCTTCTAGCAATCCAAGAAGTTGTTGTACTTGGGTTGACTCCTCTCCCTCTCCTACTGCCCAGCAGCTCCACAGCTGGCTTTCCTTCTTGTACAGGCCACAGACTGGAAACCTGAGAAAAATGACTGAGGAGCCTGACACCACTTATTAAATCTTGCACTCTGGGTTTGGAGTAATGTCATCTGTGATCTAAGTGGGTTTGAACAGTTTATAATGAAAAAAGGATTTGCTTTTAGTAGTGCTGTTAATCCGAACATATCTGAGCTGAATTTAAATGAAACGAGACTGTTTGAAGTATCTGATAGCAAGCTGTTCTCATTAATCATAGTGAAGAGCACAATGTATTGTGGAAGATTGGATCTGTTGAAGATGGAATGTCACTCACCAATGTTTATATGATTCTTGTCAGTCAGGTAACTCATCTGTAGAGATGTGGTGAAATGCTGAGACTAGTCTGTAGTGGCAACACCTAGAAATTAATATTATACTTTCTACTGGCACCCCTCCCCCCAACTACTAATGTAGTGGAGGTGGAAGACCTAAAACGGGGCACAGGAAGCTAGCAACGGAAGGCAGTGTTGTGTGTAAATAGACTTATTTCTGCATTACCATGCATTTTGTGTAGTCAATCACACCAAGATAAAAACGATATTTCTTGATTTTTTTTTTTTTGATTGGTTGGTTAATTGGTTTTCTGTTGGCTCTATGCAACCGTGAAGCGCTGTGGATATGGAAGATTGTTTGCTATTCTTTCTTGTCCTGCAATCTGGTTAAAATTGCCAGAGTTGTGTTGTGTGATGGGGGAAAACTGTTGGGCAAGACTTCCGGCTGTGTGGAGAAGGTCCATATCCAGCTCTTGACTGTGCGTGTTGTCCTGGTTTATAATCATTGAGAAGGTAGATAGAGATGCTTTGGACATGACCTCTTCCTTTTCAGCATCCCATTACCTGGTGTTGTCCATATTTTTCTGTGACTCTATGCTTCTACACACTGTGCACATGTAGCATGATCACTTAACTTAACCATGACCTTACATTATATTGTAAGCTTTTTCTAGCTACCCCAGAAAGCATCAGACTATCATAGCATAGTGTTTTCCAAAATGAACTTTGACTCCTACCATCTTAATATAATAATAATAATAATGGCCAGTCTTCGCGAGCGAAGATTTGGGAAAGGTCATTAACCCTTCGAGCCTGCGCAGTGGATTTTTTTTTGTGAGACACAGCGTGCGCTGAACTGAGCCCACCCTTTAATCCTGAGGTTCATCTGCCGGGGCCGAGCAAGCTTGGACAGTGGCAGTGAGGGTCTCAGAACGTAGTTTTGTTTAGAGTGACCTTCTCTTAGATGGATTGCCTCACAGGGCTAATGAGCTCCATCTGCCCGGGGGGCTGGGAATCGAACCCGGGTCGCAGCGGTGAAAGTGCTGCACCCTAACCACTAGACCACTAGAGGCCCCACCATCTTAATAATCTTACTTTAAATATCACTGAAAGCATTCATACCATGAAAATGGCAAACACTCCAAAATCAATGTTTCTGTTTTTAAATATTTGTTGAACTTCTGAAAACAAAACAAAGCTCTAATGTCTTGCTGCACCTTAAAAAATCAAGCCCACTCCCTTGCAAGTTCTTTCCATGTTGAGTGGTATAAAATAACAATGGTTGTTCTCTCAGTGCTTTGTTGAATATGTAAAGAAGTTTCTTTTAAATGGTTTTAAGAAGAATGCAGGGCTTGTGACTTTCTCTGCTCTGTATAAAGGTGCCTCTGCCCCCAAGGCCTGTGCATTAAGTAAAACTTTACTATGAGTTTAAGGTATGATAAATTATAGGTAAAAAGTGCTGAACCTAGACAACATATAATGAATTTGTTGATGTTGCTGTTGTTACATGTCATGCGTTTTCAAAATAGGATCATCTGTTAAACCAGCATCTGTGAATGCATGGGAGGACTACCCTCCATTACATTTTGGGGCTAACTTGTTTGAGTGGCAGCTCAAGCCACTCTACATCAGTCATCTGGGCACTGAAGGCTTGTTTTGCCTTCCATTGGGGTGTCTAAGGCTAGCAACAGTACTATGCAAATAATGCAAACTTTGAGTCTGGTAGCAGTTTGTTTTTGAAAAGGAGAAAATCCATAATTGTGTCATAAGTCTTGTCTGTTCATTATCTCGGTATCTAAATGGTTCCATTCAGGTTAATGCCAAAACATTCCAGTCTGCATTGGAAAATGTTTAGCATGAAAGAGGTTAAAACCTAATTTGAAGCAAGATGCCAAAACTAAACTAGGAAATAGTCGGATGTAGTCCTGGGTCAATGTGGGACGTCCTGGGCCTACAGATGTGAAGGTGTTTGAAATAATTTGAAAGTTTTGTTTTATTGCAAATAAAAATCAACATGACTAGTGGTGTGCAGTTTTTCTCACTGCTGGATTCAAACTTGTATATTAACTGGGAAGGACAAAAGCAGAAGTGAAGAAAAGCAGATGTGGACTGTGGGTTCTATCTTATACAGAAGAGCCTTGAGCTCTTGGACAGTCGTTTCTGAATGCCTTGTTGGTTTTGGACTTGTGCTGCTTCATAGGTTTCCTTGAAAGGTGTTTGGTAACAGGATATCAGATGATAATGGTAGGTTAGAGCTGTTAGGTTAAAGGAACAGATTTGTGGTGGGAGGAAAGAGCAGATGTAAGCCAGGAGCAATGATGTAGAAGGCAATGGTTCAAATGAGTGGTGGAGAGGAAGAAGGCGAGTGTGGCAAAGTAGAGAATACAGATGGTAAGATTTTTATATGCAGAAGAGAATGAAGGCTCTCTTTCCTTCCTCAAAACGATGTTGTCATTGATGCTGGACAGATCAAGAACAAAACAGAGTATAGGTAAACGGGGTTTACCTGTGGAATGGTAGAAACATTGATTCAGTCTTAAAGATGAAAAGGTTGTCTTAGCAGAACTGGATGGGAAGAGTTTTCAAATGTCCTGTATGCAGAACCTGCACCTTGCATCAGTCACATTGGTAGGAAAGTACCTTAGAAGAGGCAGACCAGTGTATAATGCACTAAGCTATGCACTAAACTCTGCATTATTTTGGGTCATATTAACTTGTCAGGATAGCTGTTGCCTCTCTGTGTGCTTGAAATGCGTACGTACCTCTTCATGTGGCAATATGCACATTAAATAATATGACTTGTGGTGTCTTACCACTTACTGTGTTGATAATGGCCTCCCTGAGCTTTGCTGCAGCAGCCCCTCTGATATAGGTGTAAAGTAGATTCGTCTTAGCACCTTTGGAAGCAATAAGGAGTAGATGGCTCTGGTTACACTGCCATATCATCACACCACATATCACAACACTATGTGTTGGCTGTGTTGCATTGTGGGTGCCTCACCAGCAGCGAAACACTTCCATGCTCCTGAGTGTCCTGATGTCATCCTTAGGTGGTTTAAATTAGCTCAGTTGGTTAGAGCATGTTGCTAATAACAGCAGTGTCATGGGTTTGACCCTGGTACAAACTATTCACTTAGGAGTTGGACTCAAAGATCCTTGTGGGTCCCTTCCAACTTAGAATACTTGGTGGTTTTGATAAGAAATAATTCTGCTTTATCATGGGAAAAACATCAAAATTTTGTTAGCTCTTTGAAATTCAAGGACGACTAGAGAAAGGGGTGATAATGTGACTGTATGCTTTTACTTTGTCAAAACCCTATTCTTTCTTGTCTGAAGTCCTTCAGGAAAACATTTAATTGGAAATGGCTCCTGAAAAACATTCCTTCTTTCTGGTGCAAGTGATAATCCTTTGAGATCCCTTTTACTAAATCAGCCTTAAGAGAGTTTTCATAGAGAAACCTCTAGCAAAGAGGTTTACCCCCTGTGGTTTTTCCTTTTGCATTGGGTAATCTAGTTTTGAGAAACGCCTATGTGATTTATTATTCTTTAATGTATGGCTGATATAATTAGGGCAGGTATCCCTGTGCTCCTCTCTCAAGATTTATAACACAATCTGTTATTCACTCACTCTACAGCTCTGCCAGAGCTGCATTCAGTCTGAGAACGAGAGCATCCTTTTCCAGAGTGAGGGAGCAAATGCTCAGTCTGCTGACAGAAAGCAGCTACTACAGAAGAACAACTGTTGTGATACACTGGAGCCGTCTTCCTGAAGGAATTCTTTTTTTGTTCCTGCAGCTTTCAGGCTTAAATTAATAACCTTTTTCTGGCTATTTAGTGCACTCCTTAACAGTAGCAGACGCTCGGCTGCTCAACTTCATTTGCCCTCTGGAAAAGCAGAGCTGAGCAGTACCGGTTAGAAGAACCTGTGAAGGCTGTTATTTTTTTGCATTTGTTTTGTGGGGTTATTTTTGGAGACCAACTTATGCTATATCAATCTCCTTTGCCTTTGAAACGTATAAAGCCTGTAGCTTGCAAAAGCAGTCCTGGAAGAGAGCATGCTCAGAAAGCTGGCAAATCATTGTCCAGTGACCGGGAGGAAATGATAGTTGCTCTTCATTTATAATGCAAATTCTGAGGTGTCTTCAGAAGTGTGGCAAACTTAAAATGATGGCTGTGGTGAGAACCTCTCTGCAGAAAGTTGTGGTGTTGTTGCATCGTTTACAGAGGATGGCAGTTTCTTCTCCCCGCTACCAGAAGCTTTGTAAGGTAAGAAATGTAAGCCCTAAATCTCGAGTGTGTGTAATACTAACTGTGTTGTCTTTCTGAGATAAAAAGAAAAGAAAGTAAGCATGGGATGAGTGTCAAAAGTATCTAGGCTATCCAGTGTGTTTTTAAGCCTGCCATGCTCCTGTGTGTGTTTTGTTAAAGAATGCAATAAAAGAAAAAAAACAACCAAAACCCTTCTGTTTGTCAGAGTGATATTTTTAAAAAAAAAAGTATTCTCTTGCCCACCATGTAAGTGTCTGGAAGGAAATTGTTATATTCAGTGATTTTTTTTTCTTTTAATTACTACCACTTCTCCTTTTCCACGGGACTTAGTTAATTCTTGGTAAATGTGATACTTTAACTCCTGTTTACCCATTATGTAGAATAGCTGTGTTTTTCCATGCCCAGTGTTTTTTTTTCTTTTGAGATTTATGAAACTTTTAATTAGGAATGAGTTCAGCAGACTAATATGCAGCCATTAAATTCTGACTTCACCTATAGAGTTCTTTTGGAATAAAAAAATCAGGAAAAGTTGGAGGAAAAGCATGTTGACATAGGCTACCACTTACTGGTATTTTTGATGGTACCTATTTTGGTGGCCAATGGTTTCTACTTCCAGCAAGACTGTATTTATGTTTTGGTTTTTTTCACAGGTTCAGTAGTTTTGAACCTTAGTACTGTGGTGATAATCTAGAATACCTAGTAAAATTCACTTTTCCAAGTAGTTTGATTGCTCACAAGATTAAAATAAAAAATTAATAAATTTCAAACTGGTCTGCAAAGTCCATGAATTAATACTGCTGCGGTGTTGATGCCTCTGTAGTCATACTGTGATATTATTATTACACTTTAATATAACGATCCTGTCTTGAAACTTTGCAAAACTATAAAATTTGAGAGGTCTTCAGCTGTATATATACTGATGTAACCTAACAGAAATTCTGTTTGTCTTCCTTTTAACTTGTTTTTCTATTCTTACTGCTTATGATATTTTAAAACTGCTTGTGTTTCTTGATAAAAATGTCTGTGTTTTGCATCCAAGGTTTGTGAGAACCAAAGTGCATGATCATGTCTTGTTCTGATGATAAAGCAAAGCCACTGTAACTCATCATACTTGCTTCAATCTGAAATGTACTTTCATATACAAATTTCATCAAGTTAAAGAGATCCCATCCCTATGGTAGGGTTTGGAAGTAAGGAATGAGTATCATGCGTTATCTGGTTCATAATAGTGAAGCTTGTAGAGTAAGTTCTGGCATATGGGGAAAACATTGTCTTCAAATGGCTGTTTTAGTGTGCTTCTGTTTACAAAGCTGTACTAAGAGCTGTATCTTCATTATGAAGAATGATAGTAGTTTGTGTACATACAAGCTATTTTAACAAACATTCCTCAGATATTCTTGTCTATCAGTTCTGCCATTAAACTGCCTGTTTGCTTTTGTGAATAAAGCAAATGTTTATTTATTTAGTGTAAAGACATGGGTTATAATTGCCTATTTAGTCACATTGTTGTGTATAAACTTGTTTGTAAAATGTTTGTCAAACAACTATTTAGTGACTCTTACAGTAATAATTATTTGCTAATTAGCCTAAGAGCCTAGTAAATGCTTGCATACTTAATATGTTGAGTTTAAGTCCTCCCAAAGGGTAGTAAAAATTTTTTCTAAAAGGCTGTTATTAAAATACATTTTCTGATTGAGAACCCATGCAGTGATAGCCTTGGGAATGACACATTGCTTGAAATTACACATTGTAAGTCTTTCTGCTTGTTAAAAAGTCGTGTAGATTAGTGTTTTCAGATGTCTGTGCTTAGTTAACTGAAAGCAGAATTGTTGGTCTGCCTGTAGAGTTAAATCAGACACTGATTGAGGGGGGGGAAGAAGAAAAGAAATGGTTTACAATCCCAGTCACTTCCAGCAGGTGTCAATGTAAGGCAATGATATATGGAAGTCTGGTGATGGAAATGTTAATGCTTAGATGAGAAAATGTATGGAAATTACTAAAAGCAACCATGACAGCATGTCAGGAAGGATTTCTTGTAGTGCTCTGTATACTCCTGTCTTCAGAATGTCAGAAGTTTGTACATGTCATGTGAACTCACTGGATACGCTAATATAGTTCAGATCTGCTGAAGAGTAACTATTTACTATAGAGTATATGAATTATTGTGTTATGTCCAGGGTAGATGCTTCATGAAATAGCATCTAAATGTTTCATATGAAGTGTTCTCTGAAGCATAACAGAGGGCCAATGAAATAAACATTTAAAAAGTGCTACTGAAATATTTAAGACAAATTCTTGAAGTTTAGTGTTTGTTTTAAACCGTACTGTTTATAAAAGAATAAGCAAGGCTTTATTATTGAACTGTACTGGAGAAACTCATAATGGTTCCTCTTAGAAGCCTCACATAGAACAGCACTCGGCATTCATAGTCTTCATTTTGCAAATTTCTTTAAAGCAGAAACAAAAATAAACACTTTTGTGTGTTACAGCATTGCTAAAAAACAGGAAATCCAAAGTTTAGGATATTTCTTCTGTTGCTGCATTTTCTTTCACTGATTTCTTTGTACCAAGGTGAGTTCTGTCAGATAGACCTTTTTACTGGTATTGCTATTTGATTCTTTTACACTGAAATTAGTGGCATACCATGGCAAAATGTCTGTGCTTAGTGTTGTGTTGTCAGTGTGTAATAAGTTTTGCTGGATTGTTTTTAGCAGCTTTGTTTCATAACTGTTTTGTAAGATTTTGATGCTGACAATGAACAACCAGAAAACTGGTATAGGCTGTCATGTGCTATGTGTTCTTGTGATTGTCCCTAAAGAATGTCTTTTATTAGTTATATACAACTAGCTCAGACTGGAATGAATTTATAACGGAAAAGATCATGGTAAGGTACAAATTGGTAGATTTCTTCAGAGAGACCAGAGCAACAATATTACTTATCAAAATGTAGTAGAAAATTGTGAAACTTTCTCTAACTTCCCTGACAGAAGTTAAAGAATAGTGCATCTCTGTCAGACAACTAAATGTTTACTTTGAAATATGTATCCTGCTTGTGGAATTCGACTGTGATATTTCTGAAACTCATTCAGGGACTGAACCATTCATCCACTGGAAAACAGGCTGAGGAACATAGCTAGTAGCTGAGATAGTATTTTCTCATTTTTGTCTCACTTTTCTGATGAATCTTGGAGAAGAACCCTCTTTATAAATAAATAAATATTCAACCCCCTTCATATAAAAATCCTTCAAGTCTCAAACCCGATCCAGCGTGAGTCTTCACTCTTTAAGCGATATGTGGTAACTTGGGTGAGTTCCTGACTACCTCAGCTGTGATGAGAGATGCTTCATCAGAAATACATGTGGTTCTTTTTTAAGAATACATAACTTAAAATACAATTTTCTCATTTTATACTGATGTTTTGTTTTGTTTGTGGGTTTTTTTTTTTATGGCTAGTGTTACATTTATAAAACTGCAGGAAGTTAAAAGCACAGTGAATGCTGGGGTCAGAATCCTTTTTTTGCTGTGATACTGGTGATGCATTCCAAAAGACATTTACATTATGTTGAATTTTGAGAGTAGCAACAACAGCTCTGTTCCTGTGAAATTTTGAAAAAATGTGAAGGTCATGGCGGTAGGGCAAAAAAAGGCATGAAAGGCTAGGTGGAGAAATGATAGGTCAATACTGGTTCAAATGAGTTCCACAAAGTTAAATTTTCTAATGTTTGCTTGACTTCGCGTTGGTTTAGAAAATAAATCCTTGGCACTTGTTCACATTCAGGTATAAAATACAGATAATCAAGTGTGGATGAGGAGAAACAGCGATGTAGTACATTCACTGGACAACAGAAGTGAGAACAAAAGTTAAATTTGGAAACATGTCCTGAAGTAGGCTACTGTATTAAGCACGTTGTTGGTTGGAAAATGAAGCAGTGTCTCTGTCGTCAAAAGCGTTGCTAAATTATGCAGACAGTTTCTTTTTTTAGATGAGAAAGTTAAGTCCAGACTGCTTGATATGGTTCTAGTTGTATAGGGACATTCTAATTAGATTTTGATCTACAAAAAAAAGCCTTATGGGGGGAGGAGACCAGAATTAAAGGGAGCCTTGGATAAAATAATGTTCCTGATTGTGATTGTAGAAAGGCTTTTGACACAGTCTCTCTGTCAAATTGAGGATATACGGACAAGATAGATGGGCCAAAAGGTAGGAAGAGAACTGTCTGGACCATTTGTGTTCCTCAAGGGTTGGAACTGAGAGTGGTACTGTTTAGCATTGTTATGAATCCAAACAATGAGACAGAGTGCACCTTCAGCAGGTTTGTGAATTATGTTAGACTATGAAGGAACAGTTCTGTTCCAATTACTTGGGGCCCCAAGTGGGAGGAATGGACTGACAGGAACCCCATAAAGTTTAAAAAAAGAAAAAAAAGGGGGGGGGGCAAAAAGACCCCAAAGCAAACTCTTGCACCTGAGAAGGAGTAACCCAATGCAATAGTACAAGCTGTGTGAGAGGGTTCATAGCCAGATAGGGAGCAGTGTTTATTTTTGTCTACTTAGCAATCAGGAGGTCATGTCCAGAATACCATTGGTTGATTTCAGGACGACAGTTTGAGAAATAGTTAGAGAATGGGGAGAGTGCAGTGCTTGGGGGCTGGATCACATGATTTAGAAGTCATGGTGCAGGGAAACAGACTTCAGTTAGTTTGCAGGAGAGAAGGCTCCAGGGATTTCCAGCTGCTCTCACTGCCTACTTGCTGAGTTGTTATAGAAGATGGAGCCAGTCTCCTTCCCTGTGGAAGGAAAGAGGTGGTGGGAGCAAGCTGCAGCATGGGAGCTGGGTGTAAGGGCTACAGCAAATGTAGCTGAGCACTGGAGTGGGCTGCCCAAAGAGGTTGTTTTATTTCTATCTCCAGAGGTATTAACAGTTGTAGTGGATAAGGCCCTTAGCAGCCAGACCTAGCTTTGAAATTGGTTCCTGGAGTTGGCAGGAGGTTTGACCTCCAGAGATCTTTCCAACTCCAATTTTCTATGATTCTCTGTGCTACTGCCGTATTAGCTTATGAGTGAAGAATAAAATAGTCAAAACGCTAGTGCAGCAGTTTTCAGCTGTGACTGGGTTGCCCACTTCCTATCAAAAGGAACTTCACGTTTTTACCCCATGTGAAAAATTCTTACAACTCTGCTGAATTTTGATTTAAATCTGGGCCTGCTATGAGTCTGCTGTACAACCACAGTATGTATTCATTTGCAAATCCTTTTGCTGTAGTCTGACTTCAATGGTAACAATGCAGTACAGTCAGGCATTTGGTGCATATCTGAATTTTGTGCCTGTGATGAGAAGGCATTTTAATATAACGTAAAACTTTGTCAGCTAACATTCCCCTCGCTCTTGCATTTTCAGATGATGTTTTCAGAACTCAAACAGAAGACAGAAAGGTTGTGCACATCTTAAATGAGGAGGCTGACCTAAATATAACCGCTTTGTTTTCTCATTTGTCTAATTAGGATCAGTGCCAATAAAACTGCATAATAAATGGGTGCGTTATTGTAACCCCTTTCTTAAAGAAGTCTCTGCTCTCCAGTACTCTATGTATCAAGTTTTTCTAGAAATAAAATTGTTTCTTTAAGGTGAAAAGGAAAAACAAAATGGGAGAGAACATAAAGCTTCATAATTTCAGTGTTCTTAAGTGCTGCACCAATCATTCCTATTTGCAAGCAAAATGCAGCTTAACAGAAGATGGGTTCTAGAATATAGCTTTCTTTTAAACAGAATTTCAGTAGTATTGTGGAAGGGAGGAAAGGAGAGAGATGAGACAAATATTTCAGGGCATGCTTTTAGAATCCTCTTACATTTATTTAAAGTCATGTCTGGTTTTTGAGCTGAAAATATTTTGCTATTGCAGCAAAAATGAAAACGAATCTAAAACATGGGGTAGTTCTATTAAAGCATAAATGTGGGATTAATGGGAAAATTGACTTCCATGAACTTCACATGTTTACAGGAGCTGGATTGATATTTGATATGAGACGCTCTTACTGTAGTATTTTACCACAGTGCTTTTTGTTTGCTGGCATTTTTCAGAGAGCAGTTTTTTCCCTTCTTTCTCCTAGGGCTTTATTACCCTGCCCACATTCATGGAGTCGTGAAGCAGTAGTTGTCTAGAACAGCATAGTGCTTCACGAGTTTGTGTCTAGAGAACTGACAGTTTTTCTTGTCTTCTTCAGACGGATCATTTGAACTTATTTTTAAGAAACCTGCACTCACTATGTAGATGGAAAAATAGTGCTGTTTGAAGATGTCTTGTCAGTGTTAGTCATCAGGGACTCCGGAAGAGTTCTGTCCTCCTTTTTGCCTTCCCCTCTGTTTTTAATCAAGACAAACTGCTACGAGACATCATGTTACAAAGTTGCCCTGCAAGCTTCCTATTTCATATCCACTGTGTGCAGACCTGTGTGGTGCTCTGGCTGCCCTGTGATGTTTTCATACTGGGTACTCTTGATATACGTTAGCGTAAAGGATTGTATTTCAAAGCAGAAGTAACTTGCTCAGTCCTGCATAGTTGGGTAATTGAATGTGGGTGGAGGATGTCGGTATTGTTTCTGATAACAGATGTCCTGTGTTGCACTACAGAAAGGAATTCTTCATAGTCATAGAGTTACTATATTTACTGGTGGTTTATGGTGTATGGTAAACATGGCAGGTACTGCAAGTGAAATAATGAACTGAAATGCTGCTCAACTCAAGTTGTGCCAGGGGAGGTTTAGATTAGGTATTAGGAAAAAATTCTTCACTGAAAGGGTGGTCAGGCAGTGGAACAAGTTGCCTAGAGAAGTGGTGGACTTACAATCCCTGGAAATATTGAAAAAATGTGTAGATGGGTCGTGTAGTGCTGGTTTGCTGGTTGGCCTTGAAGATCTTAGAGGTCTTTTCCAATCTTGATGATTCTGTGGATGCTCCTCAGTTGCTGATGAGCCCTGTATCTATGGGTGCAGTGTTGTGCTAGTAGGGAAAGTACCGGCTTCTCTGCACTGGTATTCCAGATTTCTGACCGGAAGAAAGCATCCTTTCTGGGGAGATGGGGAGACTTTGGTTTTCAGTGCTTGCTCAATTCTTGGCATTTCAGCTGAGACTGCTGATCAATTAGTGCTAATTGTGCTGGGTTTTGGGATGTGGTCCTAGAACAGTCATCTGAGGTCGCTGCTTTCTGTTACCTGCCGTATTTGGACTCAGTCTGAACTATGCTTTTTGCTTTCCTTTTTTTTTTTTTCTTTTAAAGGGGAATGAATTATTAACCCTGAAATAATCACTCACCCTTAATGTTCAATTTCATATGTTCCATATCAAATACCGTAGGTCTTTTGGTTAATATCCTCTTATTTTCTGCTACAAAGAGAAGTATTCATTTGCTGCAAGTTTGACCACTGCAAGCTGGTTGAAAAAAATGTCTTCCTCTTCTTTCTTTCTGTTACTGAAAGCAAATTTTAAATTTCAGAGTTTAAGTGAAAGTTACTTAATATTGGGAATCCTTGGGCTCCTCTGAGAAGAATGGAGGAAGATTACGCAGAATCCCCCCCCCCATTTTGTATTTCTTTATTAGCAAGTATAGCTATTTCTTCTTTTGGAAGAGGGAGAAATGGGGCCAGAAAGAAAAAAGAAAAGCTTATTAATGGCATTTTACTTCTTTGCTATTATTTGCATCAGGAGTTAAAAGCAGTCACTCAGCTATTTCAGTGAAATAGCTATATATCTGTTTGCAGACCATTACCTTTCACTTCATATAGCCCAACAGTGTAATGATAAATTAGCTCTGAATTTCTTTCTGTACTCCTCAGTAAAAAGAATAGAGTTTTAAAAGATTCACCTGTTATCTGTAAGCAGATAATTTAGCCAAATAGTCAAGTTGTGGAAGACTTGCATCCCTTAGGGCATTGTTTCCTCTATGTTAAGGGTACTTATAAATAAAAATAAGGGAGTCATTTGGGAGGGTTTTGTTGAAGAATTTGCATCTGAACATGACCTTCCATGAGCATTGTCCCTATTTGAGCTGATGTGATAGGGCCCTTACATAGTCTCAGTAAAAATCACTTAGAATTAGAAAACAAGTGGATTCTACCATTTTTGGACTAGGTTAGATTTTTCCTTTTTAATGTTCATTTTGTCTAGGCTTCCTTTTTGCTAGATATCTGAGTTCTGTCTTACTGTTACCTGAAATCTTGACATTTCTTATTGCATCTAGGAGTCTATGGGAAGAGGAGAGCATAGCAGTTTTGTTTTAGATGAAAGCAAGTGTATTTCCTCTCCTTTTTTTTTTTTTTCAGTTGCAGAGGTGTGGTAATGACCTCTTTCATGGGGAGAAACTATCACTCTGGCAGCAAAACCTGAATACACATTTTGCAAGTGTTTGTTTGTGTGACTGCAATGGCAGTTGAAGGGGAAGGATGTTCTTAGCAAACAGCATTGAAAATACGGACTGCCTTTTAATTATGGTGTCAACTATTGTTTTAATTGGAAAAGAGTGCAAAAAAACCCCCAAACCAGCCCATGGATTTTGTGATTGTGGAGAAATCTTTGGAAATTTTGATCAGGCCTTATCCTGGTTGGAAAAACCTCCTGTTTAAACTATCACTCAATAAGATGTTTGAGTGGAAAAATCTAAATTATAGCCTAGTTTTCTGTACTTCAGGAGTGCTTTTCCTTGTCTAAAGCAGCCTCATAAATTGAAGGTACCAGATGAAAGTTATTTTCAGCTGTGGATTAAGGTTGATTCAGTAAAGGAAAAGCGTCAGAGGGAATAGCATTGCTAAAACTTAGAGCATGGCTTTATTTTGGCATTGCTGGTAAGTGAGTGCAATAGGAGGGTAGAACTGTCACCTGCTTGTGTAATATGATGACCAGTTGAGCTTGTCTGTGGCTATTAACCTCTTCCTGTGGCTGTAAAGACAATATTCATTTGGGAACAAAAGTAGTTGTTGGTACAATTGCTGATCTGTAGATGGTAATAGTGAGCAGTAGTGCGTTTCAGTGGAATGAACTTGTGTGGCTGAAGAGCAACTAATTTTTCCATGCATTTATAATGAACCTTTGGTTTTAGGTTAACGGGTAATCTGTTCATATAAAAAGAAATGTGAAAGAACAGTTGTGTGGAGTAACAACTGAAGAATAGAAAATGTGAAAACCAAAGCAGAAATAGCTTTGATTAATCTGTGGTAAATATCCTAGAGTCATAGAAGGGTTGGCTTGGAAGGGACTTTTAAGATCATCCAGTTCCACCCCCTACTGCCTTGGGCAGGGGCACTTTCCAGTAGACCAGGTTGTTCAAAGCCCCATCCAACCTGACCTTGAACACTCAGGGATGGGGCTTCCACAGCTTCTTTGGGCAACCTGTACCAGTGCCTCACGACCCTCATAGTAAAGAATTTCTTTCTAACATCAAATCAAAATGTCTCCTCTTTTAATTTAAAACCATTCCCCCTTGTCAATATCTTCACCTGTAAAAGGTCACTCTCCCTCTTTTTTATAAGCCCCCTTTAAGTACTGGAAAGCCACAATGAAGTCTTCCTGGAGCCTTTACTTCTCCAGGCTGAACAACCTCAATTTCTCAGCTTGTCTTCATAGAAGAGGTACTCCAGCCTCCGATTGTCTTTGTGTTCCTTCTCTGGACCTGCTCCAGCAGGTCCACATGTTAAGGACTCCAGACTTGGATTCAGAACTCCAGGCGAGGTCTCCTAAGGGCAGAGAAGAGGGGAAGATCACTTCCCCTCGACCCACTGGCTGTGTCTTTTGATGCAGCCCAGGATGCTGTTGGCCTTCTGAGCTGCAAGTGCATGTTGCTGGCTCATATCCAGCTTTTCATCTACCAAGTCTCCCCCAGGTATCTTGCATGGGCATGTTCTCAATGAGTTCTTCTCTCTGTACTCATGTCTGGGATTGCTGACCCAGGTGCAGCATCTTGCACTTGGACTTTTTGATCTTCATAAGGTTCTTATGGTCCCACATTTCAAGTTTGTCCAGGTTCTGCTGGATATTGAATTGAGGAATAAGCTTAAGAGTATGCTTCGGTCCAAGACTGTGTGATACACTGGGTTAAGTATGTTTATCTTTAGTATTCAATGTTCCTAATAAAAATTTGAGTAGGAAATGAAGATTTTGTTAGTGAGCAAATAGAGGCTTTTATATTTCTGAGGTGCAGTACGTTGTTGAGAAGGTATATGTTCCCTGGTTATATGTTCAAGTTGGTTATAATGAAACGTAAGGAACATTATTCTAGAAAAAGAGAGGCATTGTGGGCTGAGCAAAATATTAACAGCTGCAAGCCAGAAGAAATTAAGTCATCTAATGGTGTAACTTTTGCATATTTAATTAACTTTGCTGCCGGCGTGCTTACTGTAAGTTTCTTGTGCCACGTAGAAACTGCTGGAAGTATGTCAGTCTGTGTAAACAACCTATACCTTTCTTGAATCAAGGACAGAGGAAAACCATATATACATAGAATATATCTATTTTTATTTTGTGTGAAATCAAGGGAAATGAAAAGTAACTGGTAGTTATTATGATACTCTCTGAATGGCAGATCTGGAACTGCATACAATAGATCTTGAAACAGAAATGAGAAGGTGTAGGAAGACTCTACACTCTACCTTTTTTAGGCTCCAGGCCAATTGCATAGGACACGCGAAAGGGAACTGTGATTTAGATCATCTTAGAAAGCCCAGGGCATAAAGCTAAGTATAATAATTTGTCTTGTTTAGCATTGTTTAATTTGAGTATAAAGTAGGTTTAAATTTTATGACTGTTTTGGTACTGTCCCAGCATCTTTGCAAGAGATAAGTCTTTGGCAGTGGCATTTGTGTAGTGACTTGGGGAAAAATAAAATGAGATTAAAGACACTTTAGAAAGAGAAACAGCTGGCTTACAGCTTATAATGATGGTATGAATTTTGTGGTCTCATTGTTTCACCTAATGGTGATTTACTGGAGTGGTTTTTGAAGTCAGAGTCAACACACTTAAACTGAGAGCTGGCAGTTGATCTGTGCTTGGAGTATTGTGGCTTCAGTCTGTAAGGGAGCCTGAAACTTTTAGAGGCAAGGTGGCCAGAGTAAATGAGCCTGCTGGAAAGAATTAAAAAAACCCACAAAATTGCACAACTAGGAACTGAGCTACAGAAAATACTCATTTGCCCAGTTGTTTCAGCACTGTCTGATTTGTTCTTGTGATGTAACTTTTCAATAGACGCTCTAAGGTGAAAGTAGAATACATTACAGTTGCTGCAGGAGAATAGTGAGAGGCTGGATTGCATGAAGTAACTGCTCTGGACAATTTCTCAGTTCAGAAAGCAAATGAGCTATGATCCTTAGTCAGATGTTGACATTTGTGTTGCATTTCTTTGTTTTTTTTTTTTACCTTTCTCCCCCTTCCTCAGACCCCTAAAAGTCTCGCCAACAGAAAACGAATGCTTCTCGTTTTTGATACAGCCCCTTCTCAGATTTCTCATTATTTCTGTCATTTGACTGTTTCAAGCAGCAAGGCTGCACAAAGTGCTAGGAGATAAAAGAAGCTACACCTTTTTGTTCACTCTTGTGCTGTAAATCTATGCCGATGCACAGGCTGTCGCTGCCTGTGGCTTTTTTTTGTTTTGTAAGAGAAAGTACATTTTAATTTCTCTCAGTGGAAGAAAGCAGAACAAAGAAAAGTAAATAAAGTGCCATTCTTTTTGATGCTTTGTGGCTAATTGTATTCTTTATAATTTGAACACAGCCATAGGAATTCTGAATGCTGATTTCCCCTGTTACTGTAACAGGTTCTGGCAAATTCCTTTGCATGATCATTTGAAATTAATTTTTATACATGCTCCAAAGGAAAATGATTACTCCACCTTCCTCAGTTTTCCACTTTGTGAAGATCTACAAAATGGTCACCTGTCAGTAAGTGCATTGGAATGCCACCTGCTGATTACTCTGGAAGAAGTGCCATAGCTCCAAAGTAGTGGTGTCCTATATCTTGTCCACTTTTACATTGGCTACTGTCATCTGGTTTCACTAGTAATAGGTCTGAGATGAGGCACAGTGAATATCACAAAAGGTTTTCCTGTGGCACCAATGATATGTTAGTTCTTTTAAGGCTGGGCTCTATATAAAGTATGAAATTGCAGTGAAGCTGTGCATAGAATGCAATGCTGCTTTTCCTTATCCAGGAGAAGTCTTGTCTGTCATGATATTTTTATAGATTTGTGAATGAGGTGAGCTATGTAATTCAGTCTGAGTGATAAAATGAATTTGATTTAAAATGAGACATACTGCTGTGGAATATATGATATGACTGCGCCTGAAAGGGCCTTTGAAATTACAAATAGAATTTAGCAAGGAACCTTCCTGAGAACATCTGTTCCCGATGATAGGGAAATATGTGCTAAATTTGCTACTGGAGTTCAGAAAAAGTTATAATAAGTTGGGTGCTTGTGATTCTGCCCCAATATTTCCTTTTGATTTTTTCAATGTGTCAAAAATATTTTTTATTCAGGTATAACTCCTAATTTGCTGGCTTGCATGTGGAAAGATGAACTATGTATGGATACAAGGGTTGTGTGATGCTATAAATAGTATTGGAGATGCACAAATTTTAGGTTTGAAGTGAGTGAGTGACTCTGGAAGATATTTCCCTTTGGGGAATTCAGAGTTGTACATATGAATTCACTGAAGAAAGATCAAGTAGGCATTTGAGGTGATGTTGTGTCTTCATGTTTCTAATACATAAAAAAAATAATGTGAGTGGTAAGGAACAGTTCGAATAAAAGCACGGAGACTTGCTGTGCAGCTAGTCTTAGGCCAATGCTCAGATCATTTCTTGTGTCACTTCTTAAGGATATTTATCTGGTCTGTTAAAGTTTTTACAACTCCTTTTAAGGTAAATTCATTCACCTTTTTCAAGCTATTAAATCTTTTTATAGGTATTTAATTCTGATGTATAAACTAATTTTTCTTCCTTATAATTGAGAGAACTATATTGTAAGGTTCTTCAACTTACTACATATCTGATTTCACAGTTGGAGAGTGTATTCCCATGATAGTTTACACATATATATTGAAATACCATTTTACTTTTTCTCTTCTAATTTCTTCTTAGTTAAATTATCACTTACTCTTCTCTGGATAATTTGCTGTTTGTTTAACTTTTTCATGAAGCTCAGTGCCCAGAACTTGGTGCAGTTTGCTCAGGCCTTGCTCGAGCCAAGCAGAATGGAAAGTGGTGTTGCTCTTCCATGCTTTTCTGATGAGCCGCCTTTGCTCACAATCAGTGGGGAACCCTAGGGGTACACTATCCAGCTCTGTCTCTGCTATCCAACACTCTTAGTCTCACATTTCACATTGCATTTGCAGTGTTGATTTATATTACTCAGTTACAGCATAGGATGTTTGTCTTAGAGGTGTGCCTTCTTTCTGTGTGTTTTGTTGTTGTTTTGGTTTTTGTTTGTTTGGGGTTTCTTTTCCATACAATAGTTCTCAAAATTGCCAAGATCTGTTTCTAATTCTTACCCTTTTTTCCAACGTCTTTGTAGCTGCTCCTATCTTAGTTGGCTTTGTAAAAATCAGTGAGACGACTTTTTTTCTGTTATCCTGTTGTTAATGAAAATATTCCAAAGTACTGGACTCAGGACAAGTCCCTATGCAGTTTTTCTTTATAAACCTTGATAGTGAAATGTTGACTACTATATGTAGCTTTCCAGCTAGGTGTGCTTGCACCTGGGACTGTCTTGTAAAGTTTTCAACAACTAGTGAAGTCAAGATAAATGACACTTAGAATCACTCCCATATTCCCAAGGCTTGTTATCCTGTCAGTGAAGGAAATTAAGTTAGCCTGACGTGATTGATTCTTGACAAATCATGCTGGCTGTTGCTAATTTTCTTGTTATGTATGATGTGCTTACTATGTTTTTCACAGGAATTGAAGTAAAGCTTATGGACAGTAAATTCCTTAGCTCCTCCTTTAATCCCTAATGTAAAGAGAAGAGTTATATTTGCATTTTTCTGCCATCTTCTGTTCGTGCTCAGAGATAACTGCTAATAACTCTTAGACACTAATAACCTATTATTTAAGTGTTCTTTGGCAAATTTAATAAGATATACAGAATTTGAAAAAGTCAAACTTACCTAATTACTCTTTGGCCTTTTCTTGCCAGTGGAAGCACAGATTTTTGCTACTTCATCTCTGTGGTTAAATAATTATCTGAAACACAATATTTCTCATTAGTGAGAGTGGAAGCAGAGGAAAGTATTGAATGTTCCTTTTTTCTCAGCATAATTTTTTAATAGCTTCCCTTTATAGTCTTGTTGCTGGTTTGAAAACAAAATTGCTCTTTTCAAAAAGTGACTTCATAGATAAATACAAGAATGAAGATATAATTTATTGACTTTGTGTCTCTGTGAAGGAAATTAACCATTTCCTTAGCAGGATGTTTAATTTTAAAATAATTTTTTAAAAAATGAGCTCATCTTTGTACTGTTACTAAGGTGGATCTGCAGTGAGTAAAGCAAACTTTGACAGGACAATATGGAATTGAGTGTAGAAATA
Source organism: Lepidothrix coronata (assembly GCF_001604755.1). Lineage (NCBI taxonomy): Eukaryota > Metazoa > Chordata > Aves > Passeriformes > Pipridae > Lepidothrix > Lepidothrix coronata. The sequence goes on from NW_016690222.1 coordinate 4,178,052, forward strand.
ACTATGCAAACAGTCTGATCTCAACCTTAAATGTGAATTGTGTGTTATTACACGAATGCTTGAATTAGTGTGTATATTAGGCACCTTAGGCAGTTTTTCAAGTATCCACTTAAAAAAATAATTGATTTTATGATGTTGGAAAGCAGAGACCTCTTTTGAACAAAGATAACCTGTATCTTAGGTCAAGGATTTGACAATGTCTTCACACTTAAAGGTGTAAATATGGAAATGGATGATGTTTGGTAGTAATGAGACCTACCTGTTGCTCTTCCAAGAAAGGTTGGTCACATAAGAGTGTCTGTGTAGACCTTGCTGAAATGGTTATGTGTCAAGTTGGCACTGAAAAGTAGGCAGGGATTTTACCTCAATTACATCCACAATGTGAGAGTTGGCATTTTTGGAACATTTTTTTGCAAATTGGAAACAGCATGGCAGTGAATGGTATATGGAAAATAGGCATAAAGGAGAAAAAACCCATTAGAAAACCTCTTTTCTGATCACTTTAAGCATGGAAAATTTAAGCATAAGCGGAATTAAAAAGGATTATGAAATTGTGCATTTTTACCTTTAAAGACTGTGAAAGGCTTAGTAGTAAGTAGCAGATTGTTTAAGCAGATGATGATAAATGTTTGAGGGCACTGTATCATCTTTTAGGTCTATTTAGCCAAATTTTGAAAAGCTCCATGGTGGCTTCACAAACTGGGTTTTTCTGGAATACATAATACAGATTTGACATGGACAACAATATAAAAAGTTATAATATGAAAAGCTAAGGCAAATGACACTTCAATACAGAAACCTAATAATAATGAAGAAAATTGAAGACTCGTTTAATGAGCTTTTTAGACCAGAAAAATACTTCTGTATGAGCAGAGAATACTCGCTTCTTCTGGGGTAGGCAATCTGTCTTTGGTTTGTAACTTGTTAGCCGTAATGGAAGGTTTGTTTAAGTTAGGTCCAGCAGTGCAACTAAGGGAAAATTACAGGAAAATATATTTATCAGAAGTAAGCAGCAAAAAGCCCCAAAAGATTTAAGTCATTAACCTGACTGGGCAAATACACTATAAAACCTCTTACGTCTTCCTGTTGGGTGTTTTCTGCTTTAATGTTTTCTGCTTCACAAGCTGGAAGACAATTTCTAGTGTATCTTAGAGGGGGGTAGTCTTTGGGTTTTCCTTCAACAGTTTTATGAAGGACTATAATACCTTGGAAAAGCTTATTCTGCTAAAATATGGTTGCTGGTAATTACTGCTGTCTCTCATGCTGACTTATATTTATGGTCACTCATACTCTCCCCATTCTCTGTAGCTGTGTTTTGCTTTCTGTTTCTACTGTAGACTGCCTTCAACTTCTGCGCTCACTGGAGTCTGTGCTTGTGCAGTTCTCTGCTTGTTGGTGTTCTTGGCTCAGACCTCCTGCATATGAGGATAAAACAACTGATTAATTATAGAAAGCTGATCATGCTTTCCTAAAGTTGTAGGCTTAAACCATGGAGTGATACCAATAGCAAAAACTCTCAAAGCCCTTCAGTTGACATTCCTGTCTCACAGACATCTGTGGTCTTTTTTTTTTCCCCTGGATAATGGATGGATTCATAGTCTTTGACCAGGTTTAAGGCAGTAGTGGTGTGCTTTTCTTTTTTATTCTTTTCCTCCCACCTATCCATTTAGCATGCTCATTTGTGTTTTCTGTATTCTCAACAGGAGCTGACAGTTACCACACTTGAAATAAATGCCATCTTTTTCCAGCTTGAGGTGGTCATCATTTTCTGTCTATCTTACTAATTGGCCTTGCTGAATTTTTGGCATCTCTTGTTGATTTAAAATTTTGGTCTGTGAACTCATGATTAAAAAGCTCAGCATGCAACAGTAACAGTCTGATATGTAAAGCTAAAGAACTATTTAGCTCTCTTCTCAATTTAATTTCCTCCATTTATGTGCTAAGAGTTAATTATTGTTTTGTTGGTTTCAAATAACAGTATTTATGGTTAGTAATTATGTTTGAAATTATTGAAAATAAAAATAACCAAGAAAAACAGGGTTTAAGCATGCCTATCTTAAGGTAGCTCTATGATAAATGCATGGGGTATTTACCATCCAAATAGATGAAAATAACTTCTGTTAGAGGCGTCACTGGAGGTCAGTATTTAGCATCTGATTAATAAAATTCACCTTTCTTATAATCATTCTCTATCCCTTGGGAATAGGATTTATATTTTAACAGCTTCAATAAAGAATAATAAATTACTTGAGTCTTTCAGAAGTTAGGGATGAGTTGTTCCATAAATGAAATCTTTTCTAAACAAGTACGCAAGTAATTTAAAATCATTAATTAAAATATTACCTCCATTTTCCCACTTCTATAAATTTTAACCATAACGAAGCAGAGCTTTTTACTAAGATAGAGTGGCCCAGCAGTTGCCAAATGTTGTCTGTGATGGCTACACATGTTAAGGTTCTCCTTCCTACTGTGCCATGAAAGATGGCAATTAAATACAAAAGTAGAAATGTGATACTGTTGTGACTGAAGTTGTAAAAAACAAAAATTATGAAAGTAAAACCACCTTCCAAAGGTATTGATAATGTTTAAATATTGAAAACTTTTCATATTCTAAATCTCATTTAGAACTATAACTGTACAATTCCCATCAATGTGTGACATAAATACTCCCACTTGGTCCTAAAGGACATGAATTTCTAATATGTACATTTTCAGATTCTCAATTTTCCATGCTTTTCTATGGTTCCTTTTTAAAGACCATTCTTGTAGGCATTCAGCATCTTCAGACTTACCGAATGGGAAAACTCCCATTTCTCATTCTGTTATATGGGTTTGATATGTGATAGGTCATCTGGAAAAAAGCAGGAGTTAGGTAGTGGTCATTCCATGGTAGGCAACCTACTAGCCCACATAGTTGATGATCAGTCACTTAAAAAACTTGAAGTCCTGGGTTGACTGATAATTTACTCCCACTCATAAAATAGTAATAGTGGCACTTGTCTTGGGTGAAAGGAGATGCTAAACTGAAGGATTTTTGATAGATGTTCTTTTTCTTAAAATTTCTGTAAATGTCCATAGTTAAAGTTTAAACCAATTTAATATTTTTTTAAATAAATGTGTAGGCACACAACATGTCTCTTAATAAAAAGAACTTAGTTTAGTAGGATATAACAGTAAGGAACCCAAAGAAAGATGTTCTAATGCCTAACTTATACAGGCCCTCTATTCTGTATTGTTCAAGATGTAACTTTACACAATGATTAAACAATTCTGGTGATTTACTGAACTCTGATTTTGATCTTTGAGTACTCTTATTTTTTCCGACATTTACAAAGTTTGAAAGCAACTGCCTCTGCAATATTGAATTAAAAAATAAACTGGTATTTACACAATTTTTCTTTTATCTTGATTAATGTTGCCTTTCATCTCATGCTCTGCTTGCTTCTCTGGAACATATGAATGCAGGAAAATCTGTAGGTGGGGCCTGAAATGAGAAAGATCAGATGTGAAAGTGTATTCCACAGGAAGGCTGGGTGTGGGTAGAGGCAAGTAAGCTGAAGGAGAGATAGACACTTATTAATGATGACCAGGTTAATGCCTGGAAGTCAACTTGATTTAGAATCTCTTTACATCATTTGAGGATCAGATCAGTCAAAGGGCTTCTGAAGCAAGTATTCCCTTGCTTGTCACATGGATTGAATGTGCAATGATTTTGTCCTGTATTTTAACTTAGTCTTAGATTGTGTTGTGCACTGGGATGAGGGAATTTTTATTCTTCTTCTCTCTGCTTGTTCTTTATATCCTAATAGTGAATAATTTTTAATGTACTGCTGTAAACCCGAGGTTGTATTCATTCTACTGCATGATGAAGAGTCATGGTTTAATGTCAGCTGGCAACTAAGCTTCATGGAGCCACTCACTCCCTCCCATCCACACTGGGAAGGGGAGGAGAATCAGGAAAAAACCCCAACTTATGAGTTAAGAAGAGTTTAATAATTGGAACAAAATATAATAATGGTAATGATACTGAAATAGGCTACTATTATTACTACTAATGATAATAATAATGGTTATTGAAAACCTTTTCTTCCTTATTAGTCTTTGATAGTTTGTTACATAATAGCTTGGAAGTATTATGTACACAAAGTGACACAATTTAAAGGAAAATTAACTGGAGAAGACTGGAGACTGCCTTGAAGTTGGATGTAAGAGGTGTAATGAACTGGCAGCAGCAGCAACTAAGCATGAGTTTGTAGGCTGTCTCCTGCTTGTGGTTTCTACTGCTGATTACTTTGCTGAAGCTGTAATGCTTAATCTGTTGAAAAAACTAAGTGTCGTAAAGCGGAGGTCTTGTAAATGTTGATTCTTTACAGAAAAGAACAAAGTACTATGGGAGAAAATCTATGGGATAAGGAGAAAACAAATCATTGTAGAAATATAGCAGACATGATAGAAATTATTTTCCACCAAATCACCAGACTGTGATGTTTAGAATAAATTAATCTACTTTAATCCAGTTGCAGTTTTCTGCTGACAGTAGATTAATGGTTTTTATTATCGTTATGTAGGCATTTATAGTGCATTATAAGCATAGCACTTTACAGAAGTAGAAATTAAAACCTGACAAACTTGCAGTCTTAATCAAAGCAAGTGATACGTTTTGTAAAACATGATCAGAGAGAATGAGTTCTAAACAGTGTCTGATTCTTTACTAGGTTGCAAATGCATTGTTGGCAGAGTTAAAGTTGTTTTTTTAAGAAGAGAAATCGGTGATGCTAGTAGTAGAAAGCAAGAAGTTGTAAGTAGGAAAGCTTAGTGCACTAGAAAGGGAATCTTGTCCAGGTATCCATGAGGCAAGTTGGCGTAATGCATAAATTGGAGATGGAAGGGAGTCTCCAAACAGAATATGATAGTGCTTTGAAAAGAAAATTGAGATGGTCATGTTAGTTTGAGCACTGGAAGAAACTGTTTTGTTCTGGGCATATTGATTAGATTGAGTCTAAATAGGATGGTCAGAAAGGAAGAGGTACTGCAGCTAAGACAAGAAAGAAGTTTGTAGGAGTCTTTTCTAGCAGCTGATGAGAAATATATACACTTCATAAATATCCTAGAGGGATAGAACAATATTGATCTAAAGTCATGGTGTAGTCACAGATAACTGAGAGGATAATGAGATTGTTTATGGAGCTGCTGGGTGGAAGTAAGGTAATTTGTCTGTGCAGTGTTACTGAAACAGCCTTTAGCCACAACCTGTGGTAACTCAAAAATATTAACCATTTGAACTATATCACTTGTTAAGAGAATCAACACAAGTCTTAGCAAATACTGTTTGTCATTGGAATATGGTTCTCAAGCCGTTTGTGCTTGAGAAAAGAAATTTAACCTGTGGTACCTGGCTTTCTTAGTTCCATTGTGAGTATCCTGTATCTTGCAGCCTCGTGTGGTACTGCTACTTTTCACTCATTTTATGTGAAGAATAATTTCTCAATAAATTATAGGCTATTATCTGTTATCCAAATAGTTCCAAATGCTGCATGTACAAAGGAATTATGCTTTGCTATAAACTAATATATTTTATTTATCTCCCTCAAAGTCTCTAGAAGTAATTAGTTCCAGTCCTGGTCAGCCAAATATTGAATTCAGAGCCGCTCTGGGAGAAAACATCTTAAAATTCAGGACAGTATAATTGCTATAGAAGTAAAACCTTTGCCTTTAAAATATATCCATGAAGTTTGTCTCCATTTTTGTTGCACTGAAATGGGAGGATTTTGTTTTTTTTAGCTCCTGTCTGTTTCTGTAAGTAAACCCACAACTGGGTTATATCTGTTATATCTGTTTTTGTTTCCCCCTTTTTGTAGTAAAGTGCCATTTGTTCAGTTGGTTAAAAAAAATGGAGGATTGCATATTAACATCCATGAGGAAATCTGGGATGTAGGCAGTTATAAAGATAGCAAGAACTATTATTATGGCAATTTTATTTATTATCAACTCAGTACTTTTTTCCCCATATAAAAATGGCTCTGGCATTCAAATGGCTAATTTTACAAGTACTACAAATCCCACGTGAAAATTAATCAGTTGTATACAAGTGCTGCATATGCAAAGAATGAGTGTTCTTGTGATTGTACAAGATTTAAATTTAGCAACAGAAGTTTAATGAGTTTCATATTCTGTACAAAGGACTTCCTACTTTACCTGCTTTATCAGCAGAGCAGCAGAATATAAAAAGTTCACTAAGGAAGGGAATGATCTTGAAAACTGTAGGAAGTTGGAATGAGACAGGGAGCTAGAGCTGGTAGCTGCTGTTCAGTGGCAGTGAGATGTGGCTGTCTTTATGAGCAATTCCATTCAGATCAGAAATGGTCTCTTGAGGGAAATCTCTCGTGACAGGCTTGTCTCTCCTTTTCACATCGTCCAGTGAACTTGGAGTGCAGAAACTGTTCTGGATCGAAACTTGACTAGAAGATGAAGTCCCAAGGCACACCAAGGTGTGGTCCAAAGGCACTGGTAGGTATATAGTCTGGAGGGTGAGCTGAGAATTAGCCTGAAGCCCTGAGCACTGAAAGAGGACATGACACATGGCTATCAGCTCAAATGTTTGCATTCCACAGGTCTGTTCCTCTTGCACTTCTGTGCTTCCTGTGGCCTGTATCATGGTCTGTCTGCTACATTAATGTGCAAGAACAGTATTTTAGGCACTGTAACAGCAACTTTGAAACCATGGATGTTGGACAGGAGAAGTATTGCTGTTACAGTACTCTTATGAGGATAGCTTCCCAAAGTCCTCCTTTAGTCGTACTGAAGGAGGTGCTGTGCAAACAGAGTAAAAATATTTTCCCTGCTTTGAGTAATCTAAAGTGCAAAGTAGGAGATGGGTTTATATGGCTAGACCTAGGTACATATTCAGAGTGGCAGGAGACAGAGCAGCCTTCCTCCTTGTCTATATAGTTGAATGTGATAGATATAATTTAGTGATGTCATACAATAGAAGAATGTCACTTTTCTCAGTACTGCAGTGGTACAGATCTATTTCCGCAGATTTGAATATTAGGTGTTTCTTGATCACTTGGGGGAACTCAGAAATGCAAATCAGCTGAGAACATGTGTCTGTATATTCAGTGGAGAAATACTGGTGCTTCCTGACCTCCCTGTCTTGTGTTGATGAAACAGAATAAGCTTGGTAGGTTAAGTCTGAGCATCAGCTTCACTTCATTTGGCTTTGTGGTTGAAAGAAGAGCCTATAGAGGTCAGATGATTGACTCAGCTTTTCCTTTCTGATTATGCATTTCTATTGCACGCAAAATATTAGGAAAACATTATTAATATTGTCATATTAAATAATAAAGTTAGGCGATGCTACAGTTAAGGTCACTTATGTAACCATAACTTGCCTCCCTTGTATGTATGCATTATGAATCAGTCCTTAATAAGTGTTTCTGTTATCTTTCCGCTCTTTCCTCTGGCTTCATTCAGCGTGTGAAAGCTTAATGAATACCTGCTCCAGTTTTTTTTCTTCCTTCTAGTTTAATATGGGGTCCAATTCCTTTTTAGATCGTGCTGCTATATAAGGCCCAATTAATTTTTAGATTGTACTGTTTGAACTATTTTGTGAGTGGTATTATTTGTTAGACACTTCTTTTACAGCACTGTCACACTTCGTATGTGGCGCTATAGTGCTCAGGTATTTTGAATATACTAGCTAAGTTGTCTACTAAGCTGAGCTTTGTACCCTTGACTCAGTTCTGCAATTAGAAACAGAGAAATAAAGTGGAAAAGTCATCCAACAGCTTCTGGATATTTGAAGCATCCAAGAGGCTTTTTCATGCTTATCTGTGTTGTAAGTGCTTGCACTATTAAATGTTTTGTTTGTTCATGGAACAGCTTCCACTGACTTTGTTTCCACTTGCAAGCTCTTGGCAGTCTGCGGACTGGTGCTATGGTCTTAAGCCTGGCATCTGAACACAAGGAACGTGGTTTTGCTTCTTTTTGAGGGGTGAGGGAGTTGGTATAAGCTGGTATTGACAAACATCCTGCAGGATTTTTGCGTTGGAGGCAAAACTAGGCATAGATAAGGAATCTTATCATTTAGGGTCTTGTCCAGTTGTTTTAGAGTAATCCTCCTTTCTTTTGCTGACAAGGAAGTGACTGAAGGAGAGGTTCCCATACTGGTCTTTTGTTGCAGGCTTTGCATAGTGTTTCTTGTTCATTCACTTCAGTAAAAGTTGATCCTCCAACCGTAACCCTCCTGGTACCATTTTCTTTGTACTTCTGTCTTCTCTTTGCGCTGGTTTGTTCCCAGCTGGTCCAAGTAATCTTACTGCTGTGGATTCCTAATTCAGGCTATTTCTCTTCCAGTCATGCTTTTCTCCTCTCTGTTTCTCTTTATGCCCTTGGTTTAGGTGCTGGCTTCTCTCCATGTTCCTTATCCAGTTTCCATTCTCCCCACCTGTTCTTTCTGTTTCTTCTGTTCCAGATGTTTCCACAGCACGGTCCTCCCTTTCTCCTACAAGCTTCACATGATCATCAGTTTCTTACTCCCTTCTTTGCCAAAAAAAAAACAAACCACTGACAGTAGGCATTCTCCACTCCATGTGGAAAGCCTGTGCCCAGATTTGAAATACATACAGAGTGGGCATAAATTTGGGGCATTTAGGCTCCTAAAGCTCTAGTTTCTTCCTAGCTGTGGACATGCCGGCTTTTACTTATTTATTTATATGTACTTGTATATATTTATTTAAATCCTGAGAGAAATAGTCAAATTTTGGTGTATTTTCTTGTTAATCATGATTTGGTAATGTACCTGCTGGTCCATATTTCAGAAATATAAATCTGTTTGCGTTCAGCCTGACCCTGCTGTAAGTCACTAGTTAAGAGATTTTTTCAGGTACTTCTGACTGAGTGCATATGTGGAAGACTACTGGTTGAGAAGGCATTCAAGAATACAGCTGGTTTAGGAGGCTGGGGAGCAGCACTGCTACCTGTGGCACAGTTGTCCTGCATCTGCTGGTATTGGGATTTCAGGGTACACAGAGTTTAAGATACACCCATCCCTGTCTGCTGATGTATCTGCTATGTTGCAAAGTCTTTCTCTGAAATTAATTCAGTCTGAGTTTTATTTTGTAGGTACAATGGTGTCCCATGGACTGTTTAATTTCAGTTGGTCCCTCAAAATCTGATATTTGCAAATGAAAAAAGGTTTAACAAATGATTTTTATTCTGAGCAAACCTGAGAGCCCCTCCCAAACAGAAATTGAATAGAAACAGTTTTAGTAAGTGCTACACTTTAAAATGAGTAGTAACCAGACTACTATAATGAAGTATATTCGTGCAACTCTTATAAGGGGATTGCAGAACTGGTGTTTGTGGTGCACAGTGTTTGTCCTTCACTGCTCTGCATATCCAGAGTTATGGAGCAGTGGCAACTGTTATAGTAGCTTTATAAAAAAAAAAAAAATAGCCCAGTGTCCTGGAAATCAGACCAGCATATCTGATTTTCATACCAACAGTACAACAGAAAATCACAGAAAAGAATAGAATTGGTAGCTATTACATAACAGTTACATAGTGAGAAACAGTTATGAGCTTTTGAAGAAGTGCCACAGCACAAAAATATTTCAGAATTCTTTAAAGAGTCATATATATATATATTTTATATATATATAAATATATATATTTATATATATATTATATATATATAAATATATATATATATTTATATATATATAAAAATAAGAGGGAAGGGAAGTTACTGTTGTTGGTGTTTTTGTAGTTAAAAACCAGCAAACCCCCTGATGCTGTCATGGTGTAAGAAGGAATATTCTTTTGGATTAGATTTCTTGATGGTTCAATATATTAGTATTTGTGGAAAGAGGATGGATAGTGGGATGTTGACGTGCACTGCTGGCACGTATCTATTAAAGACAGCAAAACGAAAATGGACCATTTTAGTTGCAATGCTTTCTAAGGTGATTAAAATGTCATATGAAACACTGTGTCAGAAGAAACAGTCCTAATTACATGTGAACAGTAATTGGTTCTTAATTGGCTACACTTCAAAAAAGATCTTCAGGGTAATTCTGGGTTTGAGTTTACTGTTGTTTTAGACATAGACTTGTCTAAACAAAACCAAGCAAAGACAATTTCAGTAACTGAAAGTAATTAGTAGTTTCTAATAAAAGAAGACAGAAAAAATTGGAAAGCATTATTTATACTACTGCATATTATTTATATGACTGCATTGGTAAACATTATTACTGGATCCTATGACTTTTATTTTTGCCTTATCCTCAGAAGGTTATACTTCAACTACAAAAGATACTGAGAAAAGTAAGCAGAGCAATTGAATGTCCCAGCTGGCTTAGAATGGGATGAAAGTAAATAAATTATGATTCTCAGTATGGAAAACCACATGCCCATAGTCATCTCACTGAAGTCTATAAACTCTTTCAATATGAGGGAGAAGATGAAGAGGGAACGATTTGATCCTTATGTCTCCTAACATGAGGAAGAGGTGTCTAATGAGGCAGTAAGTTATTAAATAAAAGGAAATACCTTGTCATATGACAGATAATTAAATTGTAGACTTATTTCTGTGAGGTGATGTAGTGGCCAGATGTAAAATTGAAACTTAATGTTTGGACAAAATCATGGCAAAAAAGAGCAGTCCATCAGAGTTATTAAACATAATGTTTGGATTGTGTCTGATTCATTAAGCTCCCTGTCTCAGTAATAGTCGAAGACAAGGAGAGTGTATCGAAGGAGGAATTCCTGCTGTTGCATACTGTGTTGCGTTCTTTAGACTGACCTCTTGCAACTGCTTTGAAGTTACATTCTTGACTGTGTATCTGCTCTGCCAATCTGTTTTGCCCCCCCAGTAATGAGGATGGATTTAAGGAATACAGATACCAACTTTAAAGAATAAGTGTGTAAGTTTACTATAGAGCAAGACAGTGAAGAGTTACAAAAGAAGCAGTGGCTTATGAAAGGATACACTTAGCAATGCATCTAATCATTACTAGAAAGAAAGTCTTATAGTAATTAAGAGAGAGATCCATCACCAGTTGCCCTAAGTACTTATCATCCAGACCACACTTCAGCTGGAGAGGCCTGTATCACAGCGAAGAATTGGAGAACCTCTTCCCGGTGACTGGGAAATTCTACACAGTGTGTCCACTCGTTTGGTGAAGCCTCCATCTTTGCTGTGAGAGGGTCCAGCTTATATAGTGTTAAACAAACCAGCTTACATCACTCGATGGGTGTGGAAAAACAATCTGACTCTATTCTCCTCCCCCTCCCCCCACCCCTGGTTTTCCCCTTAGGCCTGGCCAGGGCCCAAGGCAAAATCAGGGAGTCAGTTTGGACTAACTACTATCAAATGCCCCATGGCTTTGACTAGTCTCTAAATACAGAACTTATGGCTACATCAATATCTCAAATATGAACCAGCTGTGAGCATTTGAAGCCTACTGTTGCCATGGCCTTGGCTGAAAAGGCATATTTGTAACACATACAAGCCTTACTAATTATTGATAATATGCTGTGCTAACAATTATAAATATGTATTCTTAAAACATTACTAAGGTTTATACAGCATCTTGGTTAATAAGAAGATATATGACTAAATATAATGTTAGGTTGGAGTGTTCATCTTATAGGTCAACTTTGACTCAGGGCTGGTTCTTCAGGCCCCAGCATTACAGTATCCTCTTCTTTGTCTTGAACCAGAAGGGAATTAATTTACCTGTTCTGCCTTTATTTAGAAGCAGAAGTAAAATGTAGATTCCTTGCCAACAAAGAGGCTGAAGACCTTTCAAGGTTTCACATTCTTTATATTAAATACTTCTATTTGATAGTATAGCACCATTGCCAGAATGTCCTATTTTGATCCTCTCAAAATGCACACTATGGTTTTGGTTCAAAATTACATTCTGTCTTGAAATAGTAATTGGTCAAATTGAAGTCTTTTAATGTTCAGGGTTTTTTACCGTACTTTAAGCTAGGGAGCCATTTTTGTCCTCTGCAAATTAGAAGTGTTTTGATTGCCATAAGATAGCCAACTACCTGAGAAACAGTTTGTGAGACGGAAGGAGAGGAGAAAAAGAATGTGCAAGTATCTAGAAATACATTTACAGCACAGACGTATAAAATGCTTGCGCAGGCACACAAAGCCAAATGAATCATTCACTAGCTAGACCTGGCCCATTTGCTGTTCATTACACGCTGACTTGTACTATTAAACAAAGTTAAACAGAAAAGCTAACAAAACTTGTTTGAACTTGCTCAGTTGTTTGCTTTAGCTAGGGTGCTGTTTTTGTATCTTTTTCTATCCCCTGTGCACCATATCAAGCAAAGAAATTTCTAAGCTCTCAGTTGCTGGGTGGAAGTCAGGCTTGTATCTGTAGGTCTCAGAGAACTATTTGGCACAGAGGGGAGGGAGAAAGTGTGGATGCATGCATGTACAGATATTTTCAGTTAATCTCTTCCTAACTGGGTTACTGCTGAGCTCAATACTGCCAGCACCATTACAAGTTTCAGAACATTTGCACTTTTCCACTGGGAGCTTGTTATTAGGTGATAATCTCACTTTGTTTGTTTGTTTGGGGTTTTTTGTTTGTTTTTTTGTTTAAAAAGTGTTACAGAAAAAAATTATAGAGGAAACAAAGTGCATCCTAAAAGCCCTTGAAACAGGAGACTATTAAGCTTTTATGTTTTGAGTCCTGGGTTTTGAATCTTTAGCAATACTTGACATTTGCAACCGGATAGAATCACCTTTTCCACTGAGTTGCTGGAAATCAAAACTGAAATTGTGGCTGGTAAAAGGAATACTTAAGACTCAGTTCTGGAAATGCTGGTGCTCTCTTAGGCTTAATTTAGCCTTATACAGATTGCATTCCCTTCCATGTTTTCTGTAACATATCTTCTGTCTTCTCTGAGAAAGGAAAAGCGTTGATAACCAGTGTGGGAATTTTCTAGCTATTGTTTTCTTTGCCTTTATGGTTCAGACCTAGGACTCATTTCTAATGAGCTAAAAATTTTCTGATAATCCTCCCATTACAGATTCACTGAATGGAGAATGTAGATTTTCAAACTCCTAATTTTTCTCTATGACAGCAATTTAGTATTTGGCTAGGATACTGCTTAGGAAAGGAACAATGCAAATTAAGTAGATAATCTAAATAGAAATTTTACCCTGGCAAGTGTTTGCATGTAAATGAAAATGAAGTCTGTTTTGTTTTGGCTTTATGATGAAACACAGGAACAGTTTTAATATCTCCTCAACTGTAGACTGAAGTCAGTCACAAATGTTTGCTGAATTCTGAAACTTGCTTTAAATATTAATATTTCACGAGTTTTGTACATATTTTGTTAAAATTTGAGCTACTGAGAAAATAAAAGGTATACTGACATATCCCATGTAGTAGAGACTTTCTTTTTGCTTGCTCAAATAGCTTTTTTAAGTTTGCTCAGTTGTTCGTTCTACCAGTCCCATCAGAAGACTATGCTAGAATCTCTTTACTCTCGTATAGAAACCATAGTGTCTCCTATGTGGTTAATGGAAAGGAGCAAGGACCAGGAGACAATAATTAGGTCTTTAGGAGCCAAACTTAATTGTTCTGGGTTGCCTTTTGAAAGATGTTTTTCTGTTTCCATTGGTGAAATAAATGGTGGCTGGTTTTGGTTTTCAAATCCTCTTGTTCTAGCCCAGACATATTCATAACCATTTTGTAGAATTATGGAAAGCAAAGCATGGTTTCACCAGATAGTATTTTTTCTTTTTTTAAGAAAGATAGACTTAAATACAGCAGTGAAAATATCAAAACACTGGTATGACTTACTTTGTTGTTCTATAGATAACTTTTATCTTTTATGTTAAAGAAAAATAGGCATGCTGATAGTATTGTAGAGAAGTGTTACTAAGCAAATGAATGAAAAGACAAATTGTCTTACAAACCCCAGTTCATAAGTGATGTTGTAAGTAGGAAAAAATTGGCATAAAAATATTAGAGGTATTAGCGAGAGCAGGTTGTTGGGGTTTGTGAGGTTTCTTGTTTGGTTGGTTGTTTTTTTTTAAGCAATCAAACAAAAAACCGTACCAAATTTTTTTCTTTATTGAATAACAATGACCAATCTGCCTGAAGAGATTGAAGTCGAAGACTAACTGAAGTAATGCAAGTGAAATTGAAGTTCCAATGGATGTTTCAGGTGAAGAGTGGAGGCTGATACCATGTGTGTTCTTATTTCACCTGTTGAAGATCAGATACTGACTTTGAATGTGAGCATGGACTCCTTCAGGTTAGACGCGTGCTTATGTTGACTTAGTTACTTACAGCAGAATCTTATCCTTTCATTGCTACCAGCTTTCTCAGGAGCAGTGGTGGGAGAAATGTTATGAAAAAGGGTGTCAGTGTTGAACTATGAACAGAAAAGAGATTGCATACCAATGAAATTTATATTAATTTGAAAATATTCTGCAAATTAGTTTTAGACTAAAGAAGTGTTTTAATAGGGTTAAAATGTCACTTTAGACAACCTCTTCTAAGAAGGCAGTACATCATCTGATTCTTTTTAAGTCTAGGTTCTGTGCTGATGTGAAATAAATTATGAAACCACAAAATTCTGCTGCGTTAATCTCAGAGAAACTAAAGTACATCTTCTCTTCTGCTGCAATATGAACATTTGAAATGCTTCAAGTGATAACATGAAATATTCTAATTTAATGTTAATATAATGGCCAGATTTTATCAATAAATAATCAACATAAAGGTTATGAAATAAAATTAAATACGGGAATTTATGAATAGCTTGATTTCATATTTACTTTGAAACATATGTATGCCAGTCTGAATTATACACATTATCATATTCTCTTTTCTTCCTTAAAGAGACATAGATTTTATAAACTACAAATACCTCCATTACAAAATTACCAGAAATGTGGTAAGTACTGTTTTACTGGCATACTTACTATCCTAGTCTAAATTCACTAGTACCTTCCACAAATTCCTGTAGTGCGTTAAGTACTTAATGCTGATGGGACACATAGACCAGAAAAGAAACCACTGGAGGAATTAAGCACTTACAGTTTGACCACACAGTTCATTTGCTGTGTTTAGCCAGAAGAATATTAATGTTATGAGTCCAGGTACGGGTATAATAGTACTTCTGGTTGGCAGTGAAATGAAGATTTGTCCTTTAAACTGTGCAAGGGACTTGTATAGACACAACAAAAAGAAGTTGAATGCTTAATCACTGCTGTAAGAAATTTCACTGGAGAATCCCAAATTATTAAATAACTTGAGCTGACATTAATCATCCCTGCTAGACTGTGACAATCGTTATAGACAGACTCTTGGTTCCTCTAGGGTTTTTCTCTAATTTCATTCCTGACTGCATAAGGGACCAGTGAGGAAAGTGCAGTCTGCTTCAGGGTGAATACCAAACCATAGTTTTTATACATTGGCTTGAATACTTTGCAAATATTGTACATCTCGATGTGGGTCTATAGATTTCTTTCTTTCAATTATTATTTTGAAAAGTATTTTTAAAATGTTAGTTTCAAATCTTGATGTATGGAAACTGAGCATTCACAAAAAATTTTCACAGCATCTCTTCCTGTTGTAATGGATTAATGTGATTCCAGTAAAGTCATACTCTGTTGGGATTGGTTTAGTATCTTTAAAATGTGGACTTTTACACAAAGTTTCCCTTATTGTGAAAGTATATCAAGGGCTGATGTTTATATAAAAGTATGCTTTGGCTGACTGACTGATTTTATAAATACAGAAAGCTTTACAAGATCATGAATTTCTCTTCCTGTTTTCTTCTCTGCTGCCTTGTATGTGATGGAGTTCACCCTTGTTGCCCTATTTATGGAAAAATTATTCCGTGGAGATTCTTTGGCTACTGTCTTCTGATCTACTTCCTTAGTATTGCTCTAGTTCTTCCATGTTTAGATAGGTCTTTGAAGGAGTTGCTAAATGGAATGAATTTTCGCTTACTACTAATAATAATCTTGAGGAATCTTGGCTGGGATAATTATCATCTCTTTTTCTGATGTGCAGCTATGGACTGTAGAAAATCAGTTATTGAGTGCAAAGGAGAAAGGATGCATGTTTTTGTGATAAGTTACTGACACAGCAAGGTAATTCTGAAAATCAAATATGCAGTTCTTTAAACAGGAGGTATACTTTTACCAGTTTTTGTTATAACTGCAGTTTATCTCTGGCAAAAGTATGGTCAAGCTTCCCAAGATTGTGAAAAGTTGACTTTGAATCAAAAGAAGATGTGACTAAATACAGTTGCAGGTAATGCAGGTGAAGTTCTCTTATCTCCAATTCTTTGCTGCAGAAGTCCTTGGCTCAGCAAGGAATTTCATTAAGAATGAGTCTTCTCATCAGGAAGTAGTTGATCTTACTAGAAATGACATGACTGCTAGAGCATCAGCTCCCTTTATGCCCTTCACAGGCCAGATTATTGGGTCTCACGGCACACGTGTGAGCTTTGCTGGGGGGCTGTGGGCTGTGAGCCCTCTGTTGGTCACTGACGTTTCCCTTCCAGCAGAATGGAGAGGAAAGCATCAGGTATGGCACGTTTGCTTGCACGAACACACTGTGCTGTTTTTTCTGTGCTGAGCTTTTTCTCCTGACACCTGTGCTGCTTTCTCAGGGTTCCGTCCTCTACTAGAGTGAGAGAATTAGGAGCACAAGCATGTGGCAGCTGGAGCTAGCCTCGTCAATAAGTCTTGAGGAACCAGAAGGGCTCAAGTGCTCTCTTGACTAAGACTCTTCAACTACCTTGTAATACCGCAAATTTTTACCTTTTTTTTAAATAAAAATCACAGTAGTTTCCTAGTGAAAGCAAAAAAGGTGGTAGCTGCCTGTGAGTAGATGTTGGTAAAAGCAGAAATTTAAAGTATCCACTCCTGCATTACTTTCGCTGCATCTAAACTGAAATAATACTGAGCAGAAAGTGCCAAGGATTTTGAGTCATCAGTTGTAGATTGGGAAGTTTATTCAAATCTTTTGCCAAATTGAATTTGTTTCTATGTGGTGGTAAAAGCCAAATGTATCACTTACGGTTGCGCTGTGCATTGTGTTTTCATTATAGAACCTCATGTAAATATCTCAGTCTGTGGGCAGTTATTAATGCTGCTCTAATCTAGAGGTCTGCATCATGTAATGAAACAGATGCCTAATGGATTGTGTATTAATCGAAACTCTCCAAGGGCTGAGTTGGATCTTAGTCTTGTTTGTTTCAATTTTCAGTAGGAAGTTGATCGTATGCGTGTGTCAGCCTTGTGAAACAACGTTGTAACTCTCATGTGGGGAAAGCAGCAAATATATGTTTTTAGAAAAGTAATATGCAAGGACAGGAACTTTCGATGTTGTAGAGTATTTTACATCTTCTGAAGCCTGATTTTTGGGGGCAACATTGATAAGCCTGATTAAGGGAAATAAAACTCCTTATGTGACAGAAACTAGTTCATGTCTGTAAATCTTCTTTTTAACTAAGCTAGTTCTGGTATTTGATTTAGATTTTTTCTTTAATGTCTGAAGGAAATGAGAGGGAAATTAAGATGTTTTTTAGTATAACAAACAATATATCTGTTGATTTGTTAAAGCAGATTTTTATTTTATTAGAAATTCTTACTGCTTGTATATTTGTTTTAATGAAAGTGTCTTCATTCCTCTATCTGAAATACCAAACTAATAATTGGCAAACACCATGAAGTTAATTAATTTTTCTCTCTCAAGTGTATAACTGTTCTATATGAACAAAAAGAAAATAAGCAATTGGATGAAATATCTTCTAATCGAGTTATTTTAATTAATAATTGTAATTTTTTTTGTAATATTCTTGCAATTACTGGAGTTTGCAGTGGATGGAAACTACTGCTGGACTGCCCGAGAAGTTCAAGTAGAAACAGGTGGCGAGTAGATGAAGCGAGCTGCCTTCCCTTTTGCTTGTTTTTTATCAGTGAACAGGCTCTGGCCTTAACTTGAATAATGGTGGAAACTGATAGTCTCCTTTATTGCTGTTTCAAAAGGAGGGAATAGATTTGAATTTTTAAGAAGAAACTTTAAGCAGAGGTCTTGTTTTTCACCTGGCAGTGCTTTTTTGAGGGAATCAAGAACTTGCATAGCATTGAAATATGCCAGAAATCTCCTGTGAAAGGAAGGGAACTTGGAAGTGATGCTCGGCTCATTCGTGTTGCCCTTGGTTGATTCCTTCTTCTAGTCTTGTGTGTATTTTTTAGCTTATAATTAATTCAGGAGCTCATTTCTGGTACTATATTCATAATGCTGCATATAATTTTGTGTATTTATTTATAGATACTTATTTTATAGATATATGTATACCTAAGAAGATTTTGGTATGCTGAAGGCTCTCATTCTAAGACTTTCAGTTCTTGGCATGATATAGAACCAGATCACAGTCATATTTTCTTGCAGAGTAGATTAGATAATTTCATAAGAATAAATTTTTACTTAAAAACTTACATTTCTTTAGATGAATTTTCTGGGGAAAGCAAGTTAAACATTTTATACATGAGTATTTGGCTGTTTTCCCTTGATTCTGTTTTTCAAAGAGCCAATAAAGGTTTAATTTTTAATATTTTTCAATCAGTATGAGTCTTTTAGTTATATACACAATATAGATATGTTAGTTGCTGCTAGTTTTGGTTTCCACTTGCATTGTCTTATCAGCTAATTTGCAAAGGAACATCATGTAAAATAGTTCTTATTCAAGTTCACTGTTGTTTTTTTTTTAAGTGCCAAAATCCCATGTCTACATGCTGCATTGTCCTCTTCTGTAGAAGTGAGGTATTCCACTTAGAGTTGGTGAATTATTT